>NC_062579.1:60575326-60890326 GCF_022837055.1 Prionailurus viverrinus
CGAATGTGAAGTGAGCTCCAGACTCTGAGCTGTCAGCACAGAGCCCACCGTGGGGCTCAAACCCACAAACTGTGAGATCATGACCTGAGTGAAGTCAGATGCCCAACCGACTAAGTCACCCAGGCGCTCCAGGTTTGATTTCTTCTGAGGCGTCTCTCCTTGTGTTGCTGGTGGCCACTTTCTCTTTGTGCCCTCACATGCTCTTTCATCTGTTTGTGCATTACCTCCTTATTGTCTCCCTTTTTGTCCAAATTTACTCTGTTTATAAGGACAGCAGTTATATTGGATTAGGACCCATTTTAACCTCATTTTAACTTAATTACCTGTTTAAATGCCCTATCCTCAAATACAGTCACATTCTGAGGTATTGGGGGTTAGGGCTTCAACATATGAATCATGGGAAGTGGGGACATAATTCAGCTCATAGTAACCAAAAAGTACAATTCTTTGACTTATACTTACCATTGTTTTATATTGCTCAGAAAACACGAGCATAGTTTAGATGAAGGGTTTTTAGCTTCTTGGAAATAAATATATGTTATCTTTTCCAAACACAATGTTGGTTACTGTTGCATGGAAATAGCTATTGGACTGAAAAATTAATGTCGAATCAATAGCCCATGCTTAATTTGTCCTAGGATGTCATTGGCCAAATCATATTCCTTTTTTATGTTTTTTTTCTGTTATATTTTGTTTTAAATAGACTTTGATTTTTAGAGCAGTTTAGTTTCACAGCAAAACTGAGTAGTAAGTGCAGTTTTCACATAGCCACTCCACCCCCACAAACAAAGCCTCTTCCATTTTTACCATCCTGAATAAGAATGGCCTATTTGTTTCCATTGGACAACTTACAAAGACACATCATTATCATTCAAAGTTCAAAGTTTACATTAGGGTTCATGCTTGATGGTTTACATTCTATAGGTCTTAGCAAAGGCATAATGTCAAGTATTTTCCATTATAGTATCATACAGCTCATACAGTTTCAAATCTTCTGTGCTCCTCCTGTTCATCCTTCTCTCCCCCTAATCACTGATAACCATTGATCTTGTTACTGTCTCCATAATTATGCCTTTTCTAGAATGTTACATAGTTGGAATCATACAATATGTAGCCTTTTAAGATTGGCTTCTTCCACTTAGTAATATGCAGTTAAATTTCCTCCATGTCTTCTCATGGTTTCATAGCTCATTCTTTTTAGCACTAACATTCCATTGTCAGTTTATTGTATATTTATTATATTTTCCCAATTCACCTACTAAAGGACATTTTGGTTGTTTTCAACTTTTGGCAATTATAGATAAATCTGCTATAAACATCTGTGTCCAGGGTTTTGTGTGTGCATAAGATTTCAACTCGGGTGAAAATCAAGGAGTGTAATTGCTAGATTGTATGGTAAGAGTTTTGTAAGAAACTGCCAACCAATCACATTATGTATAGTTTATTTTCTATTTTTTGTTAGGAAACATTGGAATATAAATACAACCTCTGAAACTATAAGCAACTTTCTCAGAATAAGTACATAATACACATGGGTCTAATATCTGAAATCAGATTCTAAAATTTGCTCATAACAATATTTTATAACTATGTATTTGAACATATAACCAGATGGCCTTATTGAAAATATACCATAATAATTTAGGTATGATGAGTCAATACAGTTATATGTGTTAAAAGTTTTAATTTTTTTTAATGTTTATTCTTTTTGAGAGAGAGTGAGACAGAGCATGAGTGGGGAGGAGAAGAGAGAGAGGGAGACACAGAATCCAAAGCAGGCTCCAGGCTCTGAGCTGTCATCACAGAGCCTGACTTGGGGCTTGAACTCCCCAACTCTTAGATCATGACTTGAGCCAAAATTTGACGCTTAACCAACTGAGCCACCCAGATGCCCCAAAAGTTTTAAAGATTAACTTCAAATTGTATTGAAGTAATTTTGTTAATTTAAATTATTCATGAATACATCCTTATTCATGTTAGCTTAAAAATTTTCAATATTTTTGCTTTTAGTCTCACATTTTTTGATAGCTAAAGAAACTTAAAGAGAAGTTAAGTCATTTTTTCCTTAGTCACAACTCTTATTTTGAGGATAAACTTCAGCTAGCATCCAGGTCCCTTGACAAGTTAGTCCTATGTTCTTTCAGTGTTCACTGGTAATTTCACTATTGTGAGAAAACTTGACTCACAAGAACAAAAACCCTTAGCCAATGTTCTCATTCTAAATTCATGCAAGATAAAAACAGTGGAAGTATATGACTATTCCATGGAGACATAGCACCTAAAAGAACTAACATGTATTTCTGGTGTTTTTCTTCTGGAGGAAAAATGAGTTATTTTACTTAAAATACAAAGAATCAGTGATATGTTCACTTTGATTTGATGTGAGATCTTAATTCATTACTTTGCTTGGTTTCCATTTCAAGGACATAGGAACTTTTGGTATATAATTGAAGCACTATGAAAACTGTTAGCTTTTAAATTCAGTAAATGAAAGGCTTGTAGTACTAGTTTTATGTGGGCTGGTGCATTACTTTAAAACTTAAGGCCTTTCATTAGAAATCTTTATCAGAGTCACTAATAGGCAGATTGATTTCTCCAAAAGAAAATAAAGCAAATTGGAATTAGACCACAATGAAGAAAATGATGACAGCCCTACCATTTTCACTATGGCAGTAAAATTGTCCACAATGTTAGCCTAATCAGATGATAAAAGAGTTATCATTAGTAAACTACTGCCTATGTGAAGAATGTGTTATTCAGTGTTTATAATTAATTAGAAATGAAACAAATGCCTCCTTTTATTGCATGTAAGTAAGGTACATAAATATTTCTGTTACCCTCAATGTATTATTCTTTATTTCTTGATTTTGAGCATGCACTCATGCAAACATGAACACATGTGCACACACACATGCTCATGCTGTCACTAAGACACATCCATTAAAGAACCAGTATATCCACACACCTAGCATGCAACAAGCAGAGTGGCAATATTTGGAACTCAGCATTTTATGCCTTTTGAAAACTTGAATATGAAAACATGTATATAATATTTCTGGTTGGAAATTAAAAGTGAAATCACTCATTTTGCAGTGAGTTGGGTGTTTTTTCCAATTCCTGTTACTGTTAGGAAAAGATTCACCAGAGTAATAAAAGTTTCTGTCATAAGGGTGACATATATTTGTGTTTCTTGACTGAAACTCAATCAAATATGTCAACATGTTCCCAGAGAACAGCTTCAGAAATATAACAGATTATTTTATTTTTCTCAAAGTGACTAGATTTGTATGGGTTATAGAAGACCTAGAACTGAATGTATAATCCAATTTTCTTAAGTAATGGGACTAGAGGTCTTTTGTGGAGATAATGCTTGTATGCTTTGTTGTTGTTGTTTTACCTTGAACTTGCACTTCAGTCGAGGTAGTCTTATTTCTATGTTCTATGAGGCCAGTATAAGTCAGCAATGATGTAGAAAAATTAGAACAGAAGTCAGTTGTGAGTTTTCACCCCAGCTCTGAGATTTACATAATAAGCAAGTCTTCAGATTCTGAGTTTACTCTCATTTACATATTGAGGATAATAATATTTACCCCACAGGGCTCTTATGAAGTTGTGACGTGAGATGCAAAGACTTAAGTGTATACACATGAAAAGCCTCAATTTTTATAACTATCACTCCAGTTAAAAACAGTGTAAATTAAGTGAAACAAATTTCAATTATTCTCACTAGATAATTAAGTTAGTTTACATATGACAAAGTTTCTGAGTCTCATCTGAAGTTACTTCTCAATTAGGTAAGAATTTTACTCAGCAATTTATTTCAGACTTGTAATATACAGAGAGTCTATCTTGTTCACAATATTGACTCGTGGATCTAGTGTAATCACTTCTAGGCATCATTACCTTATTCTTTCACTAAGCTTTGAGAATATAAATATTTCTCTATGGCAGACAGACTCTTCCAAGTTCCTAGAGAAAAACACACATCAGTGGAAAATGAATTAGAAATATGAAAACCTCTTTTCTACCTACCTGCTTAATTTAAATTGGACTCAGTATTGAATAAATAGGGAATAGATGTGGAGTCTAGATCTCATTAAACCTGCTACCTCAGAACCTGGCCAATCCATAGGGGAAGTACTTTTCTTTTTTTTTAATTTTTTTAATTAAAAAAAATGTTTAATGTTTATTTATTTCTGAGACAGAGAGAGAGCATAAGTGTGGGAACGGCAGAGAGAGAAGGAGACACAGAATCAGAAGCAGGCTCCAGGCTCTGAGCTATCAGCACAGAGCCAGACGCAGGGTTCTAACTCACAAACCGTGAGATCATGACCTGAGCCGAAGTCGGTCGCTCAACTGACTGAGCCACCCAGGCACCCCAAGAAATATTTTCTTAATCCATTCAAATTTATAATCCTGCATGTTATTTTAATGGTGTGTGTGTATGTGTTTGCTGACACACATTTCTCCTTTCTCTATTTTTTGGTTGTAATTTCAAGTTTTAAAAGCAGCTTGAAAGATTTAGATTAAGTTAAGAAATTATGAAGAATCTTTAACTGAGTTAAAAGAAAAGTTGAAACTGGGCACCACTCATTGTCTAAAAAATGAGTACATTCCTCTTCCTTCCAGCTGTGGGCAGGCTCACATTAGACGGGGTCAGGGATCTAAACTTTAGAATGAGAAACTAGCTTTCTGTTTTAGTAGGCTACTGCAAATCCTCCTAAAGATCAAAGATCAAATCTTTTTTTTTTTTTTTTTTTTTTTTTCATTTTTTTATTTATTTATTTATTTTTTTTTCTGAAATTTATTGACAAATTGGTTTCCATACAACACCCAGTGCTCATCCCAAAAGGTGCCCTCCTCAATACCCATCACCCACCCTCTCCTCCCTCCCACCCCCCATCAACCCTCAGTTTGTTCTCAGTTTTTAACAGTCTCTTATGCTTTGGCTCTCTCCCTTTCTAACCTCTTTTTTTTTTTTTCGTTCCCCTCCCCCATGGGTTCCTGTTAAGTTTCTCAGGATCCACATAAGAGTGAGACCATATGGTATCTGTCTTTCTCTGTATGGCTTATTTCACTTAGCATCACACTCTCCAGTTCCATCCACGTTGCTACAAAAGGCCATATTTCATTTTTTCTCATTGCCATGTAATATTCCATTGTGTATATAAACCACAATTTCTTTATCCATTCATCAGTTGATGGACATTTAGGCTCTTTCCATAATTTGGCTATTGTTGAGAGTGCTGCTATGAACATTGGGGTACAAGTGGCCCTATGCATCAGTGCTCCTGTATCCCTTGGATAAATTCCTAGCAGTGCTATTGCTGGGTCATAGGGTAGGTCTATTTTTAATTTTCTGAGGAACCTCCACACTGCTTTCCAGAGCGGCTGCACCAATTTGCATTCCCACCAACAGTGCAAGAGGGTTCCCGTTTCTCCACATCCTCTCCAGCATCTATAGTCTCCTGATTTGTTCATTTTGGCCACTCTGACTGGCGTGAGGTGATACCTGAGTGTGGTTTTGATTTGTATTTCCCTGATAAGGAGCGACGCTGAACATCTTTTCATGTGCCTGTTGGCCATCCGGATGTCTTCTTTAGAGAAGTGTCTATTCATGTTTTCTGCCCATTTCTTCACTGGGTTATTTGTTTTTCGGGTGTGGAGTTTGGTGAGCTCTTTATAGATTTTGGATACTAGCCCTTTGTCCGATATGTCATTTGCAAATATCTTTTCCCATTCCGTTGGTTGCCTTTTAGTTTTGTTGGTTGTTTCCTTTGCTGTGCAGAAGCTTTTTATCTTCATAAGGTCCCAGTAATTCACTTTTGCTTTTAATTCCCTTGCCTTTGGGGATGTGTCGAGTAAGAGATTGCTACGGCTGAGGTCAGAGAGGTCTTTTCCTGCTTTCTCCTCTAAGGTTTTGATGGTTTCCTGTCTCACATTTAGGTCCTTTATCCATTTTGAGTTTATTTTTGTGAATGGTGTGAGAAAGTGGTCTAGTTTCAACCTTCTGCATGTTGCTGTCCAGTTCTCCCAGCACCATTTGTTAAAGAGGCTGTCTTTTTTCCATTGGATGTTCTTTCCTGCTTTGTCAAAGATGAGTTGGCCATACGTTTGTGGGTCTAGTTCTGGGGTTTCTATTCTATTCCATTGGTCTATGTGTCTGTTTTGGTGCCAATACCATGCTGTCTTGATGATGACAGCTTTGTAGTAGAGGCTAAAGTCTGGGATTGTGATGCCTCCTGCTTTGGTCTTCTTCTTCAAAATTCCTTTGGCTATTCGGGGCCTTTTGTGGTTCCATATGAATTTTAGGATGGCTTGTTCTAGTTTCGAGAAGAATGCTGGTGCAATTTTGATTGGGATTGCATTGAATGTGTAGATAGCTTTGGGTAGTATTGACATTTTGACAATATTTATTTTTCCAATCCATGAGCAGGGAATGTCTTTCCATTTCTTTAAATCTTCTTCAATTTCCTTCAGAAGCTTTCTATAGTTTTCAGCATACAGATCCTTTACATCTTTGGTTAGATTTATTCCTAGGTATTTTATGCTTCTTGGTGCAATTGTGAATGGGATCAGTTTCTTTATTTGTCTTTCTGTTGCTTCATTGTTAGTGTATAAGAATGCAACTGATTTCTGTACATTGATTTTGTAGCCTGCAACTTTGCTGAATTCCTGTATCAGTTCTAGCAGACTTTTGGTGGAGTCTATCGGATTTTCCATGTATAATATCATGTCATCTGCAAAAAGCGAAAGCTTGACTTCATCTTTGCCAATTTTGATGCCTTTGATTTCCTTTTGTTGTCTGATTGCTGATGCTAGAACTTCCAGCACTATGTTAAACAGCAGCGGTGAGAGTGGGCATCCTTGTCGTGTTCCTGATCTCAGGGAAAAAGCTCTCAGTTTTTCCCCGTTGAGGATGATGTTAGCTGTGGGCTTTTCATAAATGGCTTTTATGATCTTTAAGTATGTTCCTTCTATCCCGACTTTCTCAAGGGTTTTTATTAAGAAAGGGTGCTGGATTTTGTCGAAGGCCTTTTCTGCATCGATTGACAGGATCATATGGTTCTTCTCTCTTTTTTTGTTAATGTGATGTATCACGTTGATTGATTTGCGAATGTTGAACCAGCCCTGCATCCCAGGAATGAATCCCACTTGATCATGGTGAATAATTCTTTTTATATGCCGTTGAATTCGATTTGCTAGTATCTTATTGAGAATTTTTGCATCCATATTCATCAGGGATATTGGCCTGTAGTTCTCTTTTTTTACTGGGTCTCTGTCTGGTTTAGGAATCAAAGTAATACTGGCTTCATAGAATGAGTCTGGAAGTTTTCCTTCCCTTTCTATTTCTTGGAATAGCTTGAGAAGGATAGGTATTATCTCTGCTTTAAACGTCTGGTAGAACTCCCCTGGGAAGCCATCTGGTCCTGGACTCTTATTTGTTGGGAGATTTTTGATAACCGATTCAATTTCTTCGCTGGTTATGGGTCTATTCAAGCTTTCTATTTCCTCCTGATTGAGTTTTGGAAGCGTGTGGGTGTTCAGGAATTCGTCCATTTCTTCCAGGTTGTCCAATTTGTTGGCATATAAGTTTTCATAGTATTCCCTGATAATTGTTTGTATCTCTGAGGGATTGGTTGTAATAGTTCCATTTTCATTCATGATTTTATCTATTTGGGTCATCTCCCTTTTCTTTTTGAGAAGCCTGGCTAGAGGTTTGTCAATTTTGTTTATTTTTTCAAAAAACCAACTCTTGGTTTCGTTGATCTGCTCTACAGTTTTTTTAGTTTCTATATTGTTTATTTCTGCTCTGATCTTTATTATTTCTCTTCTTCTGCTGGGCTTAGGCTGCCTTTGCTGTTCTGCTTCTAGTTCCTTTAGGTGTGCTGTTAGATTTTGTATTTGGGATTTTTCTTGTTTCTTGAGATAGGCCTGGATTGCAATGTATTTTCCTCTCAGGACTGCCTTCGCTGCATCCCAAAGCGTTTGGATTGTTGTATTTTCATTTTCGTTTGTTTCCATATATTTTTTAATTTCTTCTCTAATTGCCTGGTTGACCCACTCATTCGTTAGTAGGGTGTTCTTTAACCTCCATGCTTTTGGAGGTTTTCCAGACTTTTTCCTGTGGTTGATTTCAAGCTTCATGGCATTGTGGTCTGAAAGTAAGCATGGTATAATTTCAATTCTTGTAAACTTATGAAGGGCTGTTTTGTGACCCAGTATATGATCTATCTTGGAGAATGTTCCATGTGCACTCGAGAAGAAAGTATATTCTGTTGCTTTGGGATGCAGAGTTCTAAATATATCTGTCAAGTCCATCTCATCCAATGTCTCATTCAGGGCCCTTGTTTCTTTATTGACCGTGTGTCTAGTTGATCTATCCATTTCTGTAAGTGGGGTGTTAAAGTCCCCTGCAATTACCACATTCTTATCAATAAGGTTGCTTATGTTTATGAGTAATTGTTTTATATATTTGGGGGCTCCGTTATTCGGTGCATAGACATTGATAATTGTTAGCTCTTCCTGATGGATAGACCCTGTAACTATTATATAATGTCCTTCTTCATCTCTTGTTACAGCCTTTAATTTAAAGTCTAGTTTGTCTGATATAAGTATGGCTACTCCAGCTTTCTTTTGGCTTCCAGTCGCATGATAAATAGTTCTCCATCCCCTCACTCTCAATCTAAAGGTGTCCTCAGGTCTAAAATGCGTCTCTTGTAGACAGCAAATAGATGGGTCTTGTTTTTTTATCCATTCTGATACCCTATGTCTTTTGGTTGGCGCATTTAATCCATTTACATTCAATGTTATTATAGAAAGATACGGGTTTAGAGTCATTGTGATGTCTGTATGTTTTATGCTTATAGTGATGTCTCTGGGACTTTGTCTCACAGGGTCCCCCTTAGGATCTCTTGTAGGGCTGGTTTAGTGGTGACAAATTCCTTCAGTTTTTGTTTGTTTGGGAAGACCTTTATCTCTCCTTCTATTCTAAATGACAGACTTGCTGGATAAAGGATTCTTGGCTGCATATTTTTTCTGTCTAGCACCCTGAAAATCTCGTGCCAATTCTTTCTGGCCTGCCAAGTTTCAAAAGAGAGATCAGTCACGAGTCTTATAGGTCTCCCTTTATATGTGAGGGCACGTTTACCCCTTGCTGCTTTCAGAATTTTCTCTTTATCCTTGTATTTTGCCAGTTTCACTATGATATGTCGTGCAGAAGATCGATTCAAGTTACGTCTGAAGGGAGTTCTCTGTGCCTCTTGGATTTCAATGCCTTTTTCCTTCCCCAGTTCAGGGAAGTTCTCAGCTATGATTTCTTCAAGTACCCCTTCAGCACCTTTCCCTCTCTCTTCCTCCTCTGGGATACCAATTATGCGTATATTATTTCTTTTTAGTGTATCACTTAATTCTCTAATTTTCCCCTCATACTCCTGGATTTTTTTATCTCTCTTTTTCTCAGCTTCCTCTTTTTCCATAACTTTATCTTCTAGTTCACCTATTCTCTCCTCTGCCTCTTCAAGCCGAGCTGTGGTGGTTTCCATTTTGTTATGCATTTCGTTTAAAGCGTTTTTCAGCTCCTCGTGACTGTTCCTTAGTCCCTTGATCTCTGTAGCAAGAGATTCTCTGCTGTCCTGTATACTGTTTTCAAGCCCAGCGATTAATTTTATGACTATTATTCTAAATTCACTTTCTGTTATATTATTTAAATCCTTTTTGATCAGCTCATTAGCTGTTGTTATTTCCTGGAGATTCTTCTGAGGGGAGTTCTTCCGCTTGGTCATTTTGGATAGTCCCTGGCGTGGTGAGGACCTGCAGGGCACTTCCCCTGTGCTGTGGTGTATACCTGGAGTTGGTGGGCGGGGCCGCAGTCAGACCTGATGTCTGCCCCCAGCCCACCGCTGGGGCCACAGTCAGACTGGTGTGTGCCTTCTCTTCCCCTCTCCTAGGGGCGGGATTCACTGTGGGGTGGTGTGGCTCGTCTGGGCTACTTGCACCCTGCCAGGCTTGTGATGCTGGGGATCTGGCGTATTAGCTGGGGTGGGTAGGCAAGGTGCTCGGGGGCAGGAGGGGCAGGCTTAGATCGCTTCTCCTTAGGTGATCCACTTCAGGAGGGGCCCTGTGGCAGCGGGAGGGAGTCAGATCCGCTGCCGGAGGTTTGGCTCCGCAGAAGTGCAGAGTTGGGTGTTTGCGCGGAGCGAGCAAGTTCCCTGGCAGGAACCGGTTCCCTTTGGGATTTCGGCTGGGGGATGGGCGGGGGAAATGGCGCTGGCGAGCGCCTTTGTTCCCCACCAAACTGAGCTCTGTTGTCAGGGGGCTTAGCAGCTCTCCCTCCCTTTGTCCTCCAGCCTTCCCGCTTTCCGAGCAGAGCTGTCAATTTCTGACCTCCCAGACGCTAAGTCGCGCTTGCTGTCGGAACACAGTCCGCCCGGCCCCTCCGCTTTTGCAAGCCCGACTCGGGGGCTCTGCTTGGCCGGCGAGCCGCCCCTCCGCCCCGGCTCCCTCCCGCCAGTCCGTGGAGCGCACACCGCCTCGCCGCCCTTCCTACCCTCTTCCGTGGGCCTCTCGTCTGCGTTTGGCTCCGGCGACTCTGTTCTGCTAATCCTCTGGTGGTTTTCTGGGTTATTTAGGCAGGTGTAGATGGAATCTCAAAGATCAAATCTTAAATTGTCCTTTCATTAGGGGCAACTTGTACTGATTGATTTTTTGACTTAATAATAACTAGTCCTGACATCATTACTGTGAAAGATTCTGTAGAAAACAGGAAGCATTAACAAAGTTTCTATTAAATCAAAGAGGAATAGGGGCGCCTGGGTGGCTCAGTCGGTTGAGCGGCCGACTTCAGCTCAGGTCAGGCTTTCTCGGTCCGTGACTTCCAGCCCCGCATCGGACTCTGTGCTGACAGCTCAGAGCCTGGAGCCTATTTCAGATACTGTGTCTCCCTCTGTCTGACCCTCCCCCGTTCATGCTCTGTCTCTCTCTGTCTCAAAAATAAATAAACGTTAAATCAAAGAGGAATAAAGAAACTAAACCAAATGTTAGAGCCATGAAATGTGTCTTATTTTTCACTTTTTTCTCCTGTGCTCTTGTTCTACTAGTGCAGTACTAACATACAAACCAATTTATCATCAGGGAACTGTTACATTAATTATAAAATGAAACAACCTTGCTAATGTAGTCTGAAAGTCTTGTTAGTTCACACTCCAGACATGTAGTTCTGAATGGGATCCAAATTCAAATACTTAGAAAGTCTACTGCTATCTGAGTATGATGTGAAGGCTTGAAACAGCCTTCGACTACACCCTACTGATTTGAGTCATCTTGGTTTTATTCCTGGGTTTATTTATTTATTTATTTATTTGGAACTGTAGCCTTTGCCCTTGGGGTGGAGATAAAATGCTAACACTCCTTTGGTCTCAAGCAGCATGCACTTTTGAATAGTTCATTCATGGGGAACCATTTGTTTGAGAAGACTTTTTGTCTGATTATTCGTCTGGCCTTTAGGGCTCAGGCAGAGATGTGATGAGCCTTGCAGGAAAAATTAAAGAAGATGTAAACAGTAAATGCAGACATTTTGCAACATAGCTAAAAATGAATTGCACTACAGGCAATTATGCAAGTTTTACTGGATACATTAAAAAGACATTAAAAGCACAGCTGCTTTAAGTGTCTTTTAAGCTGATAAATTAACTGTCTAATAAATTGTACGATTTGTCAGCTAATAATGCTATTTTATTTGCTTTAACATATGCCTTCCTAGTTCATGAAGCATTATTGTAAGTGCCAAAAGGAGATAATGTGCATTTTACAGTGTTATGTCTTAAGTGGAATGGATCATTGCCATGAAGAAGTGTGTTAATAAATCCCCTAGGCTTTGTTAATTGCACTCAATGAAGTGTCACTGTTAAAACACAAAAGATGTGATAGAGAAAGCTGAGCATAATGTCTTTCAGTTTTACAACTAACAGTTCACTAGGCAAATCAACCAAAAAAGACCATAATTTGTTGAAGCCTTATTAACTTACATTTTTCTAGTCAAGGTCATAATTGTGGATAGCTTAAAGCTATCTTTTAATACTCATCAGAAAGAGTAACCTTGCTAGAAAGAAGAGACATTTTCTTCCAAGTGGCATGAGATTCCTACCAGGTTCAAGAAAAATAAAGCAGTACTGAATCGAACAACAGTCTTTTAGAATCATTCACTATTAAGCACATGTTCTCATCCTTGACTTGAGAAAAATGTTATTTTGAATTGTTTGTCCAAGATAATAAGTAAAGGAGGGTAGTGTACACCCTATGAAAGTAAAAGATACTACTTCAGAGGCTGTTAAATGTATGCCCTTGGCCATTAAAAAAAGCAAAAAGTTTTTTATGTGGAATTGATTTATTCTTCCCTTTTTAATTAAGATGACACCAGTATACTCAATTTGAAAACTCAATTTGAAAATCTTTTTCTTAGAAGTTTGGAGTAATGTACAATGAAAGTCATGTTATTTATGTTAGAGCAAGAAGTGCTTTCTTTTTACTACCTGGAATTTACTCTTGATTAATTTTTATCACCCTGCCAGTTTGCAATTCTGGCCCCACAAAATGAGGAGTTGTATTTTTAATAATACTATGGTTTCAACAATAATTTTCAAAAATCATGTGTAGATAAAGCAAAATGGAAACAATGAAACTGCATACTACCTTTAAAAGAAATTGTGGTTTATATACAGAATGGAGTACTACATGGCAATGAGAAAGAATGAAATATGGCCCTTTGTAGCAACATGGATGGAACTGGAGATTGCTATGCTAAGTGAAATAAGCCATACAGAGAAAGACAGATACCATATGGTTTCACTCTTATGTGGATCCTGAGAAACTTAACAGAAACCCATGGGGGAGGGGAAGAAAAAAAAAGAGGTTAGAGTGGAAGAGAGCCAAAGCATAAGAGACTCTTAAAAACTGAGAACAAACTGAGGGTTGATGGGGGGTGGGAGGGAGGGGAGGGTGGGTGATGGGTATTGAGGAGGGCACCTTTTGGGATGAGCACTGGGTGTTTTATGGAAACCAATTTGACAATAAATTTCATATATTGCAAAAAAAAAGAAAAAAAAAGAAAAAAAAACTAGATGGAACTTCATCTTTTAGGCCAAATATTACATATTTCATGTGTTTGTTTTAGTATAAGATTCTCCAATATAGTCAACTATACAAAATAAAATTTGAGGCAATTCCAGAAATCCTGCATCAGAGTCTCTGCTCCATTTCTGACTAATTTAGTGATCCACTGAACCCCCATTTATTTATACATAAACTAAAATAAAAACATCTACCTCATAGGATCAGTGTCAAGATCAAGGGAGAAGTTTTATGTGAAATCTTTAAAAAAAAACAAATCAGTATTTCTTATCCTTAATTGTGTGTTAAAAGTCAATTATATAATTTTTAATATTTAGAGCACTTTCACATATAATTTCTCAATTCTTACAACCAACTTTTGAGGAAAGCAGGATAAGTACTTCTAAATACAAAATATTTTCTGATGACCTGCTGAGTGTAAGGTGTTATGCTAGAAGGTATAATTCTATAACCAAGTATGATACAGACTTTATCTCTTTTAAACTTATATCTGGTTGAACAATCATGATGGTATTACAGTAGAGGCAACTGAAGCTCAGGGAAATGAAGTTATCTTCCTAAGGCTACAGAGTAAGTTGAGGGAAAAAAATTAAGGCTACAGATGTATTTCAGTTCTAAAAACAGCTTGAGGCTCTGAAACAAAGTCCCCTTAATGTCAGTCCAGTGCTCTTTAACTTGCTTACACTGCTTCACTCAGACCACACAGAAAATGAAAGTGGAATAGATCAAATGTTAGAAACTATTGTGGGAATTCTAAATGCCATTATATTTGAAATAGATGGGATGGGAGGACTAGAGTGAAAGAACTTCAAATCTTTTATGCTATTCAGAAAACTATTTGAGTAGGGCTGCCTCAGATAGCTTCATTTCTGGCCAGACCACCCCAATGGAGTAGGAAGTCCTAATTATATTCACCACCAATTCTCTTTTTGACTGAGGGATGAATGTGATAATTTGACCTTAAGTGGAGATTATACACTGTTCTATGTCATCCAGTCTTCAAATAATCTTAAAAGAAGGTTTTAGAGAATATACACCATCATTAGGGGAAAGTAGATTGGGAATGTTATTTTCCTCAAACTCAAAAATATTTTGATCAGTTTCATTTTTGAATTGTTGCTTCTACTTGAGGTTGGAAAGTGCAAGGAGAGAAATAATATCATCTGGTTTATTGATATCTTTAGTAATTGTGTAGAAAAAATAAAAAAGTTGTTCAATTTTCATGAGATTTCTTGGTTAATGATGGGTGGACACATGATTGAGAAAACTAGAAGTATCAAAACTTCCAAAGATAGTCTAGTTAAAAATGCATGTGTGATATTCTCAACTTAAGAATTATGTTTTTTAAACAAAAAGAATTAAAAAGAAATAATCAAGAAATTGAAAAATACAAGGGTGCCTGGGTGGCTCAGTTGGTTAAGTGTCTGATTCTTGATTTTGGTTCAGGTTATGATCTCACAGTTCATGAGTTCAAGATCTGCATTGGGCCCTGTACTGGCAGTGCAGGGCCTAATTGGAATTCTCCCTCTCTTTCTCTTTCTAACCCTCCTGTGCTCTTTCTCTCTCTCTCAAAATAAATAAATAAACTTAAAAAAGAGAAATTGAGAAAGATAAAAAATGGAGAATAGTAGAGAAAAAGATGGAGAGGGAGAAAGAAAGAAAGAAAGAAAGAAGAAAATAAAGAGAAAGGAATTAAAGGGAGAGGGAAGGATGGAGGAAGAAGGAAGGAAGGAAGAAAAAGAGGCAGGAAAGCAGGAAGGCAGGAAGGAAATAAGGAAGAGGAAAACATAGCATACTATATTAAAAGATGAGAAGTGCATATATTTGGAGTAATTCTCTATGGCCAGGATCCATATTCCTATAAAACATGTAAAATATCTCATCTCCTAGCAAATTCAAATGTTATATTTTCCACTATGTATCAATTCAAATTCCCACGGTTTGATAATAATAATGATAATAATAATAATAATAATAACAATAGTAATTTGTTGAGGCCTTACTACATACTAGCACTATTCTAAGCACTTTACCTATATTAGCTCCTGTAATCTTGGCAATAATCTTGTGAGACAGGTTATATAAATATCTTCCATTTAACAGAGGAAAAATGAAGGCACAGAGAGAGGTTAAATATCTTGATCTGGGTCACACAGCTAGCAACTTTCAGAGTTGTGCCGTCTGAATCTAGAGCTTAAGTTCTTAGCCACTATAGCATATTCACTAAATAGTATGCTCTTTCTATTATCTTACAGGAAGAGATGAAAATAGCCTGCCCTGTTCAAGTGTTCTTATAGCTGACTCAATTCCTTGTTGCAAGAAAAGGTGAGCTAAGTTCTGGAGGAGATATCAGGGCTATATCGAGTTTGTAGTTTAAGTACTCAAATATAATATATCTCTTTGACTTTAATAAGTTTCATTATTTTTATTATTGCAAGCAAGGTAAATGTTATTCATACACAATTTAAAAAATAGATATAGAAAATTATAAAAATAATTGAAAGGTCAATATTCCATATCCAGCCAAAAATAATAACTATATACACATATACACAAATGCACACAAAATCAACTACCTACATAAAAGATGTGAAATATAGCTTAGTAGTAATACATGTAGAAAAAAAAACTCTGGGGTGTTTATCAATAGTAAGCACTATGTGAGAAAGCAAAATGGTATACTTCTGTTTCTAAGATGTTAAAGTGATCTTTAATAGAAGGAAATGTTCTAGAAGAAAGAAGCCAATAGACCTGATATAGTTTACATTACTCCAACTACACTTGAAAAACTAGGTTTAGTTATAGACATCACACAGGATATTGACAAACTAAAGTCCATCCATAAGAAAATGGGATAGTATAGGGATATGAAGTCGTGTCAGAGTAGGGAGAATTGATAAAACATGGAACTTAGAATACCGAGAAATCCAAGTGGCTTCAATTTCTGTCTTCAGATAGGTGAAGAACTGTTATATGAAACAACAATAAAACCCGAATTACCACATAGGCCAAATTAGGAGAAAAATTTCCAATGTTCTTGAAGAGAACAAAGGAAGAATTAATGTCTGAGAAATTAATGACTTCTTTGTCAGTGAAGGTGAACAGCAAAGATACTGCATGTTCACTTGTATAAAATGTTGCAGAGAGGATTCAAGCTTTAGAGGAAAGCATTTAAGAGTCTTGCCTTAGTTCAGTTTGGGCTGTTATAACAAAAATACCATAGGTTGGGTGTTTAAAAAATAAAAACTTATTTCTCACAATTTTGGGGGCTATAAATCTAAGATTAAGTCTCCATCATATTCAGTATCTAGAGAAGGCCCACTTTTTGATTCACAGACAGCACCTTCTCACTTTATCGTCACAGGGTAGAAAAATCAAGGAAGCTTTCTGGGTCTATTTTATAAAAACACTAATCCCATTCATGAAGGTTCTCCCCTCATGACCTAAATACCTCCCAAAAGACCCACCTCCAAAAAACCTTCATATTGATGATTAGGTTTCAACATATGAATTTTTGTAGGAAACATGCCCCCAATCTGTAACAGGTCTCAAAGGTTGTCTATTTACTTTGAGTCTATATATAAGTCCTGGGCTTTAGGCATTCAAAGACCCGAAAACTTTGGTGTGATCCTGGAAAAAATTGTGAAGGTAATCAATTTTTCAATACCCCTTTCCTTTGTTGGGATCTTTCACTGTTACCTTTGACTGTACAATAAATTCCACTTTTACCTCCTCCAGAACTAGAAGCACAGGTCTCTGCTCACAGGCCTCAGGCTTTGTTATTCTTTTTTTTTTTTTTTCTTTTTCTTTTCTTCCCTAGAATTCTTTCCTACTATTCTTTGTTATTCTCTTAGGTGCTAGCAATTCAGACAGTAATCCAAGCAAAATGGATTATAATGGGTTCATGGCTTTATCCAAACAGATAAAATATTTGCATTCTGTCAGTGATATCCCCCATGCACACAATCAAGGGATGCAAGGCAGTTCCAAATGAAGTCAAGCACCTATGCTGATTTTAGGTCCTGAAAAGAATAATGAAGAATGAAGGGAACTATTACACAGGATGAGGGTTGTTGAAGAACTTTTTAAAATGTGCTTTCTCTAACATATTCCCTCTACCAGTGAATCATAAGCAGAATGAAAATCCAGAGATAGCATCAAAATATCTAGGGGGAAGTTTGTGGAATCTTCATCAACAGATATCTATAAAAAAGAGCATTAACCTTTCTGGGATGATAATAAAACCTCTGGGTATTGTGCTACTCAATGCCCTTCCAAACACATAATCTTATATCAGTCTTTCAAAATTCTGAGGTAGGTGAGGTGGGAATAATTATTCTTATTTCACAAATGAGAAACTTGAGGTTCAGAGTATTTAAATAAATGGCTTACATTACTCTTGCCTAATTAGGGATAAAACCAAGAAAAATAAATTTACATATCCTAAAGTCATTGTTCAGTCATTTTTTCCATGATGATAATTTTTAAAGTTATGAATATTTATTGAATGCTTACTATACAAATAGCCCTGTATTTAGCAATTTATTCATATTATTTCATTGGATCCTTTGGAAAACACTGTGATGTAGGTATTATGCCAGTGTTACAGATGTGGAAACTGAGGCTCATTGAAATTAGTGACTTGTCTGAGAATACATAATTAATAAATGGCAGATATAGTATCTTAAGCTAGATTTGTTTGACTATTAAGTCCATACCATTTTATTTTGAAAGCCACTATCTGCTATTTACACTGGTCCTAGACTAAGAATTGTTTTCTTTTAAACTCTGATTTCCAATTTGACCTTTTCTTTATAATAATTGTTTAAATTCACACACAACATTAATTTCTTAGCTTAGAAACTCAGATATCTAGGCATCAAAGATAGACACCTTTAGTTTTTTAAATATTTAAAATAGATAATACATATGCCAAATTTATAATTGAATATATTATTTAAAATATATAATACATATAATAAAAGTCAAAGAATACACAAGAGAATAGAGTGAAAAGCAAGTTTCTCTTTCGTTAGTGGATCCCCATCCCTGAGTTCCCCAACAACCCCACCCTTCATCCTTAGTGTCCTCCTTCAAAAAGCAACAACTCGTACCAGTTTCTGGCTTATCTAAGGATATTCTATTGTTTTAATCATATAATTGTATGTGTATGTGTGTGAATATGTATATACGTATAAATATAAATTTAAATATAACTATACAACTGTACATGATGTATGTGAACACATGAAAATATCTATGACTAAAGGTAAAATTCCTAGAAGTGGAATTGCTGGAGCTCATGGTATGTGCATTTTGTTGTTGTGATAGATATTGTTAAGTTCTCCTCCATAAAAGTTGCATTTATTTATTTATTTATTTGTTTGTTTATTTATTTATAATGTTTATTTTTGAGAGACAGAGAGACAGAGAGAGAGAGAGAGCGAGAGAGAGAGAGAGCGAGAGAGAGAGAGAGAGAGAGAGCACGAGTGGGGGAGGGGCAAAGAGAGAGGGAGACACAGAATCCCAAGCAGGCTCCAGGCTCTGAGCTGTCAGCACAGAGCCCGATGTGGGGCTCAGACTCATGAACTGTGAAATCATGACCTAGGCCAAAGTTGGATGCTTAACCGACTGAGTCACCCAGGCACCCCTAAAGAAGTTGTATGCGTTTAAATCCTAGCAACAGTTTTGTCATAACTCCTGTTTTCCCACAGCCTTTACAACACAGTATATAATCAAGCACTTTAAATGCCAAAATTATCAGCAAAAACTGGCATCATATAGTTTTAATTTGTGTATTTTCCTATTATTGATATGTTTCATTTCATATGTTTAAATGCCATTTTCATTTCTCTGAATTGTCTAGAAATAGCTCTGCTTATTTTTCTATAGGGCTGTTGACCTTTATTGACTTTTAGAATTTATGGTATAGTAAGGAAATAGTGCCTTTTTAGAGGTGTATTTTGCCTTCTATTTCACCCTGTCATGTGCATTTTTGTCTTTATTTATGGTACATTTTTCAATGCATACAATTGAAAATGTTATAAAGTCACATTTACTTAATTTTAGTGGTTTTTATATTTTCTTTATTGCTTTAAAAAGTCTAACCGGTCTAGGATTATTTAAATACATACCCTATGTCTTTTTCTAGATCTTTTATTATAACTGCCTTTAAAAAGTCAGGTTTTTTGGGGGCACTTGGGTGGCTCAGTTGGTTGAGCATCTGACTCTTGATCAGTTCCTAGGGTTGTGGGATCCAGCCCCATGTCAGGCTCTGCTGAGTGTGGAGCCTGCTTAAGATTCTCTCTCTTTCTCCCTCTTTCCCTCTCCCCTACTCTCATGAACTTTCTCTAAAATAAAATAATTAATAAATAAAAAGCCAGGTTTGTGAATGAACTGTGACCAAACCACATAGTCTGATCTCAAAGATCCAGTATCTGAGCCATTTCAAATTGTTAGCAAATGTTTAAGGGAAACAATGATAGAAATACATGCATGATGGATCAATTTTAATTCAGTCACTTATTAGGACAGACATAGCTAAAATTCTTGAAACATAGAACCACAAGGCAGACAAAGTAAATTTTGGTCAGAATCATGAATGTGAAAAGATATGGAGAACAAAGAAAATCCTTCTTACACAAGATCATTAGAGAAAAATTACATGTACATCTAATTGTAAATGAATGGTCCAAAGTATTGTTGAAAGATGGTAAGGTTGACTTAGCTCAGTATTTCTCTTTTGTGGTGTAATGTGTTGCATCAGGATTCGGAGAGACAATAAACATAGGATAGTGGGATTTCTGCTATGCTAAACTAATTTACTTCCACACAAAAAAGTTTGTCCTGCTGACAGAATTGCTTTCCAGAGATAAAAGATGGAGACTCTCACACTAAATTAAGGATACATGAAGCATGCATGTATTTCCTTCTGCTCAACTATGAAGGACTTGCCTGGTGACAGAAATGACCATTATGATTTAAACACATATCCATCTGTAATATATTAAATAAATGAGAGGCTGAAATTACTTAACCAATCCTCAATATATTTGCCAAAACAATAGGATTTAGGAAAAGTGGATGCAGCTTTATTTCCCTAGGAAACTTCAATAATACATTCATTAGATGAATACAAAACCAATTTTAATGCAATGTAGCTGGTAGACAAGAGACGCAATCTCAGGAACATGAAGAATGCTGCTTTTATTTTCACATGTTCGATGGTCTAAGCCTTGTTTCTAAAGATGGTTAAATTATACATGTTTTTTTCTTTAATCTTTATATCCATGGTAGGAATAAGATGAAAAACAGATTTATCTGTATAATTTTGCCTTATTTTTCACAATAAAGATGAAGACCAGAAAAGAGGAAGAATGTACTTAGTAGCTCCATGAATGGCTAAAATGTGCTAAAGCTCAATGAAGAAGTGTTTATGAATTTGCAACCCCTTTCTCATTTTTAATAACCTGATTCCATACAAGACATAAGAAAATGGTCAGATCACATATGAGCAGCAAGGAATGAGAACATCAGTGAAGAATTTATGCCACAAGGAGGCTCATTTTATTAAGGATGAGAGGAGGCAAAGTTGTTAAACAGGTAAGCTGTGTCTTTGCTGTCTGCCATAGTCTCTTTCATGCTGTCACTTGGCCCTTCCTGTGTCATCAGGCTACAGATCTGTTACTGTTGAACTAACATGTTAGTAGTAGTGAAGCCAACTTCTGCTGGGACAAAAGTTGCTGAATTAACACCACCTTAAATCACCACATTTTACGTATATAAAAACACAGAGAAAAAAAATATCGGTACTAATTCATAGCCCCAGTTAGGGAATGAGACCAGGAGCTTTAGAATAAAATGCAGCCCCACAACTTCTTACCTTTGTGACCTTGGAGAAGTGTCTAAATCTTTCTGATGCTCAATATCCTCCTTTGTTGATTAGGGGTACTTAACTCATAGGAATGTTCAGATAATTAAATTAGAGAATTTATAAAAATTGCTAATTTGCTTAATGTATAATATACACTCAATAAATGCTAACTATTGTTTGATGATCCTTCCTTCAATGCTGTGATATGTACATGTCTAACCCAGTGACTATGACACAGTGGGCACGCAATAAATGTTAGTCAACTCTGAAAGACATGTGATTATTTATTTTATGCTAAAATGTTAATGACAGCAAATTAGTTTATTTGTTTTGGATAAAAGATTATTTTCTTTATTCACATGAAGGATGAATTCCTTTCTCTTTTTAAGAAGAATTTCTTTGGATGGTAATACCTTGACCCATGAGTTACTAATGGTGAATATTCTAGATATATAGCTGGGAAGAGAAGTTACTTAAGATCAAGAGAGCTTGAGGCACCTGGGTTGCTCAGTTGGTTAAGCCTCTGACAGGTCATGATCTCACAGTTCATGGGTTCAAGCCCCATATCCAGCTCTGTGCTGTGTGGAGCTTGCTTGGGATTCTCTCTCTCCCTCTCTCTCTGCCCCTCCCCTGCTCGTGCTCTCTCATCTCTCTCTCAATAAATAAATAAACTTATTTTTTTTAAAAGGTGAATAAATCTTGCCTTCATCCATCAGTTCCCAACAGGAGGCTGCAATCAGAAAGTAGAATCACTGTGGTTAGGAACATGGCCTTTGGATTAAGAAAGATTAGGACTCAAGTCCTGGCTCTATTACCTTTTAGCTATATAACTTTTAGTAAGTCACTTAATATTTCTGAGCTTCAGTTCAGAACTCAATACATGTTATTTTTATTGCTACTATTAGTTGAGATACAATATTGTCTTTAATATCACCTTTAAATACAGGACACAGAAATTCTGTAGTATGAGCAACCCCCCAAAATATATCCAAAAGGCAGAAATAACACTCCAGAATTTCAATAAACTAAATAGAACACATCTCAATTAAAGCACAGATATGAAGTCTTGTATATCTGCATCTCTGCGTATATATATAGACACATCTCCTGAAGCCCTTCACAAGAAGCTATATAATTGTGCACTTTCAAATCATGGTAAAAGCATTTCCTGATAATCACCATAGGTAGAATTCAATCTAGAAAGGTGAGGGAATTCTAAAAAACAACAAAACTCCTTTCAGACACTCCTAGTAATCTGAGATTCTTTTACAAATGTGGCAGGATAAAATATCTAACAAAAGCAAGTCCCAAAAAAAACTCCATCATTCTGTTCTTTCTGCCTTGGCATGGTCATAAACTAATTGTATTTTAAAACATACACGTTTCTTTTTTTATTTAAAATTTTTAAGTTTATTTCTTTTTAAATTTTTTTTAAATTTCATTTTTAATTTTTTAAAATTTACATCCAAATTAGTTAGCATATAGTGAAACAATGATTTCAGAAGTAGATTCCTTAATGCCCCATACCCATTTAGCCCACCCCCGTCCCAGAACCCCTCCAGTAACCCTCAGTTTGTTCTCCATATTTATGAGTCTCTTCTGTTTTGTCCCCCTCCCTGTTTTTATATTATTTTTGTTTCCCTTCCTGTATGTTCATCTGTTTTGTCTCGTAAAGTCCTCATATGAGTGAAGTCATATGATTTTTGTCTTTTCTGACTAATTTAATTGATCATAATACCCTCCACTTCCATCCACGTGTTGTAAATGACAAGATTTCATTCTTTTTGACTGCCGAGTAATACTCCATTATATATATATATATATATATATATATATATATATATATATACCACATCTTCTTTATCCATTCATCCATCTATGGACATTTGGGCTCTTTCCACAAAATTTCTTAACTTAAAGAGTAGTAGTAAGTGGAATTGTCAATACAATTCCTGCTTTTTTTTTTTTTAAAGCAAGCTTCACACCCACAGGGTGCCCAGTGTGGGGCCTGAACTCACAACCCTGAGATCAAGACTTGAGCTGAGATCAAGAGTAGGATGCTTAAGGAACTGTCCCATGCAGACACTCCAATGTCAATACAATTTAAGTAATACTTTGATTAAAATATGAAACATTATCTCAGTTAGCCTTTCTTGTATAATAACAACTTAGTGATTTAGAACAATAATCATTTATTACTTGAAGGTTCTGTAGAGTTTAGGCTAGAGCCAGCTCATGAGAAAAAGGAGCTACAAAATATAGTAGCCAATTTTTTCAATCAACCACAAACATGTATTTCACATATCATGGACAAATACTGTATTGTTACATATGATAAAGCATTGTTGATATGTATTACAATTTTTTTTTTAGATTTTATTTTTCAGGAAACTCTACACCCAACCTGGAGCTGAAACTAACAACTCCCAAGATTAAGGGTCACATACTCTACTGACTGAGCCAGCCAGGGACTCCCATATTACAAGACAATATGTAATATTGTAATTTTTACTATTTTAAATGCAGTATATAAATCTACAGAATATTGTATAATTTCTGCTTTCAAAGTTTCCAGTGCTAGCAAATTATCATATAACTGATTATGGCACTATGTTTGTCCAACTTGTTCAAACGTCTTTCAATCAAAACTATACCCTGATCTAAAATAAAGTATAAATCATTCTGTAGAACAGTCTTTACAGAAATTAGCCTGGGAAATATTTTTATGTGATTATTTTTTTCTTATGGTTGAGCAAATTTTTTTTTCTTTTTTTAAGCTTATTTGTTTTTGAGAGACAGCAAGAGCATACATGGATGAGCAGGGGAGCGGCAGAGAGACAGAGAGAATCCCAAGCAGGTTCCATACTGTCAGCACAGAGCCTGATGTGGGGCTCAATCTCACAATAGTTAGATCATGACCTGAGCCCAATCCAGAGTCAGACAATTAACCAACTAAGTCACCCAGGCTCCACAATATTTTACTTTATTTAATGTAATTATTTTTGGTATGTCACTTTTATTGCATATTTCCATGCACTCCCTTTCAATACAGAGGAACAATTTCCCTATTTTACAATGTTTAATCCTTTTAGATATGAAATAGACAAACTTAAATCTGTTTTCTTAAAGCTCATATTCACATTATTAAAAACGAGCAGCAGTTTCAGACCAAATCACAGTGAATAAGAGCAAATTCAAAATTAGTTTCATTTTCCACTAAAGACCATGAGTTGTTTTTCATTTAAGGATCTTTTGTTACTCGACTTAATTCCAGTGCATTTTGTATTTTGTGTAAACTAAATGTAACTATTTAATAGCATTTCGGTGACATATCATTGTGTGTCTGAAGATGGTTGTAAGGT
Source organism: Prionailurus viverrinus (assembly GCF_022837055.1). Taxonomy (NCBI): domain Eukaryota; kingdom Metazoa; phylum Chordata; class Mammalia; order Carnivora; family Felidae; genus Prionailurus; species Prionailurus viverrinus. Next base: position 60,599,690 of record NC_062579.1, read on the forward strand.
CAACATTAATATATATTATCTTAAATTAAGGTGATCTATCTTTGGGCAGACTCAGAAATTATCATATATAACCTCAATTGTCAAAAACAACTGCCATTATTATCAGCACAGTTCAGGCCATGCCTCCCAGTCTCAAATGCACCATGTTAAAGATGTACTCGGTACATAGCGCAAGAAAAGCTTTTGTATTTTTAGCCCCAATGTTGTCTTCTATATTATTTTTTAACTAAACTTGTTAGTATCATTAATATAGGTCACCCTCAAGAATGAATTAAATCATAATTTATTTTTACATGGTTTATTTTTCAGTCTCTTACAAATCAAAACCTCTATTTTTTATATTAGATGTTATTCAACATAAATTTTCCTCCTATAATCTAGTTAGGCTCAATAAAAATCACTTTTAAAATTGTAAATATGATTTATTTTCTTACTTTTTAATTCATTAAATTAAAATTTTCATTTTTAGCTTTTCATCTTACATAGTGACCGTTTACTTTATTTTTGTTTTATTGGTATAGCCAAAATAATTTCATTTCAAAATAATATCTAACAAATCTAAATTTTCTGCTTTCTTTTCTATAGTGTGCACAATTATGCTTGCTTAATGTTGGACACATATTATTTTAAGAACATTATGACTACATTCTATATTTGCTTTTACTTGTCTTTGTTGAGCTAAAATTATTACTGTTTTTTCAAACATTTTTTCCCTCAGTTCCAGAAGTTCCATGTATGCAAATGACTTTTTGCATTCTTTTAACTGCAAATCTAACTGCCTCAGAGTCATAAATACCTTTATTAATCCAAGCTTATCTTAAGGATTGGTTGTAAAATGTTCAGTAACAGATAATACATTGTTTTTGAATGTAGAATATGAGATCTATTTTCCACAGTTATTTCTCCATTTAAAAAAACTTCCGTACAAAAATGAATTACTAAGTGTCCTCTATGCTCATCCAACTGGTATAAAATATAGCATTAATTAAAACTGGATTATGCTTTGCTAGAAATGTTCTCACGCTTTCATAAGTATATGACAACCATTTTTCATGACTATAATTCAATAAACATAGTAAAAATTCAGAAGTTTCATCTTTTAATATTCTGGATTTCATGAATATATTTTTTTAATTATCTAATGAGCTAGACATAGTCACACTTATTGCTTCTGAGTTGTGAATTTGATACGAATAATTTTCTGTTCCATTGTTTTGGTCAGTAATTAAATTTCCATATAGAAAAAAAATAAGGATTTCATCTGACCTGTTCAAATTGTGAACTTGATGAGAATATATGCTTGCTCAAATTCCTTGTTTTTATGAGGAGTTAACTTTACATTAAATAAAAATATATAATGTTCTTTCCTGTTAATGAATTCTGTGGGGGTCATACTCAACAGAAGTCTGCTCACTTTCATTATTTCTATTTTTTTAATTAAACACACAATATCCATTTCTTTTTATCTTTACTTATTTTCTTTGTTCTACCTTTACATTATCAGTTTTCATTATCTGAATATTTACTCATACTAGTAGTCTAAAGGATTAAAACTACAGTTGTATTCAAATGGTACACAATTTGAAAATATTTGCAGCAAAAATGCAAATTTAGCTAACTATAAACGTGAGAATTAAAATATTTTGTTTTTGTTTGCTTCTAAAATATTCAAAATAATTTATTGAATTTAAAAGCAAAGTATGAGTTATAATTAATGAATATCAAAGTTAATAATTTAGTTATTAAAATAAGTTTGGTATACTTTAATTTTCAAAAACTCTAAATCTTATTAAATTATTTTATTTAAAAAGTTGTATTTCTAATATCCATCTAGTTGCTAAAATAAAGAATTGGTATCAAGCTTGATTCACATAACATCTACATATATAAATATATGAATAATGTGAATTGTTCAACAGTACAAAATGTTCCTCAGCTGATATATGTGCATATTGTAGGTAGGAATCATGAGTACCTCTACAATCATGGACTGGAAACTGAATAGAAACAAAAAAACATGCATGTTCAGCACCACTAAGAAATGATTCTGTGTTATGCAAGAATCTATGCCATTTATAACATCTGAAAGGATGTCACAAGTTAATTTACCATTTCATTTATCTTTGTACTTTTGCTGCCTAAATTCTCCTCACACTCCAAAGTAGGGCTTATCTTTAACATTGGTACAATCCACAAACCTTTATGTTATTTGAATGCAGTCATCATTTGGTTCAAGGATATAGTGTAAGAAATGTGGAGGAGAGTGTCCCTGGGATCACAATAGTGCTAGCTGTAAGAGTGGATTTTGGAGTTGTTCCTCACTGTATGCCAGGGCTGAGCACTGGATCTTGAATGTTAGAAAGGTTAATGTATTCTTTAATAAATTTATTTTTGTGGTCTGGATATGTATGATCTACAGCATACATCCCAATGAAACTTTCTATCACTCAAGATCAGGTACAGATGTGGAAATATCCACAAGAACAAGAATAAGAGGGCCTGTTTCTGGCATGTATTTATTTTCTTTTTATTTAATCACAAAAGAATGTTTTCCAGAATACTCCCAAACAGACTCTCAGTTCTCATTGGTCAAAAGTGCATCATATGCCTATTACTAGACTGATTACTGACCAGAAAAATTCCATCACTAATCTTGCCTAGATATCGTCATTCATCTCCTAGATTAGAAAAAGCACTGACTTCCTTTAAATATAAAAGCTCTGGAAGAAAAGTGATACCTAAACAAAAATCAGGGTTCTGTTAGACAAGAAGAAGAGGAAGGCTGGATTGTTGTTGGATATGTAATCATCAATGTCTACTATAGTGCCTCAGAACATTTTTGAGCATTAAATAAGGCAAAATATGTTGAAGTGTTTGGCATATAATGACAACCAAATTACTTTAAGACTCATAATAGCAGAATGTTTATGAGAAAAACTCCTGAAGATTTCTCTAGCATCATTCTCCAAAATGATTATGGGAATAACATCATACCAGGTACAAACTTTTTTACAATGCAGAGGATACACCACAATTAATCCAATTAAACCTCATTCTTGATTTTAGTTATGCCCAGCGACTGGGTTCTATGGTGGAAAATAATATCCAGTAAGCTGAATGCAAAATAAACAAAGCCTGAGACCAAACTGTTGCATCTGATTATGTGTCTTAAGCAAGTCAGTGTTCATGGGCTACTGACATCTATATATGTGCATTAAGCCATTTTATCATTCCTGTATCCACATTTCCCCCTCATTCACTGCTTTTGGATAAACCATACACAAAATCAATATATGCAACTGATCAGAAAAATAAAATTGCTTATTTTATGCAATGGAACAAGAAAGCCACTGAACTAAGTTTCAGTGATGTTCAGACCATATGAGTGTGCTGTGGTAGTTCATATAAATCATAATGAGCATAACTGTCCTTCCATAGCTAAGGCTGGTAAAAATCTTCCCACTAGCTCTATTGTGGATACATAATGCATTATACATATATGTTCTTTGACTCCTTAGAGTCACCAGAGAAATAAAGGAAAAGACAGATAACCCACAGATATTCTGAATTTGCTATGTTGGATGATTTGAATAAGAACACAAGTACAAAAGGCAGCAATTTTGCAAATTTAACCTAAAATTTATCCCATCCAGTTTCTGCATTAATGAAATTGAATTCAGAGAATTGCTTACATGACACTTGCAGATTAAGGTTTTGGATTAGAAGGTGTGTGTGTGTGTGTGTGTGTGTGTGTGTGTGTGTATTGCACTAATCATAACTACGTATTATATAATATACATAGTACTATTAAATATTATTTATATAACTAACGTCTACACTCAGAAGATACAATCTCTCTTATGTGATAGCCAAAAAGCTCTGATCTGACTCAAGAAATAAAAGATGCTAAAACATTTCCTCAGCCAGAAGTTGCAAATGCAATTCAATGTTCTTTATACTTGAGAGAGGTTTGTAACAACAACAACAACGAAACTTTAACATCACTGTTGGTAAATAAATAAATAAATACTTTTCTAAAAGCATTTATCTGAACTAAAGTAACAGTCATCTATAAATCAAATAGGCTGAATGTGATGACTTCTCCAGAGTATCCTGGGAAAATTCCAGTAACATTAATTTTCTGGAAGGAAGCTCACTTTCGTGTTTTCCCAAATTCTAGAAAAGTGAACAGTGTACAGTGCCTCTGGGTGAATCAATTTTGTTAAAGCAGATATTATTGTTCATAATGTGCTAACAGAATTAATTTTCATTGTTATGGTATGGTTATTTATTGCTGTTGTATGGTTAATGGTTAACAAAACCAGGTATGAGTACCATACGTTTTAAGGATTCAATGAGAAAATATGTTAAAATTTCTAGAATAAATCTACTATATAGTAAATGTTCAATATATTTTCTCTTTTCTAAGGTCACTTAAATTATGAAGGGTTTATTTTACTCTATTATTTATTTTTTTTACATTTATTTATTTTTGAGAGACAGAGAGAGAGCAAAAATGGGGGAGGGGCAGAGAGAGAAGGAGACACAGAATCCAAAGCAGGCTCCAGGCTCACAGCTGTCAGCACAGAGCCCAATGCCGGCCTCGAACTCACAAACCATGAGATCATAACCTGAGCCGAAGTCAGACGCTTAACCAACTGAACCACACAGACACCCCTATTTTATTCTATTATTAATGGTTATTTAATTACTGTGAGGGAACTAAAATTTAGAAGCTTATAATCTAAACTTTGAAGAAGAAGTTACAAAACAAAAGTCAAGTCAATTTTTGGAAGACCAAACTGCATACTTTTTCTCTACATATTTCCTTTTCACTTTCCAGCAACAGCAAAGGCATCTTTAAAAAAACCTTTTCCAAAGCTGACTTGAACTCATCTTCCTCAGGAGGCAAACTCCTTCCTGTTTTTGGTAGTCTGGGGTATGTCAGAGACATTCAAAACCAGTCAGCATTAGAACTAAATCTACCCAGGTAAATTCAGAAACCCTAGCTTCTTCTGTTAGAGGGGAAGCTAGGCAGTGGGCACAAAGGAAAAAAGATCTAATTAATCTGTTTTTCCAATCTTGGGAAATGAAAATTTGAAGCATTCTTTCTTTCCTCAATTTAATGCTTATTATAAACTCCAAGAGACAAGAAACTACTCTCAGATTATTATTTGAGTTTGCAGGACTTTGGGAATTCTAAGCCCCTTCTACTCCATAATATAAGAGAAGAAAATTCATGTATGATTTTGAAGGCAGTATGAAATGGACCTCACCAACTACTTATAAACCCAGGCAGGCATACTTTGAAACCACAGGTTTCAAGGTGACAAATAACTTCCAATTTATCCTTTTAATTTACTGGCTTGCCTGTAAATTTCTTTTTATATACTTGTACAGAATATGCCACTTTTAAAATTAATATTTTTGAACAGCTTGCATCATTCACACAGATGCCCTTGTAAGAATAAGTAAATATATTCTCAGTGGGTGGATTTCTTTCTCTCTCTTTCCCTTCTTCTGTGAAACATCTGTGGGTGATCCTTCTAAGTAAATAAGGGCTAGCTAGTTCACAAACATAAGATAAAATCTTCTGTGTCATATTATATATGCTCAGCTGTAATACTTCCGTTTATTTGCAAAATATGCCACATGGCAATTGAATGACTTATGATGATTTTGGAGTAGGAAATAATAAAATTGTCCCACTAAAGTAATTTGAGAACACAGGAACTATGACAATAAGACCAATCCCTGGTCAAGCCAATGTAGCATTTGACTTAACCTAGGGGTCCACAGATGTTAGTCTATTGTTGCTCTTTGTTAATGATTCTTTCCAAAAAGTGATCATGCAACCAATAATTACAGGTTTTAAGACTTTATTAGTCATTTTTTTCCAAACACTCCTTACTGTTATCTATATAATTCCTTATCTATATAATTCCTTACCATCTAGAAACACTTCATGGTCCAGCTCAAGTCCCATCTCTTCCAGGATGCCTTCCTTCATTACTTTAGCTCACATTACTCTCTTTTCTTTGAACACCCATAACACCAATAATCTAAGCCTCAGCTTTGGTTTTTAATATTATCTCATGCCTTGTGATGTTGGCTGATACTGACTCATAAATTTTTCAGTGCCTAATAATGCATATTTATCTTGTCTCTGCACATATGGTGTAAGTACTCCAAGGATAGGGTTCATATTATATGCTTATTTGTGTCCCACAGCACCTGGAACTATAGACCAAGACCATGCCTGAGGTGTTCACTTAGTAAATCTATGTTAAAAAGATGTGGACTAAATCTCATGTTGTCAGATGTAAAGATTGTTTAATTGTTCAGATATTTTACAATATAACATTTTAGCTGATAAACATCATATGATCATCTCAATAGATGTAGAAAAAACTTTAGACCAAATTCAACATCCATTCATGATAAAAACTCTTTAAAAAGTGCACTTAGAAGGAACATACCTCAACATAATAAAGCGTCTTATTTTGTGATAACTTTTAAATTTCTGCTCAGTAATAATATGGATGCAAAATCCAGTTTTTAATTGCCAGAGACTATTTTACCATCTACTTACCTACATGTTTTCTGACATGTTACCAAGAAGTGTTGAAACTGTGAAGTTTGCAATACATGGTTCTGCATATAAACTCTAATATAAGAGGGAAATACATTACGATATACTATGTGGTGGTTATGAACCACAAGAAAATATTCTCTTCACAGATTCTTTGTCTTCTCTTTATTTTACCCTGGAAATTTACTCAAATACTATACAGGCATATGCAAGTTAAAGACCTAATTCCTGTTTATGCTCAGTTTTAACTAGCACAATTAACTCCCTCTCTCCCCTATATATTACTTCTAAACTATATAATTCCTGGGTTAGAGTGAGAATGATCTACCCAGACTTTCTTAAGAGTGTATAATACAAGATAGTAGGCCATCTGCTGCACCTTTCTTCATAAGTGGTCTACAAGCTCTATTCTGCATGTTTGTAAGCTAAGCTATTATATGATGAGGCATTTCAGATATTTTAATAAATATGCTCCTTGGTGCATCTCTAATGTGGATATAACTTAGTAAATTCAGTCTGTAGCAAATAGTGATGAAATGAGTTCTCATAATATGAGAATTGAAAATCCACCATGAAGATAAAATATAAATTATTGTGGCATATTCCCTTAACCATATTTGGAACTAGTTAATTTAGAGAAAACTGCCAAGGAGTGGTGGAAGGGAATGTGGGATCACTTGTAAAATACTTGTTTTTCCCTTTTTGTTATTTTTGTATTACACAAAGGGGAATGCACTCTTGGTTTTTACAGTCTCATGTCATAAGATCTCAGGGTGAGGAATGAGAACCTTATATTTCAAGACTCTCCCTTCCTCCCTCCATCCCTCCTTTCCTTTCTAATTTCCTTCCTTCCTTCCTTCCTTCCTTCCTTCCTCTCTCTTTCTTCCTTTCTTTCTTTCTTAATTCCATTATAGTTAACTTACAGTATTCTATTAGTTTTTGGTGTATAATATAGTGATTTAACAGTTCTATACATCCCCTGTGCTTCTCACAAATGCACTCCTTAATCCCTATCACCTATTTAACCTATCTTCCCACCCACTTCCCTCTGTTAACCATCAGTTTGTAGTCTATAGTTGAGTGTATTTTTTGATTTGTCTCTTTTTTTTACCTTTTTTCATTTGTTTTATTTCTTAAATTCCACATATGAGTGGAATCATATGGTATTTATCTTTCTCTGACTGACTTATTTTTCTTAGCACTATACACTCTAGGTCCATCCATGTTGTTGCTATTGACAGGATTCCAATTTTTTTTATGGCAGAGTAATATTCATATATATATATGTATGTATATATATATATATATATATATATATATATATACCACATCTTCTTTATCTATTCATCTATCAGTGGACCCTTGAGCTGCTTCCATAATTTAACTATTGTAAATAATGGTGCAATAAATATACGGGTGCATATATCCTTTTGAATCAATGTTGTTGTATTCTTTGGTTCTTTATACACCTAATTGCACACAGCCTATTAAAGTACTCTAAACTTTCATTTTGATTTTTCTAGCCTGTAGTGTACTGCTAAAACATAGATTATGCTTTTATCAAGCTTAAAACATCCATGGAGAAAAAAAGATAATATTTGATATTCTCCAATTTAATTATTTTTATTAATTTGAAAAAATATCTTAATTTAAACTAAGAAATTCTATGGAAATACTAAATCAGAGTAGTATGTTTGGGCTAAATAAAAGGCTTCTTCACACAGATTAATAATTACATTCAATATAGGAGAGAATTTTAGAAAATAATTAACTTAATGAAAATTAATACATAATATTGAAAGTATGGATCAATTCATTTTCACCCCGGGTATAGTATGGTAATCATCTTGTTATCAGGCAGTATCAATAAAGTATATGGCTACAATATCCTGAAATTCTAAAATTCTAAAATCTAGTATTGAAATGCAGAGGAAAAGAGAAACCATAATAAAACTAAGATTTTTTTAAACCTGCCAATCTTTGGACTAATGGATCTTAGGTACTTTTTGAGGTTAATATAAAACATACAATATGGTAAGTTAATCAGTATTAAAGGTATCACTAAATATTTACTATTTTTTCATAAAGTGATATAAATCTTAGAATCTATATGTTGACAGACTGAGAACAAGATACTTGTTAATAATGCAGAAATAAATATTTCACTGTAAAAAATCAATGGAAGTGTATGTAGGAACTAAAAATGAATAATGCACAAAGAAGTGCTTAACTCTGAAAAATGCACAAAGACGTGCTTAACTCCTAGAGAATTTCATTGAAAAGTGTCCCCCAAATCACCATTTATTGGAAAATGGCAAGAGAAAAAGAAAAAAATGGAAAGAAATTGCCGGCACTGCAAACATATAAAAATTCAGGGAATGTCAACGACCTAAACTCTAATGAATGCATATATTAGTGACCTAAAATAAAGCTTATATTAGTTAAATTGAACTTTACACTGGTGTGCATGTATCTGCAAATTATACGAGTGGAAAATGAAAGTAATGAATGACAACAGTTTACAAATGATTAACTAGATTGATATTATCCACAGGTGATCAAGTTATTACCAAGCCAAAATAATAACTATAAATCAATTCAATATAATCACAAAAAACAAAACATGAAAATTTCAACTCATACAAGGATAAAATCAACATACACAAGAAAATCATCAGAGCGAAAGCAAAACTTAACTAAGTGAAATTTTGGAGCAGAAAATTTCTGTTGTAAATAACAACTTGAACTTTTTCAGTTTTTCAAATTTTCTAAGATTTTTCTAAAACTTTTGTATCATTTGACTTTCACAAGAATCCTGTGAGACAGGCAGGGGTGGAATTGTTTGTTGGACATAATTTGTATACACAAAAGAAAAAAAATAATGAACAAACTTACAATAAAAAACACAATATAAATAAAGGAAAATTGGGGAAATAGATAATTATGGATTAAAAAATAACATTTCATTGGGGAGTCTGGGGGGCTCAGTAGTTAAGCGTCCTAGCTTGGCTCAGGTCAGATCACCAGGTTTGTGAGTTGGAGCTCCGCGTCAGGCTCTGTGCTGACAACTTGGAGCCTGGAGCCTGCTTCAGATTCTATGTCTCCCTCTCTCTCTGCTCCTCCCCTACTCACACTCTGTCTCTCTCTCTAAAAAATAAATAAACTTAAAAAAATAACATTTCACAAGACCATATTAGAAAAAGCACTATAAAATAATGGTAAACTATGGTAATGTGATGTAGATGCAGTAGGATAAAACAGGGTTTGGATTCTGCCTCTGCTACTCACTTGCTGTGTGACCTTGGAGAAGCTCCTTAACCTTCTGAACCTCAGCAACCCCATTTGTAAAATGGAGATAATAATCATTATACCTGGTCTAGTGTCTGAGATCTAATAGAGGCTCAGCAAAAGATAGTTGTTATTATTGTTGTTGTTATTATCCATCTGAAAAAGTCCTTCATGCTTAAAATGTATCACCTCTTTGAACCTTATTTGTGACTCATCCTGCACACAAAATTGTGTGCCTCTTCCTGTCTTTCTCATAACACCCTGACATTGCTTTAATATCAAACTTGTCATTGATTTATATTAACAAGGTTTTTTGTCTTTTTTTTTCCACTAAGACTTATCTTTTGAGATCAGGGATTTTGTTAAGCTTAATTTTTACCTTCATCATATATCGCAGTGCCTGACACATGGTAGACCCCCAATAAGTAGTCATTAAAAGAATATGCAATGACTATTCTCAACAACTTCAGGAATAAGTTTAATCACCTTTGGTACCTTGGCATTGTACTCTAGGTTGTATGGTATTAAGTCACCAAAATTTAGTAGTGTGTAAACAACAAAACATACTGATATTTAATTTGTTATTTTTATATCTAAAGCTTCAAGGAAAAAGGTGGAAGGAATTTTAAGTACCTAGCCCTTGTCCCTTTATACTCAAGAAATATTTGTAGTAATAATTAAGGAGACAAATAACGAACTCTGAACAAATTTCCCAAAGAGGACCCTTAAATGCTGCTACATAATTTAGGTACAAGATTGTAAAATTGTAGAGAGATAAATGTATGGAAAGTGTTTTAACACAATACCTGAATTACATCCAGGACTTAATAAATGTTTATGGGGAGGGGAGACAAGAGACAGAGACAGAGAAAGGGCAAAGAGGAGGAGGAGGAGGAGGAAGAGAAGAAGTATATTTGATGGAAGGAAAAACAAGAGTTCAGTCTCAATCTCATCTGGGGTTACCACTGTTAATCCTTCTCTGCTTTCCTTGAAGGAATTTTAAGAGGAAGTAAAAGCATTTCATAAATATGAAGAACCATTATAATTACTATTATGAACGTCGTTTCATTCAAGAAGGGGATTTTGAATTGAAGATGAAAATTTTAAAAACCTGTTTCTGGTTAATTAGATGCAGAGAAGGAAAAAAATGCAGTTTTAGATTGGTTAAACAAAAGGAGCACCTGAGTGTCTCAGTCAGTTAAGCCTCCGACTTCAGCTCAGGTCATTGATCTCGCAGTTTGTGATTTTGGCCCTGCATCAGGCTCTGTGCTGACAGCGCTGAGTCTGGAGCCTGCTTCAGAGTCTGTGTTTCCCTCTCTCTCTGCCCCTCCCCTGCTCACGCTCTCTCTCTCTCTCTCTCTCTCAATCTCAAAAATAAATAAACATTAAAAACATTTAAAAAATAGTTAACCAATGACACAATTTGATTGTGAAAGGTAACATTTGAACACGTGTGGAAACCCTTCAAACAAATAACTGAAAAAAATATCAGCCTTCAATGACTCTTTTGTATACTGTCTTTTGATAACTATGAGTATTTAATTCATATTTTAGCCTCTATTTTCATATACTCATGGGAAGCATTCAACATCATATAAGCAAGAGAGCCTACAGAAGATATTTAGAGTAGGCTGTCTTTTGAACCCCACTAGCTTAACCTTTGTTTTTGCATACTGCACTGTACACCTCAGCCTGCACAGAAAATGGTAAACTAAGAAATCCTAAAAAAATGAAAACTGCATTCTAGTAAATATGAAAAAGTTGAGATGGTCAGGAAAAAATATTCTTCAAGTCAGTTAAAATCAGGTTAAGTACCTTTTGGCTATGGGGCATTCATCCGTTTTCATGAAGTGCAGAACTGCAATTAGCCACGTCTCTCTGTAATACTGTAGATATCCCAAACAGTAAAACCATTAGAATGGGACCAGATCCTTGGCCTTACTACTCCTTTACCTATATCTTTACTCAAAACAGTTATTTAAACTAACTCAAAAACCATTAGCATAGCATCTTTAACTCTTTCTCAGGCTTATCTTGATTGCCTTTCTGTGGGATATTACACTGTGTTAAGCATTGTGTGACAAAGGAAGTAGACTGGTTTTTGGAAAGAAAACTGTTGAGACTTTGAATTCATACAGTATTTTCACATCCTCTTAGAGTTCTAATGGGGTTTGATCCTTCGTTTGCTTTGAAATGTAAATAGAGATATTGCTTTCTCCCATGGGATCCTGGAGATCAGCCAAAGCATATAATGTAAGATATCCTTCGGGATAGAAGCTGAGTTGCCTAGAACAGATTAGAAAGCCACATTTGTGTTTGGGCTTCACAATAAAATACCTTTGTTAATAGTTTTTACTTCCAATAAAAATGTTTATATATTTACTCAGCTTAGTCACCCTATTTAGCCAATAGTTAGAAAACAACAGTTTTGCTCTTCTTTTTCCTGGTGCTGTGTTGTTAAACTTATAGTCTGCCTTTGAAGATGCGATTTATGTTTCCTTTGGTATATTCCAAAAAAAATTCTTTCTTTAAATAACATTTATCTTTGATGAAATTGGAACATAATTTCTGCTACTTATTTCAATGAGGAGAATAACTACTTAAATAGTAAAATTGCTGATATATAGGGAGAAAGGATAATTTCCACCCTAGATGTTATGCATATCACATTTGGAAGGAAAAGGGAGGCTGAAAACATAGGTTAAATATTTGTCCTTTAATCACATTTGTTTTTTTTTAACTCTTCCTTCGTGGTTCTCCCTGCTCATGTAATATGAAACCTTAAATTAAAAGTAAATAATTTTGATGATTTTTATTACTGTCTTACATCATTGACAATTCTTCTGATTGATAGCTCTTGTTCCATTCGTGATTCTGGAGTATTTAACTAGTGATTTCTATCATTTGTTTTAAAAAGTAGAATTAATGCTAATCTTTCCTAGGAAGGCTAATATTATATTTGCAACCCTTGCCAGTTCTATAATTAAGGCATAGTTATCCATCTTAGAGTCTGAAACCAGATAATTATAGATTAATTTATAAAGAAGTTGCTTGTAAATAACAGTAAATGTCACAAAATATGAAGAACAGTATCTTAAAATATCATTTATTTGGTATAAAAATAAATCCAACAAATTTTCTTTTAAGGAAAGATAGTCATGGTTTTGTTTGGTAATATAATAATAGTAGTACTAGGCACATCGTTTGACTGAATGAAAAGTAAATTTAACTATTATTTGTTTTCTCCCTCCCTTCCACCTTTCTTTCCCTATTTCTTTTTCCTCTTGTCCCTCCCTCCCTTTCTCCCTTCCTCCCTTTCTCCCTTCCTCCCTTTCTTTTTCTCTTTCTTTCTTTCTCTTTTCCTTCCTTCCTTCTTTCCTTCCTTCATTCTTCCTTTCTTATTTTGGCTTCCTTTATTCTACACCATTCTTTCTATTCTCTATTTCTATTTATTCTATATACTTATAATTTTTCTATAGTCACTCTTTCTCAATTTTATGCATTTTCATATCTTTCTCCCTGTTTTTGATTTACAAAACCTCTTTGATTTACAAAATTTCTTTATTCAAATTATAACATACACACCCCCTTAACTCTAAAATTCATAAACTCATGAAGCAATAAAGATAAAAATAGGAATAGCATCTGCCTTCCCAATCTTAAAATAATTCTCTCTGACATATAGGAAAGCCTCCTGTATTGGGAAAAGTACTGAACTTTATATTTGCAAAGCCACAGCTTCCTGACTATAGTTTGATGATTTCTGGATGAAGTAAATTTTACTTACAACATCTTGAAGAAATAAATACCTCTTTCTGGTCAAGCACAAATGTATTGTTAAACTGAGAAACAAATGATGCAAAGATGATTTCATTGTTCTTATTTCCTAAAATAAATTCATATTAAAAAATAAACTCAAGAAAATTCAACCAAATCCTGTAAAATTCTCTCTAAATAATGTGTATATAAATGCATTGGATAATTCAAAATTATAGAGTATATAGTCATTTATAAAATATATTTAGTATTTTATGTGAAAATAACATTGCAGTCTCTACTCTTGGAAATATGCAAGGAAATGAGTCTAATTTTGGACATTTGTAAGCAAAGAAAAACTGAGAAAATGCAGAGGCCTGATGAATCACAGAAGAAAATTCATTTGATTGTGATTATTATGAATATTTCCGCTTCTTTTCCTATCCTACATTCATAAAAGTCTGGTTTTAGTTTCACATACACACAAAACAATCGCTTTTGAAGAGTTTTTGGAAGGAGAGATGCTAGTTTATTTTCTAGGAAGAAAAGATGCAGAGTATATACAAGTATAAATTATTGAAAATAACAAATCATACGTGATGAACTAAGAACATACAGATAATGGGAGATTAAAACAATTGTTCTTGGGTGCAGTTGACATTCAGAAACATCTGGAAATTTGGGCTTACTGGTTATTTTCACAAGCACAACATTATTAATGGATTATTTTTATTTATTATCTTTTAAGACAAATTCATCCCCTTGGGAGTTTGTTGAATGCCACTTTGCTTTGGAAAAATCAATATTCTAAGGATGTTAAAAAGTAATTTAATAATTTGATCTGTATTAATCTATATTAGAGGCATCCATTTGTTGATTTTTAAAGGAAAATAAAACAAAAATTCTGTCATATCTTTCAAACAATTACTTATTTTAACCAACTAAGTTGCCCATTGGAAATGTTGCAAACATTTTCCACACGAATGGAATAAACCAGTCAAACACATAAAACAAAACTGAAAAAATAAATTGGTAAAAACAAGTCCTTACCTTTCAGTCACTACTATTGCTATTTTAATTAAACTGATATTTTAAATATCAAAAAACTTGCAACAAATTCCTGGACGCTGGGATAATATATTGTGTGAAAATGATATTAAACAGGGAAAGTATTTCTGTGACAGAACCAGTTAATGCAATATTAAGTCATTTGTGATGCAGCCACCAAAAGGGAAGGTGCCTTTTAGGCAGTGCTTCTGAGATGCTCTAAATTCCTCCAAAAGTGTATAACATTTCAATATCCCATTAGTGCTCTAAATTTCTGTTTCCTAAATCCCAGGATTTAACAAAGGTGGGTTTTTTTCATTTTTGTAGCAAATTTTTATTGAATTTTTATATAACTCAAACTTTATAAAAAGCCAACATAATTGAAAATTGGGTTCTTCTTCTAAAGCCTTAGGTATTCAAACTTAAAATGGTTAATTTAAAAGTAAGCAAACAAAACAAAACCCCAAAACTGTTTTTGATGACTTCCAGATTTTGCACATTGAATGCATCTTGTATTGAAATTGAGTTCCACCACATTGATTTCCAATCATAGTTATAATAATTGTTAATTTTTGTAAATTTCCAGGGACTCCTTTTCCACATCTTCCCACTATGCCTCATTGTGAATAGTGCTGAAAAGTGCCTATCTACATAGTGTTCATTGATTCAAAAAAACTTGTTTAACAAATATCTATTGAGTGTCATCTATATTAGACATTGAAGCATCATAAAATTTATTCTAAGTATTATACAAGAGTTCCTAGATCTCAGGGAAATTGTCAGAATTTACTGTCCCAATATTTTGCCATGATTCCACTATGAATTGTGAAATAATAAACAGATCTTCTTGGACTCACTTTTATCATCTGTATAACAGAGATTGAGGTGGTTGAATAAGAACAATGTTTCTGAAAAGCAAACAGCTGTACAATAATGCATCATAAAATCATTTTAAGAAGATATGACTGTCAGTTTTAAATGAAATAGAATAGAGTAGAAAATAGCATAGTGTGTTTTAAGATTATACAGGTTTGTGAAATCTCAATTTTTAACCTATTTGTACATGTGTATATTGCATAGTGGATTTGTGTATGCCCATTTTGTAGTAGTGGTGTAAAATATAATTTGTTAATGTGGGTCATATTAAAAAAAAATCAAAGTTCCTGAACTGGAAGACTGGAATTATCTAATTTGTTAAATATTCTTTTAATTTTCTGTTTGATATTTCATCAAAATGGACCTGCTGGAAGCATTGTGCTTTCTATCTGGTTCAATATATAAAGACATTTTAGATATTGTAGGTGATCAAAAAGACATAATAACTAGAGAAGAATTTATCTTTAGTTAATTAATCTTGTTGATAAACTTTGTTTCTTTTTTTGGGTATACTTTCTTTATTAATATAAAGGAAAACCCAGAATATTTAAAAATGCTGGCTAGATTAATGAAGGAAAAATAATTTTAAAAGATTCTATACATGATGCAATGCTTAGATATAGGACTCAATTGAAGCACTACAAAGGAGTAGTGATGGTGAGGACTTAGCAGCCACAGGCAGCAAGAGACAGCCAAGAAAGCTGAAGTAGTAGAATACACGCTAGACTTTGAAACCTGGGTTTTTGTCCTTACTTTTCCAATACAGTTTAACATAAATTTAATAATTATTGTAATATGGATAACAATAATAACTAACATTTATTGGTCACCAACTATATATTCTAGGTACTGTTCTAAGCACTTTAAAATACATTATTTAGGGGCACCTGGGTTGCTCAGTCGGTTAAGCATCTGTCTTCAGCTCAGGTCATAATTTCACGGTTCATGGGTTCAAGCCCGTGTCAGGCTCTGAGCTGACACCTTGGAGCCTGGAGCCTGCTTTGGATTCTGTTTCTCCCTCTCTCTGCCCCTCCCCCACTCTCACTCGCTCTCTCTCTCTCTCTCTCAAAATAATATACATTAAAAATGAAAATAAAAAGTAAAATACATTATTTATTCCTCACAGTAGCCATATGAGGTAGATATAATTTTTATCCCCATTTTATGGCTTAGGAAACTGAGGCACAGAAATCATTTATTCCCCATAGATTATGTATAAGAAACAATAATAAGAACTGAAGAAAAAAAGATGAGTGAAATATAGGGTATCCTTTCAAGGAGTTTACTGTGTAGTAGAGGGACACACATGTGAACAATCATAATAAAATATGATATTCTGTAAACAAGAGTTGCATAAAAGTCACAGTGAGGAGTAGAGAAGAGGGCACCCTGCTTAGGATTTTAGGAAAGCTTCATAAAGTGGATGATATGAGTCTTGAAGGATGGGTAGAAATTTTGTAAGTAAATAAAATATGTAAGATAATTCTATTAATTGTTGGATAGACCCAGAAGAGGTCTGGTAAAAGATAATGTGTCCAAGGATGTCTGTTGATACCTGATAAATCTTCATCTACTCACATCCATCTTAGCTTTATGAATTATGGTCTAATAGATCAAATTTTCATGCTTTACCATTTGTCAAACTCTTGGATAAGCAAGAACTGATATTCTCTCTAGCTTGCCTTGCACTCTTACTGGTTATGTGATATTGAGCAAATCATTAAATTATCTGAGCCTTATATTCCCTTGTGGAAAAGAGGTTTTAATGTATGTAGAATAAAGGTAATAGGAAAAAAGCTTTATTAAAAAAAGACCACAATCGTATAAGGGGTAGTTGTAACAATATGTAGATAAGAGAAGGGCTGATCTGGGATAAGAGTACATGGTAGTAAGTTAAATATAGGAAGCTCCAGAAATACTGCCTTGGTTGCCTTCCTTTAGTTGAGAAGCGAAAGCAAGACAAAAATAAAACAAAAACAGTGACAAAGGATGATGTTATGGAATATGGCAGAGTAGAAAGCAACAGAAATCTGTCTCTCCACTAGGACAACAGTTGTACTGGCATAACATGTCTGAAGCTACTATTTTGGAACTCTGGGGTCTATTTGAATGTTTGAAGCTTCCAGGGAAAAGTTTGCTGGTAAATTGTGGTTAATAAATGTTATTTTGAACCTTCATTGTGATAATGGTTACCCATTTCACTACTTAGGCTTGTGGTAAGCAGTTGTGAGGATGGTGGTACATAGTTCTGGTATGCTTTTGCAAAGCCAGGGTGAGCAACAAGAACTCTGTCTCCAAATATTGGGGTTCTGTGTTCTTTTTTAAATCTTTTTTTTTTTCAACATTTATTTATTTTTGGGACAGAGAGAGACAGAGCATGAACGGGGGAGGGGCAGAGAGAGAGGGAGACACAGAATCGGAAGCAGGCTCCAGGCTCCGAGCCATCAGCCCAGAGCCTGACGTGGGGCTCGAACTCACGGACCGCGAGATCGTGACCTGGCTGAAGTCGGACGCTTAACCGACTGCGCCACCCAGGCGCCCCTGGGGTTCTGTGTTCTGATTAAGGGTTACTAATTCTGATCAATGAGATGAAGGCACAGAAGCTGGCTTTCATTATTGAATCCCCAACTGGCTAAAGTAGTTTTCAGGGGATTTAAACAAGCTGTTCTGTTTTTGGACATTAATAAAGCAACTGCATGTGTGGGGAGTGGGTTTAAAAATCCACCACACATACTCTGGGAAAGATACAGGCTCACAGAAGACCTTAGAAGAATATAAGTCTTCACCTCAGGCTGATATTTGACGCAATGACACATTATAACAACAATAACAAAAAAGTTACAACAATAACAACAGAATAATAACAATCCCTGGGGAAGGGATAGAATCTGATTCCCAGGGTGAATACATTATGAGATTCAAATACACAGTTTTAAATAAAAAATTATTATGCATACATGGGGTGCCTGGGAAGCTCAGTCAGTTGAGCTTACAACTCTTGGTTTAGGTTCAGGTCATGATCTCATGGTTTGTGAGTTCAAGCCCCACGTCAGTCTCTGTGCTCATATTGCAGAGCCTGTTTTGGATCCTCTGTCTCCCTCTCTCTCTGCCTCCCCCCATTTGTGTTAGCTCTCTTTATATCTCTAAAATAAATATTAATTTTTTTTAAAAAATTACTAGGCATACAAAGAAACATAAAATCATGGTCCATTTAAATAAGAAAATTAAACTGACAGAAAATATATCCTAGGAAGCCAGACATTGGAATTCAGGACAAAATTTTAAAACAACTGACTAAAGATGCAATTAGAGATAAAGAAATAACATGGACAAAGAGAAACAATTTATAAAAAATGAAAATAACCAATGAAGATATAGACATTATAAAAAATAAATTCTGGAGCTGAAAAGTACAGTAACTAAAATTTTAATTACCTTAGAGGGACTCAAAGAGATATTTAAACAAGCAGAAAATAGAAGCAGTAAACTTAAAGATAGGTCAATTGAAATCATTGAGTCTGAGATACAAAAAGAAAAAAAAAGAATGAAAAACTGAACACAGCCTAAGGAACCTGTGGCACATCATGAAGTGGACCAATGTACACATTGTGAAAACACCAGGAGAAGAGAGACATAAAGAACAGATATAATACCTGAAAAATAATGAGTGAAAAACTAAAATTGGCTTATATGCTTGAATCCACAAAACAAAGAAGATGAATACACTTCAAATATGATAAACCCAAATAAACCCACATGAAGAAATATTATAATTAAACTTTCAAAGAGAAAAGACAGTCTTGAAAGCAGCAAGAGAGAAAAAACTTATTATATATAAGTCATTCTTTTTTTTAAGTTTATTTACTTATTTTGAGAGAGAGAGAGAGAGAGAGGGAGAAAGAGAGACAGAATGGGAAGAAAGAGAGGGGGAGAGAATCGCAAGCAGGCTCTGCAGTATCAGCACAGAGCCCAAAGCAAGGCTCAAAGTCACAGTGTGAGATCATGACCTGAACTGAAATCAAGAGTTGGACGCTTAACCAACTGAGCCATCCAGGCACCCCTTAGTCATTATCAATCAAACTATGAATGGATCTCTCATCAGAAACCTTGGAGGAAAGAAGGCAATGTGTTGATATATTCAAAGTATTGAGAGAAAAAATACTGTCAATTGAGAATTCTATATCTGTCAAAACTGCCTTTCAAAAATGAAGCAAAAATAAAGACATCCAAATTTTAAAAAATCTGAGAGACTGTGTTGAGACTAAATCTGCCCTGTAAGAAATGCTAATGGTTTCTGGTAGGTTGAAATAAAAGGACACTAGACACTAACTTGAAGTCACATGAAGAAATAAAGATCAGCAGTAAAGGTAAGTACAAGGACGATTATTAGTTACTCTTATTGAGATTTTAGTTTGCAACTCTAATTTCTACAGTATAAAATATATAATAAATCATTACTTATACATAAAATATAAAGATGTAACCTGTGACATTAACAACAGAAAACGAGTAAATGTTGCTGTGTAGAGGCATAATTTTTATACGTTTTTGAAGGTAAGTTGGTATAAATGCAAATTATATTGTTATATATTCAGGATGTTAAATGTAATCTCCTAGGTAACCAAGGAGAAAATGTCTATACAAAGAAAATGAGAACATAACCAAAGTACTTAATCATCCAAAAGGCAAATAAACAGAAGAAGGTAGTAATGGAGGAAATGAGAGACAGAAGTCTACGAGTATAAAGAAAACAAGTAGTAAAATGGCAGAAGTCCCTCCTGACGAGTAATTTCTTCGATTATCAATACATAAAATTCTCTAATCAAAAGACAAAGATTGACAGAAGGAATAAAAAAAAAATAATTGATGTAATTTATCCTGATAAAACAGTCACTTTAGATCAAAATACATAAAGAGGTTGAAAAAAGAAACGATGCAAAAAAAGATATTCCAGACAGAAGTTGTTATGGCCAATGTCAAAGAGATTACTACCTATATTCTCTTCTAGGGTTTGTATGTTTTAGGTCTCATATTTAGGTATTTAATCCATTCTTAATTCATATTTGTGTATGGTGTAAGAAAATGGTACAGCTTCATTCTTTTGAAAGGTGCTATCCAGTTTTTCCAACGGCATTTGTTGAATAGGCATTCTTTTTTCCCATCGAGTAGTCTTTCCTGCATTCTCAAACATTAATCGATCATATAGTTGTGGGTTAATTTCCAAGTTTTCTATTCTGTTCTATTGATCTATGTGTCTATTTTTTTGCACCAGTACCATCCTGCTTTGATACCTAGTGCTTTGAAATACAACTCAAATTCCAGAATTGTGATGCCTCCAGCCTTTTTTTTTTTCCAAGTGTGCTTTCCCTATTTTGGGTCTTTTTGGTTAGATACAAATTTTAGCATGGTTCATTCTAGCTCTGTGAAAACCTTGTTGGTATTTTCATAGGGATTGCATTAAATGTGGAGATTAGTTTGGTTAGTGAAGACGTTTTATAAATTTTTGTTCTTCCAATCTATGTGCATGGAATATCTTTCCATTTCTTTGTAATGTCTTCAGTTTCTTTCATCAGTGTTTCATAGTTATCAGACTAAAGGTATTTCACCCTTTTTGTTAGGTTTATTCTTGGGTATCTTATGGTTTTGAATCCAATTGAATATGGAATGGATTCCTTAATTTCTCTTTCTGCTGCTTCATTCTTGATATATACAAATGCAACAAATTTCTGTATGTTGATTTTCTATCTTACAACATTATTGAATTCGTTTATTGGCTCTGGCAGGTTTTTTTTTTTGGTGGAATATTTTGCCTTTTTTATATAGAGTAACATGTCATCTGCAAATGGTAAAAGTTTTACCTTTTCCTTGCCAATTCGGATGCCTTTTATTTCTATTTGTTGTCTAATTGCTGGGGCTAGGACTTCCAATAATATGTTAAAGAACAGTGGTGAAAGAGGACATCCCTGTCTTGTTCCTGATCATAGAGAAAAAGGTTTCAGGGGCATTAACTTTATTATATTGAGATATGTTACCTGTAAACATACTTTGGTGAGTTTTTTTTTTTACCCTAAATTGATGTTGTATTTTGTCAAATGCTTTCTCTGCATCTATTGAAATGATTGTATGGTTCTTACTCTTCCTTTTATTAATGGGGAAATTTCACTTTTATTGATTTTTGGATATTGAACCAACATTGTGACTCGGGAATAAATTCCACTTGATTGTGTTGAATTGCTTTTTTAATGTATTGAGTTTGTAAGTATTTTTTATTTTGGTAATTTATGCATCTATGTTCATCATGGATATTGGCCTGCAGTTGTCTTTTTTAGTGGTGTCTTTTTCTGGTTTTGGTGTTAGGATAATGGATCCTCATATAATGAATTTAGAAGTTTTCCTTCATTCTCCATTTATTCGAATACATTGAGAAGAATAGATATTAACTCTTCTTTAAATGTTTGGTAGAAGTCACTTGTGAAGCAAACTGGTCCTGGACTTTTGTTTGTTGGGAGTATTTAAATTATTCATTCAATTTTTTATCAGGTTATCAGTTTGTTCAAAATTTTTATCTTTCTTATTCAAGCTTTGGTAGTTAATATTTCTCTAGAAAAGTATCCATTTCTTATAGATTGTCTCACTTTCTGGCGTATAGTTTTTCATAATTTTCTCTTATGCTTGTTTATGTTACTGTGGCATTTGTTATTTTTCTTCTTTCATTTTTGATTTTAATTATTTGGGTTATTCATCTTTCTGTCATTAGTCTGATAAAACGTTTATCAAATTTGTTGACTTTTTTGAAGAACCACCTTTTAGTATCATTGATCTGTTCTATTGATCTTTAGTTTTATATCATTTATTTCTGCTGTTTTATTTATCTATCTATCTATCTATCTATCTATCATCTATTTATTTTACATCCAAGTTAGTTAGCACATAGTGAAACAATGATTTTAAGAGTAGATACCTTAATGCCTCTTACCCATTTAACCCACCCCCTTCTCCCACAACCCCTCCAGTAACTCTCTGTTCTTGATATTTAAGAGTCTTTTATGTTTTGTCCCCCTCCAAGTTTTTATATAATTTTTGCTTCCCTTCCCTTGTGTTCATCTGTTTTGTCTCTTAAAGTCCTCATATGAGTAAAGTCATATGATATTTGTCTTTCTCTGAGTGACTAATTTTGCTTAGCATAGTACCCTCTAGTTCTATCTATGTGGTTGCAAATGGCAAGATTTCATTCTTTTTGATTGCCAAGTAATACTCCATTATATATATATATATATATATATATATATATACACATCTTCTTTATCCATTCATCCGTCGATGGACATTTGGGCTCTTCCCATACTTTGCTTATTGATGATAGTGCTGCTATAAATGTTGGGGTACATGTACCCTTCATAATAGCACACCTATATCCCTTGGGTAAATACATAGTGCAATTGTTGGGTTATAGGGTAGTTCTATTGTTAATTTTTTTTAGGAGCCTCCATACTATTTTCCAGAGTGACTTCATCAGTTTGCATTCCCACCAGCAGTGCAAAAGAGATCCTCTTTCTCGGCATCCGCGCCAACATCTGTTGTTGCCTGAGTTGTTATTGATAACCATTCTGACAGGTATGAAGTGATATCTCATTGTGGTTCTGATTCGTATTTCCCTGATGAGTGATATTGAGCATTTTTTCATGTGTCAGTTGGCTATCTGGATGTCTTCTTTAGAGAACTATCTAGTCATGTCTTTTGCCCATTTCTTCACTGGAGTATTTGTTTTTTGGTGTTGAGTTTGGTAAGTTCTGTATAGATTTTGGATACTGACCCTTTATCTGATATGTCATTTGCTAATATCTGCTACCATTACGTCAGTTGCCTGTTTGTTTTGCTAATTGTTTTCTTTGCTGTGCAGAAGTTTTTATTTTGATGAAGTCCCAATAGTTCATTTTTGCTTTTGTTTCCCTTGCTCCTGGAGACGTGCTGAGTAAGAAGTTGCCACAGCCAAGATCAAAGAGGTTTTGGCTGCTTTCTCCTCAAGTATTTTGATGACTTCCTGTCTTAAATTAAGGTCTTTCATCCATTTTGAATTTATTTTTGTGTATGGTGTATGAAAGTGGTCCAGGTTCATTTTTCTGCATGTCGCTGTCCAGGTTTCCCAGCACCACTTGCTGAAGAGACTGTCTTTATTCCATTGGATATTCTTTCCTGCTTTATCAAAGATTAGTTGGCCATATGTTTCTGTGTCCTTATCTGGGCTCTCTATTCTGTTCCATTGATCTGAGTGTTTGTTCTTGTGCCAGTACCATACTGTCTTGATGTATTATCTTCCTTCTGCTGGATTTAGGCTTCATTTCTTGTCCTTTTTCTTGCTCTTATAGGTGTAAGGTTAATTTGTTTATTTGAGATTTTTTCTTCTTATTGAGTTATCCCTGTATTGTTTTACCTATGCTTCTCTCTTAGGATCAATCTTGCTACATCCCAAAAGTTTCACATGGTTGTGTTTTGATTTCTGTTTGTCTCTATGTATTTTTTTTAATTTCTTCTTTGATTTCTTGGTTGACTCATTCATTTTTTACTAGCATGTTGTTTAGTCTCCATAAATTTGTGCTCTTTCCAGACTATTTTTTTTTCAACGTTTTATTTATTTTTGGGACAGAGAGAGACAGAGCATGAACGGGGGAGGGGCAGAGAGAGAGGGAGACACAGAATCGGAAACAGGCTCCAGGCTCTGAGCCATCAGCCCAGAGCCTGACGCAGGGCTCGAACTCACGGACCGCGAGATCGTGACCCGGCTGAAGTCGGACGCTTAACTGACTGCGCCACCCAGGCGCCCCAGACTATTCTTTTTATGAGTTACTTCTAGTTTCATAGTGTCGTGATCAGAAAAAGTGCATGGTATGATTTCAAACTTTTTATATTTGTTGAGGCATGATTTGTGATCTAATATGTGATCTATTTTGGAATATGTTCCATGTGTACTAGAAAAGAATTTGTATTCTCCTCTTTTAGGATGGATTGTTCTGAATATATCTGTTATGTCCACCTGGTCCAGTGTGTCATTCAAAGCCATTGTTTCCTTGTTTATTTTCCATTTAAATGTTTCATGTAAGTGGGGTGCTAATGTAGCATACTATTATTGTATTATTATTATATAGTTATTTTATGTTTGTTATTAATTGTTTTATATATTTAGATGCCTTCATGTTTGATGCAAAAATATTACAATTGTTATATCCTCTTGTTGGATTGCCCCCTTTATTATGATATAGCACCCTTCTTTCTGTCTTGTTACAGTCCTTATTGTGAAGTCCGTTTTTTCTGATATAAGTATTGCTACTCTGACTTTTTTGACATCTATTTGCAGGATGAATGTTTCTCATTCCCCTCACTTTCAATCTGCAGGTGTCTTTATGTCTAAAATAAGTCTTTTTAGGCAGCATATAGATGGTTTTTTTAATCCATTTTGACACCTGATATCTTTTGATTGGACATTTAGTCCCTTGACATTCAAATTATTGATAGATATTTATATAGTGTCATTTTATTGCTCGTTTTGTCATTGTTTCTGTAGATTTTCTTTTATCTTCTCTTGTCTTGGTCACTTTTGGTCACTCCTTTGTATGCAAAGCATACCCTTTAACATTTCTTGCAGGTCTGGTCTAGTGGTCAGGAACTCCTTTAGTTTTGTTGACTGGGAAACTCTTTATTTCTTCTCCTATAGTGAATGACAGACTTGCTGGATAGAGTATTCTTGGCTGTAGATTTTTCCCATCTAGCACTTTCAGTATATCATGCCACTCTCTTCTCAATTGCAATGTTTCAGTTGAGAAATCTCCACCTAATTCTATGGGTCATCCCTTATAAATTAGGGACTTCTTTTGTCTTGCTGCTTTAGGATTTTTTCTTTATCGCTATATTTTGCAATTTTTGGTTACAGTATGTCTTGATGTTGGCTTTTTTTTCCTATGGGAGCTCTCTGTGCTTCTTGGATCTGGATGTCTGTTTCCTTCACCAGATCAGGACGTTTTCAGCTCTTATTTCATTAAATAAATTTTCTGCCCCTTTTTTCCTGTCTCTTCTGAGACTCCTATGATATTAGTGTTATTACATATGGAGTCATTGAGTTCCCTAAGTCTATTATTGTGTTGAATAATTCTTTTTTTTTTCAGGTTCATTACTTTCCATTGTTTTGTCTTTTAGGTAACTAATTCATTCCTCTGCTTCTTCCTGCCTATTGTTCATTGAATCAAGCCTGTTTCCAATCTCATTTACTGCACTCTCCATCTGAGATTCTAAACTCTTTTATCTCTGTGATAAGTGTCTCAATGATGTCCTCTATTTTTTTTCCAATTCCACTGTGTATCCATATAGTTATTTCTTTAAATTCATCATAAGGCATGTTACTTATATCTCTTTTGCCTAGATGTCTGGCTGTGGCCTTATCTTGTTCTTTCATCTGGGTGAAATTCTTCTGTGTTTGTATTTTGTCTATGTCTCTCTCTTCTTTTTTGTGTTAGAAAAGCCAGTTATATCTCTTGCTCCTAAATTTAATGGCCTTATGAAGAAAAGGTCTTATATTGTTCAAAGTTGGCACTTTAGGGAATGTCTCTGGTGTTTGCTACATCTACTGTTCTCTTTTATTGTGGCTTCTCTATCCTTTAGGATGGTCATCTGCAGAGGCTTTCCTTGCCTGCTGTGCACACTGTTTAGTATCTGGCCTGAATGTGTTGAGGTTTAACTAAGAATACTCTGGTCTGCTTGAGAAATGAGAGACGACACGACCTCCACCAGAACTGAGTCCCTGCAGAACTCTCTGGTCAGTAGACATATTGCATACAGCGTTTTGTGCTTGTTTTCTGGGTGAGTGGCCCACTGTGCTGGGACTGAGGCAATCTTGGCTGAGAAAGTCAGTCCTGTAAGAGTGTAGGGGAAAGGGGCCTGATATAAACAAGTTAGTCAGCCAGTGTTAGTGCTGGAGTGATTCTTGCAGGTGACTCTGTATTTATGCTGATGGTCTGGGAAGGTAAATGGTGCCATCCAGATTTTTGTTCCAAGAGAAGCTTTTTGGTTAAAGGTGCCTCTCAGTGATACACTAAAATATGAGTGAATAATCTCCCCCTTTGAACCCAAGCATTCCTTAGATAACTGTTTCCCCACTGTCTGCTCCAAAGTTGTTTGCCCTGCTTTCTCTCCAGGACCAGTGCAGTGCCCTCCAGGGTCTCTCTTAGCCAAGTCTACTGAACTTTAAAATTTCAGGCTTTAAGCCTTGTTAATTGCAAGAATTCATGTAATTCAGCCCTTCTTGTTTTCCAAGTCAATGGCCTTGTGGAAACGTTTTCCTTGTGCATACCTCTTTATTATGATCCTTTCTCTCTTGTCCTTTTCTGTGACCAGGGCTCCCTCCACTCCACAGCAATCTCAATCCATTTCTCCCTTAAACTATGTCTCCACACTTCCTAGCTTCTTTGATGTGACTTCTTATCTCCCTTTATTTGATGAGTTTGTCAGTCTTCAGGTCAATTTCCTGGGTTTTTAGGATGATTTTATAGTTATCTAGTTGTGCTCATGGAATGAAGCAAGCTTAGAGTCCTCTTATTCCATAGCCCTCTTAATGTCCTTGTCCACTAATGTAAAGTCGTGGACAAAACTTCTCTTGTAAAGCTAACCAGAGCTTTAAGAATAATTAATACTAATCCTTCTCAAACTCTTCCTGATAATTGAAGAAGAGGGAACGCATCCTAACTCATTTCATGAGGCCAGTATTACACTGATACCAAATCCAGATAAAGAAATTGAACACCAATAAACTTTAGGAATACAGATTCAAAAATCTCAATAAAATATTAGCAAATACAATGTACATAATATTAAAAGCCTTATTACTGTCACAAAATGGGATTTATCACAAAATGCAAGGGTGGATCAACATACAAAAATCAAAGTATTATATAACATTAATAGAGCAAAGACAAAATGCACATAGCCACCTCAATTGATGTAGTAAATGTATTTGATAAAGTCCTAGAACATTTCATGATAAAAGTTCTCAGAAAATTAAGAACATAGGAAAAATCCCTGAATGTGAGAAAGAATATTAACAAAAACCCCACAATTAACATTAAACACAATAAAAAAACTTAATATTTCCTTATAAGTTCAGAAAGAAGATAAGGATAACCACTTTTTACACTGCCATTCAATATAGCACTGGAAGTCTAGCTGGAGATATAGGACCAAATAATCAATAAATAAAAGGCTTCCACATTATAAAGGAATATATAAAATTATCTCCATGTACATGTGACATTATCCTATATATAGAAACTCTCAAGGAATCCACAAGAAGGCTATTAAAGCTAATAAATAAATTCAACAATGTTTTAAGATTCAAGATAAACACATAAAAATCATTTATGGCTCTATTCATTGGCAATGAACAACCCAAAATAAAATTAAGAAATCATTTTCATTTACAATATATATCATAACAAATAATTAGGAATAAATATAACCAAGGAACTTAATGTCTTGTATACTGAAAATAACAAAACCTTGCTGGAAGAATTTGAAGTAGACTAAAATAAATGGAAAGATATTCCATGTTCATGGATTGGAAGATGAAACTTTATTACACTGTCAATATTGTTCCAAATTATGTAAAGATTTAGTACAACTTCCACCAAAATTTCAAAAGTGTTTTTCTTAGAAATGGAAAATATTTTCCTCTAATTTATGTGGAATTACAAGGATCCAGAAACAGGCAAAGTAATACTGAAAAAGAATAATAAAGAATAAAGAGCTTTCCAATATTGAAACTTACCATAAGTTTATAGTAATTTAAAATTTATGGTAATGGTATGAGGACAGACACAGATATATGAAATAGAATAGACAGCACAATATAAACCCTTACATATAAGGTCAATTGACTTTTGACAAAAATGCAAATATAATCTAATGGGGAATAAAGAGTCTTTTAAGTGGATGGTGCTAGAGAAATGGGATAAATACATGCAAAAGAATGAAATTGGACTTTCACACCGTATACGAACATAGACTAAATTTGCATCAAAGGTATAAATTTGAAAGCTAAAACTACATAAATCCAGGGAGAAAACATTGAGGAAAACCTTCATGGTATTGGATTTAGCAATGATTTTGTGGCTATTCCAATAAAAAGCATAGAAAACAAAAGAAGAATAGATATATTAAATTTCTTCAATTAAGAACATTTATGCATCAGGGGTGCCTGGATGGTTCAGTCAGTACAGCACCAACTTTGGCCCAGGTCATGATCTTGTGGTTTGTGAGTTCAAGCCCTGCATTGAGTTCTGTGCTGACAACTCAGAGCCTGGAGCCTGCTTCAGATTCTGTGCCTCCCACTCTCTCTGCTCCCCCCCTGCCTGGTCTCTCTCTCTCTCTC
The DNA here is from genome assembly GCF_022837055.1 of Prionailurus viverrinus. NCBI lineage: Eukaryota > Metazoa > Chordata > Mammalia > Carnivora > Felidae > Prionailurus > Prionailurus viverrinus. The sequence continues at coordinate 60,628,660 of NC_062579.1, forward strand.
TGTATCTCAAAAATAAAATAAATATTTAAAAAAAAAGAACTCATGCAATAAATAATACTATCAAGAAAGCATGAAAGCAAAACAGCTAGAAAATGAAAACAGACAAAACCTAAAATCAACAAAAGGAAGGAAACAATAAAGTTTAGAGCAGAAATAAATGATATAGAAAACAAATAACAATAAAAAGATCAATGCAACCAAGAGCTTGTTCTTTGAAAAAAAAATCAATAAAATTGATAAACTTCTTACCAGACTTAACAAGAAAAAAAGAGAGAAAAGACCTAAATAAAAATTACAATTAAAATAAAAATAACAAATACCACAGAAATACAAATAACTATGAGAGAATATTATAAAAAGCTATATGCCAACAAATTGGATAACTTAGAAGAAATGGATAAATTTCTGGAAACATATAAACTACTAAAACTGAAGCAGAAAATTTGAGCAAATTCATAATCATCAAAGGCACTGAATCAACAGTCAAAAATTTCCCAACTTGGGGCGCCTGGGTGGCGCAGTCGGTTAAGCGTCCGACTTCAGCCAGGTCACGATCTCGCGGTCCGTGAGTTCGAGCCCCGCGTCGGGCTCTGGGCTGATGGCTCAGAGCCTGGAGCCTGTTTCCGATTCTGTGTCTCCCTCTCTCTCTGCCCCTCCCCCGTTCATGCTCTGTCTCTCTCTGTCCCAAAAATAAATAAAAAAAAAAAGTTGAAAAGAAAAAAAAAATTTCCCAACAAATAAAAGTCCAGGACCTGATGGATTCATAGGGGAATTTTGCCAAATATTTAAAGAGGGGTTAAAACCTAATCTTCTCAAAGTAATCTAAAATATAGAAAAGGAAAGAAAACTTCCAAATTCATTCTATGAATTTCCATTATCCTGACACCAAAACCAGAAAAAGATACCACTAAAAGAAACAACTAGAAGTCAATATCCCTGATGAACATAGATGCATAAATTTTCAAAATAAAAATACTTGCAAACTCAATCCAACAATTCATTAAAAAAATTCAACACAATCAGGTGAAATTTATTCCTGAGTTGCAAGTTTGGTTCAATATTCACAAATCATTCAACGTGATACATTACATCAATAGAGGAAAGGATACAAACAAGATAATCAATTCAATAGACACAGAGAAAGGATTTGACAACGTAAAACATCAATTTATGGTAAAAAATCAATAAAGTAAGTAGAGAAGAACATGCTTCAACATAATAAATGTTATAAAAGAAAAACCCACAAGTAACATTGCTTCAGTTAGCAAAAACTGATTTTCCTTAAGTTCAGGAGCAAGACCAGAATGTCCACTCTCACCAATTTTATTCAACATCATAATGAAACTCTTGGCCACAGCAATTAAAAGCAAAAAAAAAAAAGGGTACTGGGGTGGCTCAGTCGGTTAAGTGTCTGACTTCAGCTCAGGTCGTGATCTCGTAGTCTGTGGGTTTGAGCTCCCCATCAGGCTCTGTGCTGACAGCTCAGAGCCTGGAGCCTGCTTTGGATTCTCTGTCTCCCTCTCTCTCTCTCTCTGTCCCTTCCCCACTCATGCTCCATGTCTGTATGTCTCTCAAAAATGAATAAATGTTAACAAAATTTAAGAAAAAAACAAAAAGAAATATAAGACATGCAAACTCATAAGGAAGAAATAAAACTTTCAGTAGTTACAGATGACATGATATATGGAAAACATGAAAGACTCCAGGAAAAAAAAAACAACTGCTAGAAGTGATAAATAGATTCAATAAATTCACATGATACAAATCAATGTATACAAATCTGTTGAATTTATATACACCAATAATGAGGCAACAGAAAGATAAACCATCAAAATCCTACAGGTGAAAACAGGCAGCAACCTCCCTAACCTAGGCTACAACATCTTCTTACTTGACATAACTCCAGAGGCAAGGGAAATAAATGCAAAAATGAACTACTGCGACCTCATCAACATAAAAAAAAACAGAAAAACTTCTGCACAGTGAAGAAAACAATCAACAAAACTAAAAAGCAACTCACAAAATGGGAGAAGATATCTGCAAATGACATATCAGTTAAAGGGTTAATATCCAAAAATCTCTGAAGATTTTAGCAAGCTCAACACCCAAAAAAAAATCCAGTGAAGAAATGGGAACAAGACATGAATAGACACTTTTCCAAAGAAGATATCCAGATAGCTAACACACACATGAACAGATGCTCAACATCACTAATCATCAGGGAAATAGAAATCAAAACCACAATGAGATACCACCCCACATATGTCATAATGGCTAAAATGAAAAACTCAGGAAATGACAGATTTTGGCCAGGAGTTTGAGAAAGGAGAACCTATTTTGCACTGTCGGTGGGAATGCAAATTCATACAACCACTCTAGAAAACAGTATGGAGGTTCTTCAAAAAATTAAAACTGGAACTACCTTATGACCATGCAATGGCACTTTATCCAGAGGTTACAAAAATGCTGATTTGAAGGGTCACATGCACTCTAATTTTATAGCAGCGCCATCAACAATAGCCAATAATGGAAAGAGCCCAAATGTCCATTGGTTGATGATTGCAAGAAGATGATGTGGTATACATATACATACATATATATATATATATATATATATATAATGGAATACAACTCAGTGTTCCAAAAGAATGAAATCTTACTATTTGCAGCAATATGGATGGAACTACAGTGTATTATGTTAAGCAAAATAAGTCAGAGAAAGATAGATATTGTATTATTTCACTGATATGTGGAATTTGAGAAATTCAACAGGTGAACATAGGGGAGGGAAAGGAAATATAACATAAAAACAGAGAGGGAAGTAAACCATAAGAGCCTCTTAAGTATAGAGAACAAATTGAAAGTTTCTGGAGGGAAAATGAGTGGGGGAATGGGCTAAATGGGTAATGGGCATTAAAGAGGGCACATGTTGTGATGAGCACTGGGTACATTATGTAAGAGATTAATCACTGGGTTCTACTCCTGAAGCCATGAATACACTTTATGTTAACTAACTTGAATTTAAATTAAAAAAGAAAACAATCCTATTTACTATTGCACCAAAAATAATAAGATACCTAGAAATAAACCTAAACAAGAGGTGAAAGACCTCTACTCTGGAAACCAAAAAAGACTGCTGAACAAAATTGAAAAAGACACAAATAAATGGAAAGACATTCCATGCTTATGGATTGGATGAACAAATATTTTAAAAATGTCTATACGACCCAAAGCAATCTAAGCATTTAATGCAATCTCAATCAAAATGCCAACAGCATTTTTAACAGAGCTAGAACAAACAATGATAAAATTTGTATGAAACCACAGGAGACCCTCAAATAGCTAAAGCAGTCTTGAAAAAGAAAAGCAATGCTGGAGGCATCACAATTCCAGACTTCAAGTCATATTACAAAGCTGTAGCAATCAAAACAGTTTGGAAATGGCACAAAGATAGACACATATATTAATTGAACAGAATAAACAATGAGAAATAAACCCACAACTATATTGTCAATTAATCTTTGACAAAGTAGGAAACAATGTCCAATAGGAAAAGGACAATCTCTTCAGCAAATGGTGTTTGGAAAATGGGAAAACAACATGTAAAAGAATGAAACTGGACCACTTTCTTAAACCATATACAAAAATAAATTTGAAATGGATTAAACACCAAAATGTGAGACCTGAAACCATAGAAACTGTAGAAGAGAATACAGACAATAATCTCTTTGACATTGGCCATAGTAACTTCTGTCTATGTAGGTCTCCTAAAACAGGGGAAAGTAAAGCAAAAATAAACTATTGGGAGTACATAAAAATAAGAAGTCTCTGTACTGTGAAGGAAATCATCAAAAATACTAAGAGGCATCTGACAGAATGGGAGAAGATATTTCCAAATGACATATCCAATAAAGGGTTAGTGTCCAAAATATATAAAGAATTTACAAAACTAAACACCCAAAAAACAAATAATCATTAAAAATGGGCAGAAGACATGAACAGACATTTCTCCAAAGATATATAGATAGCCAAAGGGCACATGAAATGATGTTCAACACTGCTCATTATCAGGGAAATGCAAATCAATACTACGATGAGATATCATTTCACACATGTCAGAATGGCTAAAATAAACAACTCAATAAACAACAGGTGTTGCTGAGGATGTGAGGAAAAAAGGACCCTTATGCACTTTTGGTGGGAATGCAAACTGGTTCAGCCACTCTGGAAAACAGTATGGAGTTTCCTCAAAAATTTAAAAATAGAACTATCCTACGATCTAGCAATCACTCTACTGGATATTTATCTAAAGAATACCAGAACACTAATTCAAAGGGATACATGCATCTCTATGTTTACTGCAGCATTATTTACAATAGCTAACATATTTAAGCAACCCATGTACCCATCAATAGATGAATTGTTAAAGAAGATTTGGTCTATGTATACAATGGAATATCATTCAGCCATGAAAAGAATGAAATCTTGCCATTTGCAACGACCTGGATGGAGACAGTATAATGTTAAGCAAAATATGTCAGTCACAGAAAGACAAATATGACTTAACTGATAGATGGAAATTAAGGAAAAAAAACCACAAAGAGAAAAAAAAGAGTGAAAGACAAATCATGAAAAAGTCTCTTAATTAAAGAGAAGAAACTTATTTTTACCAGAGTGGACAGGGGTTTGGGGATGAGGTTAAATAGGTGATGGGATTAAGAACTTCACATTTTTGTGATGAGCCCAGTTGACTAATGAAATTGTTGAATCACCATATTGTACACCTGAAATTAATATTACACTGTATGTTAACTAACTGGAATTAAAAACATAAAAGAATAAGGTTAAAGTGTGAAAAAAGAAAGCATAAAGACAACTTACACAGTGTGAAAATATATTAGTAATTATATATTTGATAAGGGATTAATATCCTGAATACACTAAAACTACCAATAATCAACAACAACAAAAGACAGTCCAAATAAAAGGGGGCAAAAATTTGAATAAACATTTCTCCAATGGAAATATACAAATGGCCAAGACACATATGAAAAGATACTCAACATCATTAGTCATCAGAAAAAAGCAAGCCAAAACCACAGTGCAATATCACTTCATATTTAATAGTACATCTATAAATAAAAAATAAGTATTGGTGAGGATATGGAGAAATTGGAAAACTTGTGCACTGATGGTGAAAATGTAAAAAGATGGAACCACTGTGGAAAACACTTTGACAAAATGTTAAACATGAAATTACCATATGACCAAGCAATTCTAGCATTACTCAAAATAACTAAAGGTAGAAAAAACCTCAATATCCATTAAAGGATAAATGGTAAAAAAAATATGGTATTTACATATATATATAATATATATAATGGAATATTATTCAGTTTAAAAAAAAAGAATGACATTTTGATCTTTGCTAATACTTGTAAAATCCTTGAAAACATTGTGAATGGTTAAATGGTCCAGACACAGAAGAAAATATACTGTGTAATTCCACTCAATTGAGGTGTCTAAAATGGCAAATTCATAGAGTTAGAAAAAATGGAGATTTTTAGGGCTTAGGAAGATGGGAGAAGAGGGAATTATTGCTTTATGGGTGTAAAGATTTCATTGAAGTCGATGAAAATGTTTGGATAAAGATGGTAGAGGTGGTTGTACACCACTGTGAAATATATTTAATGCTACTTAATAATACACTTGCAATTGGTTCAAATGATAAAAGTTATGTTATATATATATATATACATATACATATATATATATAATAAAATTTTATAATTAAGTGGAAAAAAAACAGTGATAAAAACAGCTAGAACAAGCCTTCCCCCAAAGAAGGAAACAGACATAGAGTACCTATGACTGACATATTCTTAAATATTTTCTTATAAATTATCTCATTTGTGATGAAACTGAAGATAGATATTATTGTTGAATAGATGAGGAACCCAAGGATCAGTGATATTAATAACTTCAGGTCATCTAATAGTTCATGGTATATGACTAGGATTTGTTTCCAATTTAACTGACACAAAAGTTTAGCTTATCAAACTTCTTTCCTAATGGGTGTATTTTCTTTTATTCTGTGATCTCAGTTCAATATTCTGAGGAAAATAAAATCTGAATGCCTCAACAGACAAACTTACATGCCATGTCCAAATTCAGACAACATAAAAGAAAGAAAAAAATCACTGAAAGCACAGAAGACATCCAAGATTATATTGCATCTGTATTGGCAGTTACTTCTGGCATTGAACCATCGTCGCCTTCATGCTATAACTATGCAAATTTTCCTAATCATTTTAGTATAAATGCAGTAATATCTCACATACACACATATAAAACACATAATCACATTCATATGTTTTGCCTCACAATTTTCCCTCACCTCAAAAAAAGAGCTATATTTTTTTCACTACTTTTGTGGGAATTTAAGGTGACTTAGTACATTGTGCTTGTCCGTGGCATTTTCTTTGCAATTAAGCTTTAGTTTAAGCATTCTATCTCTTTAAAGAGGTCTTTACTAGGTAGGTTGGAAGTGATTCTCTTCTCTGCAGAATTCACATAGAATTGATCTTTCCTTATGTCATTTAGCACTTACTGTTTTATAGCTGAATTCATGCTTGACATTGCTGTTGATTTCTTCAAACTGATTGCAAGTATCTAGAGGGGAAAAAGTAAGTGCCTTTTTCTCATATCTATATGCTCTATGTACCGTTACATATAGTTTAGTGAAAAATGCAGCATAGACATCGCTTAGTATGCAGAAGTGTAGAACTGAAAGTTTGGGAGGAAAATGTAAGTTTGAATTCTGGTTTCAGAGCCTACTAATACTGCAAAATTTAGCAAGTTTCAACCTATTTAAGGCTATTTTTCTAATGATAATGTCTACTTGAAAGAGTTATAAATATAGTAAGTGGTGACGTGTAAAAATAGCACCCAATAAATGATAATTCTTTAACATTAAAGGATGGGGAAAACTTCTGGATAAAGATGGAGGAGTAAAGACATTTGTACAACACTTTCCTCTTTGAATCCCATTGAATAAAATAAAAACAAACTGAAAAAAAATGCCTTCAGTGAAATAAGGGAATTGATAAAAAAAACTCAAGCCATAAATTATAAATTAACTAACAAATGCCAGGAAATCTACACTGAAACCAAGTAGCAATCTGAGTACTGATACATTTACTTACTCATTTATTCAAAACTATATATAGAGTATCTACTTTACACCAGGCACTATGATAGAGGCTGAGAACACAATGATGAACAAAAAAACTGACCCTGTTGTTGCCATCAAGAATCATGCCTTTTTGGAACTTGAAGAGGATACAAAACTGTTTCCCAACATATATTTTATCATCATGAAAAGGATATATAAATATTGTTTATTTTAGTGATTGAATTTAAAGATATGTGTAGGATAAGGATATATAGAACATTTTCATGCAAACTGCAAATGTATTAAAGAAGCATAAGAAGATAAGAAACATAAGAGACATAAGAGACCATGCACTGCAAGAGAAATTGCCAAAGGAAGTGCAAGAATATTGACAATTCCTCAAAACCTGAAAAAAATTATAGAAATCATAGTCACCCTAAAATTTAGCCCCCAAAACGTACTTAAAAGATTGTCAGAATAGATGAAGAATAAAAGAAAACTGGCAAAGAACAAGAATAAAAGAAAAGCAAGGAGATTAAAGCCACAAAACCTATGATTGAAAATACAAAAATATCCATTTGTTGTCTGATTGCTGATGCTAGAACTTCCAACACTATGTTAAACAACAGTGGTGAGAGTGGACATCCCTGTCGTGTTCCTGATCTCAGGGGGAAAGCTCTCAGTTTCTCCCCATTGAGGATGATATTAGCTGTGGGCTTTTCATAAATGGCTTTTATGATGTTTAAGTATGTTCCTTCTATCCCGACTTTCTCGAGGGCATCAAAATGGGCAAAGATGAAGTTAAGCTTTCACTTTTTGCAGATGACATGATATTATACATGGAAAATCCGATAGACTCCACCAAAAGTCTGCTAGAACTGATACATGAATTCAGCAAAGTCGCAGGATACAAACTCAATGTACAGAAATCAGTTGCATTCTTATCCACTAATAATGCAGCAACAGAAAGACAAATAAAGAAACTGATCCCATTCACAATTGTACCAAGAAGCATAAAATACCTAGGAATAAATCTAACCAAAGATGTAAAATATCTGTATGCTGAAAACTATAGAAAGCTTATGAAGGAAATTGAAGAAGATTTAAAGAAATGCAAAAACATTCCGTGCTCATGGATTGGAAGAATAAATATTGTTTAAATATCAATACTACCCATAGCTATCTACACATTCAATGCAACCCCAATCAAAATTGCACCAGCATTCTTCTCGAAACTAGAAGAAGCAATCCTAAAATTCATATGGAACCACAAAAGGCCCCGAATAGCCAAAGTAATTCTGAAGAAGAAGACCAAAGCAGGAGGCATCACAATCCCAGACTTTAGCCTCTACTACAAAGCTGTAATCATCAAGACAGCATGGTATTGGCACAAAAACAGACACATAGACCAATGGAATAGAATAGAAACCCCAGAACTAGACCCACAAACGTATGGCCAACTCATCTTTGGCAAAGCAGGAAAGAATACCCAATGGAAAACAGACAGTCTCTTTAACAAATGGTGCTGGGACAACTGGACGGCAACATGCAGAAGAATGAAACTAGACCACTTTCTCACACCATTCACAAAAACAAACTCAAAATGGATAAAGGACCTGAATGTGAGACAGGAATCCATCAAAACCCTAGAGGAGAAAGTAGGAGAAAACCTCTCTGACCTCAGCCGTAGCAATCTCTTACTTGACACATCCCCAAGGGCAAGGGAATTAAAAGCGAAAGTGAACTATTGGGACCTCATAAAGATAAAAAGCTTCTGCATCACAAAGGAAATGATCAACAAAACCAAAAGGCAACCAACAGAATGGGAAAAGATATTTGCAAATGACATATCGGACAAAGGGCTAGTATCCAAAATCTATAAAGAGCTCACCAAACTCCACACCTGAAAAACAAATAATCCAGTGAAGAAATGGGCGGAAAACACGAATATACACGTCTCTAAAGAAGACATCCAGATGATCAACAGGCACATGAAAAGATGCTCAACATCGCTCCTCATCAGGAAATACAAATCAAAACCACCCTCAGATATCACCTCACACCAGTCAGAGTGGCCAAAATGAACAAATCAGGAGACTATAGATGCTGGAGAGGATGTGGAGAAATGGGAACCCTCTTGCACTGTTGGTGGGAATGCAAACTGGTGCAGCCGCTCTGGAAAACAGTGTGGAGGTTCCTCAAAAAATTAAAAATAGACCTACACTATGACCCAGCAGTAGCACTGCTAGGAATTTACCCAAGGGATACAGGAGTGCTGATGCATAGGGGCACTTGTACCCCAATGTTTATAGCAGCACTCTCAACAATAGCCAAATTATGGAAAGAGCCTAAATGTCCATCAACTGATGAATGGATAAAGAAATTGTGGTTTATATACACAATGGAGTACTATGTAGCAATTAGAAAGAAAGAAATATGGCCTTTTGTAGCAACGTGGATGGAACTGGAGAGTGTTACGCTAAGTGAAGTAAGTCATACAGAGAAAGAGAGATACCATATGTTTTCACTCTTATGTGGGTCCTGAGAAGCTTAACATAAGTCAGGGGAGGTAAGAAAAAAAAGAGGTTAGAGAGGGAGGGAGCCATAGCATAAGAGACTCTTACAAACTGAGAACTGAGCGTTGATAGGGGGGTGGGAGGGAGGGGAAATTGGGTGATGGATATTGAGGAGGGCACCTTTTGGGATGAGCACTGGGTGTTGTATGGAAACCAATTTGGCAATAACTTTCATATTAAAAAAATAAAATAAAATAAATTAAAAAAGAAAATACAAAAATATAATGAATTGATTCAAGAATATTTTAGAAATTGAAAATTGATAAATGAAAATATGTGGAATATCATAGAGTTCATAAATAAAGAGCATGTATGAGAAATATCCACTACATGCATAATTATGAGAACACAATGTTTACTGGTGTTTATTATTAACATAAAGTTGAAATATTACTATTCAAACAATGGGATCAAGGCTCAGTTAAACCACTTGTCTGAGGTTCTACCACCAATACTTGTCAGAGCCAAGGGTAAAACACATGGCTGTCTAGTTTCAAAGTTTATGATTTTTTCTCTGTACCACACTGCTTTCTTTTTTTCCCCATTTTTATTTATTTATTTACTTAACCTATTTTTTTTTAATTTTATTTTTTAAATTTACATCCAAATTAGTTAGCATATAGTGCAACAATGATTTCAGGAGTAGATTCCTTAGTGCCTCTTACCCATTTAGTCCATTCCCTCTCCCAAACCACCTCCAGTAACCCTGTTTTTTCTCCATATTTATGAGTCTCTTCTGTTTTGTCCCCCTCTCTGTTTTTATATTATTTTTGTTTCCCTTCCCTTATGTTCGTCTTTTTTGTGTCTTAAAGTCCTCATATGAGTGAAGTCATATGATATTTGTCCTTCTCTGACTAATTTCACTTAGCATAATACCCTCCAGTTCCATCCACGTAGTTGCAAATGGCAAGATTTCATTCTTTTTGATTCCCAAGTAATACTCCACTATATATATATATATACCAGATCTTCTTTATCCATCCATCCATCGATGGACATTTGGGCTCTTTCCACACTTTGGCTATTGTTGATAGTGCTGCTATAAACATGGGGGTGCATGTGTCCCTTCGAAACAGTACACCTGTATCCCGTGGATAAATGTCTAGTAGTGCAATTGGTGGATCATAGGGTAGTTCTATTTTTAGTTTTTTGAGGAACCTCCAGACTGTTTTCAGAGCCACACTGCCTTATATATTTGTAAGGGGCTTCCAAGTCTCAATGACTCACCTGCCCAGACACTAATTGGGTCATGTGGTTTTGATCTGTCTGGAGAAAAGAGGTAATGCAGAAAAGTGAGACTAATAAAAGGAAGCCAGGTTTTACTATCTGTCTCCTTATAGCTCTTTTCTTAGGTATAAATAGAGCCAAATGAGCTGAATGCACTAAGTGTCAAACTAGTCTCTTAAGGAATCTGCAATGTTAGCTTTCAGATTTTACATAGATGCTCCCTAAAAATGTTTGAAGTGGGTAGATTTTATGAACAGAGAAGTTTGCAGAATTTTTTTTAATCTTTGCAAGTTCTTAATGTATATAGTTCTTAAGACTATTATAAATACTATTAATTTAGGCATAGTTTATTCATTCAAATTAATATAATACAAATTGGGACCTTGTGGCCTTTTACTGAAATCTATTTACTGAACCTTTGTATCTCCAAAAGCTGGTAAGCATTCCAGGCAATCCTACTCTTTAAAAATTCAAATCTTTGGTTTTCAATAACCATAGCACTGCCCTTTTGTGACCTTATCCCTTGCCTGCTTCTTCTGTTGCTTCCATTCACTCTTCCAGTTACAAGGGGAATTAGCAATAGTTAATGAAAAGTCCATTGGATCATAGACACTTAAATGCTTTTTTTCCTCTATATATATTAGAACTAAGAAGAGCAGAAAGGAAAATAACAAATGGACAGCTGTGAGAAAATTTTGGTGTGAAATCTGCATGCTAAAATGTGTCTATTCATGGGACTTTACAAGACCTATTCTTTCCAAATATGAGGGCTCTTTCTTTTCCCCAAGAAGAGAAAATATATCTTTATTGATATTCTTATACTCTTGGAATATCTGAGGTCACAACCTGACTTGACAAGGTTAGTTAGTTCTGGAGAAATATTAGGGATAGAGGGTTAGAAATACAGACAAACCACCACTGGCATCAAAAGTAGAAGTCTTTTTTTTTTAATTACACAAAATTCTTTCCTCTAAATATATAATATCACAGATGTATTATATTGTATAATTATAATGTTTTAAATGCATTAAAAGACATATATTATTTTATTAAATCCTAACTAAATATGATTTAACAAATATGAAATTGTATTATTACACAGTATGTATTATACAGTAAAAAAGTCATTTTTTTGTTTGTTTGTTTTTATTTATTTTTTTAATTAACATCAAAGTTACATAGCATTTAGTGCAACAATAATTTCAGGAGTAGATTCCAGTGATTCATTCCCTATGTATAACACCCAGTACTCATCCCAGCAAGTATCTTCCTTAATGCCTCTTACTCATTTAGCCTATCCCCCCTCCCACAACCCCTCCAACAAACCTCTGTTTGTTCTCTATATTTAAGACTCTCTTCTGTTTTCCCCCTCCCTGTTTTTATAATATTTTTCCTTCCCTTCCCTTTTGTTCTTCTATTTTGTATCTTAAATTCCTTATATGAGTGAGTTCATATGATATTTGTCTTTCTCTAATTTCGCTTAGCATAATACCCTCCAGTTCCATACACATAGTTGCAAATGACAAGATTTCATTCTGTTTGCTGAGTAATACTCCATTGTGTGTGTGTGTATGTATGTATATATATATATATATATATATATGCCACATCTTCTTTATCCATTCATCTTTTGATGGACATTTGGGCTCTTTACATACTTTGGCTATTGTTGATAGTGCTGGTATAAACATTGGGGTACATGTGCCCATTCATAACAGCACACCTGTATACCTTGGATAAATACTTAGTAGTGAAATTGCTGGGCCGTAGGGTGGTTCTATTGTTAATTTTTTGATGAACCTTCATATTGTTTTCCAGAGTCACTGCACCTGTTTGCATTCCCCACGAGGAGCGCAAAAGAGTTTCTCTTTCTTTGCATCCTCACCAACATCTGTTGTTGCCTGAGTTGTTTAATTTTAGATATTCCGACTGCTGTAAGGTAATATCTCACTGTGGTTTTAATTTGTATTTCCCTGATGAAGAGTGATGTTTGCCATTTTTTCATGTGTCTGTTAGCCATCTGGATGTCTTCTTTGGAGAAGTGTCTATTCATGTCTTTTGCCCATTTCTTCAATGGGTTATTTGCTTTTTGGGGGGTGTTGAGTTTGATAAGTTGTTTATAGATTTTGGATACTAACACATTATCTGATATGTAATTTGCAAATATCTTCTCCATTCAGACAGTTGCGTTTTAGTTCTGCTGATTGTTTCCTTTGCTATGCAGATTTTAATTTTGATGAAATCCTGATAGTTCATTTTTGCTTTTGTTTTCCTTGCCTCCGGAGATGTGTTGAGTAAGAAGTTGCCACGGCCAAGATCAAAGAGGTTTTTGCCTGCTTTCTCCTCAAGGATTTTGATGGCTTCCTGTCTTACGTTTAGGTCTTTCATCCATTTTGAGTTTATTTTTGTGTATGGTGTAACAAAGTGGTCCAGGTTCATTCTTCTGCACGTCGCTGCCCAGTTTTCCCAGCACCACTTGCTGAAGAGAGTGTCTTTATTCCATTGGATATTCTTTCCTGCTTTGTCAAAGATTAGTTGGCCATACATTTGTGGGTCCATTTCTGGGTTCTCTATTCTGTTCCACTGATCTGAGTGTCACTTTTTGTGCCAGTACCATACTGTCTTGATGATTACAGCTTTGTAGTATAGCTTGAAGTCTGGGATTGTGATGCCTCCTGCTTTGGTTTTCTTTGTCAAGATCGCTTCGGCTATTCGGGGTCTTTTCTGGTTCCATACAAATTTTAGGATTATTTTTTCTAGCTCTGTGAAGAATGCTGGTGTTACTTTGATAGGGATTGCATTGAATATGTAGATTGCTTTGGGTAGTATCGACATTTTAACGATATTTTTTCTTCCTCTCCAGGAGCATGGAATCTTTTTCCATTTTTTTCTTTCTTCTTCAATTTCTTTCATAAGCCTTCTATAGTTTTCAGTGTATAGATTTTTCACCTCTTTGGTTAGATTTATTCCTAGGTATTTTATCGATTTTGGTGCAATTATAAATGGGATCAATTCCTTGATTTCTCTCTCTGTTGCTTCATTCTTGGTGTATAGAAATGCAACTGATTTCTGTGCATTGATTTTACACACTGAGACTTTGCTGAATTCATTGATCAGTTCGAGCTGGTTTTTTGTTTTTGTTTTTTTTTTTGGTGGAATCCTTTGGGTTTTCCATATAGAGTATCATGTCATCTGCAAAGAGTGAAAGTTTGACCTCTTTGCCGATTTGGATGCCTTTTATTCCTTTGTGTTGTCTGACTGCTGAGACTAAGACTTCCAATACTATGTTCATTAACAGGGGTGAGAGTGGACATCCCTGTCGTGTTCCTGATCTCAGGGGAAAAGCTCTCAGTTTTTCACCATTGAGGATGATATTAGCGGCTTTCATATATGGATTTTATGACCTCGAGGTATGATCCTTCTATCCCTACTTTCTAGGGTTTTTTTTGTCAAATCATTCCCATGCATCTATTCAGAGGACTATATGGTTTTTGTCTTTTCTTTTATTGATGTTATGTATCACATTGATTGTTTTGCAGGTACTGAACTAGCCCTGCATCCCACTTGGTCATGGTGAATAATAGTTTCAATGTATTTTTGGATCCGGTTGTCTAGTATTTTGTTGAAGATTTTCCCATCCATGTTCATCAGGGAAATTGGTCTGTAGTTCTCCTTTTTAGTGGGGTCCTTGTCTGGTTTTGGAATCAAGATGATGCTGGCTTCATAAAATGAATTTGGGAGTTTTCTTTCCATTTCTATTTTTTGGAACAGCTTCAAAAGAATAGGTGTTAACTCTTCTTTAAGTGTTTGGTAGAATTCACCTGAAAAGCCATCCAACCATGGAGTCTTGTTTTTTGGGAGATTTTTTTTATTACTAATTCGACTTCTTTACTGGTTATGGATCTGTTCAACTTTTCTATTTCTTCTTGTTTCAATTTTTGTAGCTTATATGCTTCTAGCAATTTGTACATTTTTTTCCAGATTGCCCATTATTGGCATATTATTGCTCATAATATTCTCTTATTATTGTTTGTATGTCTGCTGTGTTGGTTGTGATCACTCCTTTTTCTTTCTTGATTTTATTTATTTGGGTCCTTACCTTTTTCTTTTTGATGAAACTGGCTAGGGGTTTGTCAATTTTGTTAATTCTTTCAAAGAACCAGCTTCTGGTTTCATTGATCTGTTCTACTGTTTTTGTTTGGTTTCAAAATCATTAATTTCTGCTCTAATCCTTATTATTTCCTGTTTTCTGCCTGTTTTGGGTTTTATTTGCTGTTCTTTTTCCAGCTCTTTAAGGTGTCATGTGAGGTTGTGTAACTGAGACCTTACTTCCCTCTTTAGGAAGGCATGGGTTGCTATATACTTCCCTCTTATGACTGCCTTTGCTGTGTCCCAGAGGTTTTGTGTTGTGGTGTTATCATTTTTATTGGCTTCCGTGTACTTTTCAATTTCCTCTTTAACTTATTGTTAGCCCATTCATTCTTTGGTAGGATGTTCTTTAGTCTGCAAGTATTTTTTGCCTTTTGGAAGTTTTTCTTTTAGTTGATTTCAAGTTTTATAGTGTTGTGGTCTAAAAATATGCACAGTCTGATTCTCTCTCTCTCCCTCTCTCTCAAAAACCAATAAGCCTTAAAACAAATTTTAAAAAATATGCACGGTATGATCTCAATCATTTTATAATTGCTGAGGGCTGATTTATGTACAAGTATGTGATCTATTCTAATGTCCCATGTGCACTCGAGAAGAATGTGTATTCTGCTGCTTTAGTATGAAATGTATATTCTGTATATATCTGTTCTGTATGTATCTGTTCTTTATATGTTTGTTAAGTCCATCTGTCCCAGTGTGTCATTCAAAGCTGTTGTTTTCTTGTTGATTTTCTTTTTAGATGATCTGTCCATTGCTATATGTGTTATGTCAAAGTCCCCTAATATTATGGTATTATTTATCAATGAGTGTCTCTATGTTTGTGATTAATTAGTTTATATATTTGGGTATTTCACATTTGGAGCGTACATGCTTATAATTGTTAGATATTCTTGGTGGATAGACGCCTTAATTATGATATAATGCCCTTCTTCATCTCTTGTTACAGTCTTTGTTTTAAAATCTGGATTGTCTGATACAAGTATGGCTACTCCTGTACAGTTGGAGTTTCTGGTAGTGTTTCTGGCCCTTTGTAGTCTTTGTTGTTTTGTTTGTTTGTTTGTTTGTTTGTTTTTTCTTTGTCTTTTCTCCCCTCAGGGAGTCCCCCTTAAAATTTCTTGCAGGGCTGGTTTAGTGGCCATGAACTCCTTTAGCTTTTGTTTTTCTGGGAAGCTTTTTATATCTCCTTCTATTTTGAATGGCAGTATTGTTGAATATAGAATTCTTGGCTGCATACTTTTTTGATTAAACACACTGAATATATCCTGCCATTCCTTTCTGGCATGCCAAGTTTCTGTGGATAGGTTGGCTGTGAACCTTATCTGTCCTCCTTTGTAGATTAAAGAATTTTTTTCCATTGTTGCTTTTATGATTCTTTCCTTGCCTGAGTATTTTGTGAATTTGACTATTACGTGTTTTGTTGATGGTTGCTTTTTGGTGAATCTACTGGCAGTCATCTGTGCTTCCTGGATTTTGATGTCTGTATCTTTCCCTGGGTTAGGAAAGCTTTCTGCTATGATTTGCTCCTATAACCCTTCTGCCCCCTTTCTCTCTCTTCATCTTCTGGGACCCCTATGATTCTGATGTTCTTTTTTAATGAGTCCTGAGTTCTCAAAATTTTATATTGTGCTCTTTTGCCTTTGTCTCCCTCTTTATTTCTGTTTCACTTTTCTCCATAAGTCTGTCCTCTATATCACTGATTTGCTGCTGTGCTTCATCCATCCTTGCCACCATGACATCTATTCAAGATTGCAACTAAGTTATAGCATTTTTAATTTCCTCCTAACTAGATTTTACTTCTTTTATCTCTGCAGAAAGTGATTCTAATCTATTTTAAACCCCAGAAAGTATTCTTATTACCGTGATTCTAAATTCTGGTTCAGACATCTCGCTTGTATCTGTGTTGATCAAGTTTCTGGCTGTCATTCTTCCTGTTCTTTCTTTTAGGGTGAAATCCTTCATTTCATCATTTTTTAAGGAAGAAAAGAAATGAATAAAGTTAAAATAATAAAAATTAAAAACTTACAAAACAACACAAAATATCAAACAAAGGATGCTAGATCCTAGATGTGTTTTATCTGATTGTTGAAAGAGGTTGATAGAGGAAAAAAAAGGAGAGAAAAGAAAAAAAAAGGAAAATGTTTGAAAATTTGATAAAATAAATACAGTAAAATATAATAAAATGAGATGAGGAAAGTAAAATAAAATTTAAAAATTTACAAAAAAAGTGAAAAATACTGTGAAAATATTAAAGAAATATATTTTTTATATAAAAACGGAAAAGAAAAAAAATTTCTCTCTCTGTACTCAGGAATAAGAAAAGAAAAACGAAAAAAATTGAATACATGAACCAGCAATCAGAATGAAATACGATTGAATTTACATCCAGTTTCCAATCAAAGTCAAACTATGAAGCATTTTATATTCCATAAAATAAGCAGGTGAGAGACTTGTGGTGTTCCTCAAGAGTGCTGTTGACCCAGTTGGGCAGGGTTAGTGTAATGACTCCATTCTCCACTAGATGGCGCTTCTTAGCTTACTGGTGTGGATTGTTGTGGCACATGAAAGTGTGTATGCACATGCATGGGGCAGGTGAAAATGGCATCACTTAGCTACCCAGTCTCTAGTTTCAGAACTCTGTGCTCTCCCTGACTGGCAATCAATCACTCTTTTGTCTCCAGCTTCTGTCCACTCCCTGCTTTTACAGTTTGTGACCAAGTTGTCTGGCTGCCATATGGCACCTCCAACCCGAGTTTTATCTCAGATGGAGCTGTTTCCCAACCCTTCACTTCTGAGGGACTGTGGTCTTGACACACTCAGCCCCTCTGGGGAAGGTCTCCAAGCAATGACCTGGCACAGACCCACACCCAGGAATGTTCACATGACCATTATGCTGCCAATGTCCAGAGACTGTGGCTGAGCACCACCCCACCAGAGAAAAAGTTTGTGTGATCATGTAGCAGCAGCATTTCAGGGACTATGGCAAATCACAACACACTCCTGGTGCCAGGGTTAACTCCCAATATCCTTGTTCCAACACCAGTGAACGTGGCTGATCTCCAGAGTTCACTGGGACCCTTGCCTATGGGGCAGCCACACACCTCTACCAAATGTTCTCCCAGCAAGGGAATTGCCTCTCCCCGTGTGGCACAAGGACCCCTCAGACCTCACACTCTGCTCCTGGGGATTCGCCCTTCCTACCACGGCACTGCCAGGTATCAAGCTGCTGAGTTTCAGACACTGCACTCCCTTGTTTATAGAATCTTAATGGTATTTAACCCTCTACTTTCTCCTTTATCCCTTTTTTGTTCAGTCCCTTGCAGCCGATTCCACTCTTTCTCTCTAGCTACTTTCATGTTGGTGGGTGCTCTTCCCATACTCTCCCTCCATCTCTGTCCTCATTCCACAAGCAAAAACAGTTCCCTGCCCTATGCGGCTTCTCTCTCCCCCAGTTCACCTCTCTGTATTGTGTACCTGCCTAGTTCTATGGTTCAGGTTGTGCAGATTGTTGTGTTAATCCTCAAATCAGTTTTCTCAGTGTGAAAGATGGTTTGATGTTGATCTGGCTGCATTTCAGAGACTAGAGATGCAAAAAAACTTCCATGCCATTCCACCATCTTGGCCCCCCTTCAAAAAAAAAAGTTACTTTAACAGTTGTTCTCAATATTTCTTCCTCAGATAGAACTGTGTTTATGTAGGAAAATTCCTCGATATTCCTGTTTAGTGGTACAAAGCTAAGCTCTAAAGAAAATATAGAAAAATAAGCATTTTTTCTTAAAAAATTAACAGTATTTTTCAAATTTTTATTTATTTTTTGATAGAGAGGGAGAGAGAGTGCACACAGGGGGAGGGGGCAGAGAGAAAGTGAAACAGAGGATCCAAAGCGGGCTCTGTGATGACAGCAGAGAACATATGTGAGGTTCAAATTCACAAATCCTGAGATCACCACCTGAGCCAAAGCCAGATGCTTAACTGACAGAGCCACTCAGGTGCCCCCCCCCAAATTAACAGTATTTTAAGGACAGGGAATAAAAGAGGGAAAAAGTCAGTGAAGACAGAGTTGAGAATAGGCAATAAGATCAAAGTCTTATACTGAAAGAAAAATAAAATGTCCAGAGAGGAATTTCTGTGAAAAGAATAATTAAAAAAAATACATGGTAATAATGAAAATGTCTTCAATTCAGTTTTAAGTTGTTTGCTACACTTTGGTAAGTATTTTCCTCCTTCCCACAGACTGTGTAAGTTTACTTTAGAAAGCATACAAATTGTGATACGGACTTGCATCGGGTCACATTGCACAGAGAAGTGACAACACACTTAAAGTAAATTGATCTGAAAATTGAACAAATTCAGTAAAAGGAAGAATACAGAAGCAGTACTAAGAGAAACATAAGAAACACAAGAGTACCTGGAACTATAGGGAAAAAAAATGATAGAATCCCTGCATGAAGGTTTGAGTCAGTCTCACTTAAATTCAGTGTAAATATTGATCACAGCTGTTACAAATATATATGAGAAAAATTTACACTTAGTAAATTTAATCTAAGGTTACACAAAGAGTAATTGTTGGTACTCATACTAGATTCTATATCTCATTTTTCTTGCAAAGTACCAGAATCTTACACATAATAGAATTAGCATATACATCTTTAAAAGGTCTGTGTGTCCTTGTACATTTCCTAGTTGGTTGTTTAAAATTTGATCATACAATGCCAAAACATACTGAAAAAATTTGAGAGCAAATTTATTGCTAGATAAAACTAAAATAACCTAGAAACCAAAAAAAAAAAAAAGTAAGCTTTGGTAGCTACAATTACGTCAGACAAAATAAACTTTAAGACAAAGAATGTAATAATAGACAAAACACATCAGCACATACTAATAAAGTGTTCAATCTAATAAGAGGGAAAACATTTGTAAATATTAATGCATGCAACATAAGAGCATCCAAATATATAAAGCAAATATTAACAGACCTAAAAAGATAAAAATATAATAATACCATAAGAGTAAGGGACTTTAATATACCACTGTTATTAACACATAGATCATTCAGACAGAAAATCAATAAAAACTTTGGCTTTAAACAACATATTTCACCAGATTCAATCCTAAAGCAACAATATACACATTCTTTTAAAGTGAACATGGAACATTCTCCAGGAGATATCTTATGCAAGGCCACACAACAAATTTTAATGAATTTAAGAAGACTAAACTCAGATTAATCGTATTTTGTGATCACAGCAGTATGAATCTAGATATCGACTACAAGAAGAAAATTGAAAAATTCAATAATATGTAGATATTAAGCAACATGCTATTGAACTATCAATAATCAAACAAGAAATCAAAAGAGAAATAAAAACAATACCTTGAGATTACAAAAATGGAAGCACACCATAACAAAAGTTGTGGAACGCAGCAAAAACAGTTCTAAGACAAAAGTTCATAGTGATACATGCCTACATTAAGAAATAAGAAAGACCTCCTATAAAACAAAAACAAAAACAAAAACAAAAACAAAAACAAAAACTAACCTTATAACTCAAGGAACTAGAAAAAAGACAAACAGCGGCACCTGGGTGGTTCAGTCATTTAAGCGTTTGACTCTTTATTTTGGCTCAGGTCATGATCTCACAGTTCATGAGATTGAGCACCAGATCTCTGTCCAATCAGCACAGAGTCTGCTTGGGATTCTCTCCTGCTGTCTCTGTCCTTCCCGCACTTTCTCTCTCTCTCTCTAAATAAACAAATAAACATTAAAAAAAAAGTAAAAGGACAAACATCCCAGAGTTAGTAGAAGGAAGTGAATAGCATATCAGATCAGAGATAAATGAATCAGAGTCCAAAAGATAATAAAAAGGGTCAATAGGGGCGCCTGGGTGGCGCAGTCGGTTACGCGTCCGACTTCAGCCAGGTCACGATCTCGCGGTCCGGGAGTTCGAGCCCCGCGTCAGGCTCTGGGCTGATGGCTCCGAGCCTGGAACCTGTTTCCGATTCTGTGTCTCCCTCTCTCTCTGCCCCTCCCCCATTCACGCTCTGTCTCTCTCTGTCCCAAAAATAAATAAACGTTGAAAAAAAAAATTAAAAAAAAAAAAGGGTCAATAAAACTAAAAGATGGTTTGGGGAAAATATAAACAAATTATAAAAAAAAGTTTAAGTGGACTAAGAAAAAAAAGAACTTAAATAAATTTAAAAAATGAGAGAGAGGAAGTGTTACAACTGATGTCATAGAAATACAAAGGATCATATGAGACTACTATAAACAATCATATGCCAGAAGAAATGGATACGTTCCTAGATTCATAAGGAGATGGAATTAGTAATCAAAAAATTCCCCAAAAAAGAATGTATAAGGACAGTGTGGCTTCCTTGATGAATTCTACTACACATTTAAGAAAAAATAATACTAATCCTCAAAATCTTTGAAAAAATCAAAGGAGAGAACATCTCCTAACTCATTTTACAAGGCCAGCATTACTCTGATATCCAAGCAAGATAAGGATGCCACAAGAAAAAAAAAAAGTATAGGCCAATATGCCTGATGACCAAAGAAACAAAAAACATTAATGAAGTATTAACAAATCAAATTCAATTATACATTAAGAGGATCATATATCATGATCAAATGGGTATATTCTGGGATTCAAGGATGGCTCAGCATCAGCAAATCAATCAGTGTGACGTACCACATGAACAAGGTAAAAAAAATCATATAATTATCTCAATAGATGTAGTAAAAGCACTCCATAAAATTCAACACCCATTTATGATTGAAATTCTCAACAAAATAAGCATAAATTAAATATATTTTAACATAATAAAGAGTATATATGACAAGCCCACAGAAACATCATACTCAATGATGAAACTATGAAAGATTTTCCTCTAAGATCAAGAACAAGACAAGGATGCCTCACTTTTATTCAACATAATATTGGAAGCCCTAGCTAGAGCAATTATGCAAGATAGAAATAAAAGGCTTCCAAATTGGAAAGGAAGAAATGAATATGCTCCAAAAGGAAGAATAGAACAAAATCACAGCAAGACAGATAAATAAAATGGCGATAAGTAATATTCTTGATAAAGAATTTAAAGTAATGGTCATAAAGATACTTTAATCTCTGGACTTGATGAAAGAGTGGAGAATCTCAGTGAGATCCTCAACAAAAACGTAGAAAGCATAAAATAGAACAAACCAGAGATGCTAACTCAATAGCTGTAGTTAAAAATACACCAAATGGGATACATAGTAGACTACAGGAAGCAGAAAAACAGATCAGAAATCTGTAGGACAGAATAATGGAAAGCAATCAAGCATAATAGGATAAATTAAAAAAATAATAATAATACATGGAAATAGAGCCAGTTTAGGAAGATGATGGAATAGGAGGACCTGAGCTCACCCTGCCCCATGGTTTCAACTAGATATCATCCACATCCAAGTCAATAAACTGAGAGTGATCTGAAGACTGGCAGAAGGAACTTCACAACTAAATATAGAGAAGAAGCTGAATCTGAAAGGTTAAGAAGGTCAGAAAGGCAGAGGGGAGGGAGCTGTGCCTATGGAGAAGGCAGAGAAATGGACTTATTTGGGGAAGTTCTTTTGGGTAGCTTCACATGAGGAAGACCCATCCCTATAATGTCCAGCTTTAAGAATCAGCAGGGACAAATTCCCTGAGTTTGTAAAATCAGTGGGACTTGCAGCCTGGAGCTTTACACATCAGTTGACTCCACACTGAGAGAGTCTGGAGAGAAAGCAATAGCTGGGTCCAGCCCTTAAAGAGACAGCACTCTGCCTGGAGAGAAAACATAAAAATTGCAGTTTACACATTGCTGGGGGGGAAACAGGAGACAGATCTCTTCATACTGATTTTAGACCCCATTTGGGAATTTCTCTGAAAACAAGGGAGCTAGCAGGTACCATTTTACTACCTCCTCAGCATAAACACAGAGACACTTATGAAAGGCAGGGCTTCACAGACACTTGTTACCTAACCTGCTACCTATGTGCCACACCAAGAGCTCTCCTAAGGACTTACCCACTTCAAGACTGCTAACCTAGGACCTGGGCTCAAGACAATTTTTTTTAAAGTTTCACATGCACCTCTCCCAGCCTCTTGGTGCAAAACTGCCACTGTGTGCCACCAACATCTGACCCACCACAATAAGCTGCAGCATCCCAGCCCAATCAGTGCCACACCCAGCTTTCAAGTGCACAGCTGCCAGTGCTTACTTCCCCATCCCCCACACAGGGTCCAAACTCCACACCCTTCCCAAACATAAAGGAAATAATCAATAATAGTATAATAACAGTATGGGACTTTAAAACCCCACTTAATTCAATGAATAGATCATCTAAACAGAAAATCAACAAGGAAAGAGTAGCTTTGATAGACATACTGGAACAGATGGATTTAACAGATATATTCAGAACATTCCACCCTAAAACAGCAGAATGCACATTCTTTTCAAATTAACACACAAAATTTTATAGAATATATTGTATAAAAGTCCATAAATAAAACTCAACAAATTCAAGACCAAAACCATAACATGCAAATTTTTTATTACAATGTTAAAAAACTAGCAGTGAACCACAAGAAAAAATCTGGAAAGACCACAAATACATGGAGGTTAGGGGTACCTGGCTGGCTCAGATGGTGGAACATACAACTCTTGATTTGGGGTTGTAAGTTTGAGCCCCACATTGGGTGTAGAGATTACATAAAAATAAAAATATTAAAAAACAAATAAACGGAGGTTAAATAACATGTTACTAAACAATGAATGGGTCAAACAGGAAATAAACTGGGAAATAAAAAATTACATGGAAATAAATTAAAATGAAAATACAATTGTTCAAAACTTCTAAAAAGCAGCAAAAGTGGTTTTAGAAGAGAAGTTCATAACAATACAGGCTTACTCAAGAAACAACAAACAAACAAACAGATAAAAACTCAAATGAACAACCTAACCTTGCACTAAAGGAACTAGAAAAGAACAACAAACAAAACTTAAAAAGGTCAAAGGGAAGGAAATAATAAAGATTAGGGCAGAAATAAGCGATATAAAATCTAAAAATAACCCCAATAAAACAGATCAAGGAAACCAGCAGCTGGTTCTTTGAAAAAAAATCAATAAAATTGATAAACCTCTAGCCAGATTTATCTAGAAAAAAAGAGAAAGAACTCAGATAAATAAAATTATAAATGAGAGAGGAGAAACAACAACTAACACCAAATAAATACAAGCATTCATAAGAGTCTATTATGAAAAACTATATGCCAACAGATTTGTCAGCCAAGAAGAAAAAGGATAAATACAAAGAAACATACAACCTACCAAAAATTAAACAGGAATAAATAAGAATCTTAAACAGATAGATGACCAACAAAGAAATTGAACTAGCAATAAACAAAAATAAAAACTCCCAAAAAAGTCCAGGGCCAGATGACTTCACAGGGAAATTCTACCAAACATTTAAATAAGAGCTAATACCCATTCTTCTCAAATCAATTAAAAAAATAGAAAAGGAAAGAAACATCCAAATTCATTTTATGAGTCTATGAGTACCCTGATATGAAAACCAAATAAAAACAGTGCTAAGAAAGGTAACTATATGCCAATATCCCTGATGAACATAGATGCAAAAACTCTCAATACAATACTTGGAAACAGAACCCAATAATACATTAACGAAATGATTCACCATGATCAAGTGGAATTTATTCCTTAGTTACAAGTATGGTTCAACATTGCAACTCAATAAATGTGATACACCACATTAATATAAAAAAGGATAAGAACCATACAATCCTTTCAATAGATGCCTAAAAAGCCTTTAACAAAGTACATCATCCATTCATGATAAAAACTCTCAACAAAGTAATGTTAGAAGGAAAATACCTCAAAATAATAAAAAACAATCTATGAAAGCCACACACACATCATGCATATTAGGGAAAAACAGACCTTTGCTTCTAAGGTCAGGAACAAAACAAGGATGTCCCCTCTCACAGTTTTTATTCAACATAGTACTGGGTGTCTTAGCCAGAGCACTCAGACAAGAAAAATAAATAAAAGGCCTCCACATTGATAAAGAAGAAGTAAATCTTTCACTCTTTGCAGATGACATAATAGTATATATAGAAAACCCAAAACACTACACCAAAAACCAACAAGAACTTATAAACGAATTTTGTAAAGTTACAGGATACAAAATCAATGTAAAAAATCTTTTGCATTTCTACACACCAAGAATAAAGTAGCTGAAAGGGAAATTTAAGAATCAATCCTTTTTAAAGTTGCATCAAAAACCATTAGATATCTGGAAGGAAACATAACCAAAGAGGTGAAAGACCTGTACTCTGAAAACTATAGAACACTGATGAAAGAAGTTGAAGAGAACAAAAAGAAGTGCAAAAATATTCCATGCTCATGGATGAGAAGAAAATAAATACTGATAAAATACCTATAATACCCAAAACAATACATACTTATTGCAATCCCTATCAAAATACCAACAGTATTTTTCATAGAGTTAGAACAAACAACCTAAAATTTGTGTGGAACCACAGGAGTGCCTGAAGAGCCAAAACAACCTTGAAAAAGAAAAGTAAACTAGAGACATCACAATTCTACTTGAAGTTATAAAGCTGTAGCAACCAAAATAGTATAGAACTGGCACAAAAATATACACATATATCAATAGAACAGAATGGAGAACACACAAATGAATCCACACTATATGGTCAATTTATCCTGACAAAGCAGGGAAGGATATCCAATGGAAAACGTCTCTTGAACAAATGGTATTGGGAAGACAGGACAGCAACGTGCAAAGAATGAAACTGAACCACGTTCTTACACCATATATAAAAATAAATTCAAAATGATTAAAGACCTAAATGTGAGATATGAAACAATTAAATCCTAGAGAAAACAGGCAGTAACCACTTTGACATTGGCTGCAGCAAATTCTTACTAGATATGACTCCTGAAGCAAGGGTAAGAGAAGCAAAAACAAACTATTGAGACTTCATCAAGATTAAAAGCTCCTGCACAGAGAAATAAACAATCAACAAAAATAAAATTCAACCTACAGAATTGGAGAAGATATTTTCACTGAAATACCTGATAAAGAATGTTTCCAAAATGTATTTAAAAAATTATAAAACTCAACACCCCCAAAAATGAATAATTCAATTAAAAATGGGCATAAAACTTGAACTGATATTTTTCCAAAGAAGACATATAGATAGCCAAGATGCACATGAATAGAGGCTCATCATCACTTACCATCAGGGTAATACAAATCAAAACTACGATATATCACCTCACATCTATCAAAATGGATAAAATCAACATCACAGGAAACAACAGGTGTTGGCGAGGATCTGGAGACTGGGAAACAGTCTTGCACTGTTGGTAGAAATGGAAACTGGTGCAGACACTGGAAAACAGTATGAGGTTGTTCAAAATGTTAAAAATAGAACTACCCCAAAACCTAGTATTTGCACTACTATTTACCCAAAGAATAAAAAAAAATACTAATTCAAAGGGATACATGCATCCTGATGCTTATAGAAGCATTATCTATAATAGCCAAATTATGGAAATAGCCCCAAGGGTCCATTGACTGATGAATACATAAATAATATGTTATATATATGTGTGTGTGTATATATATATATATATATATATATATTACTCAGCCATAATGAAGAGTGAAATCTTGACATATGCCATGACATGGACGGAGCTAGAGATTATTATGGTAAACGAAATACATTATTCAGAGAAAGTCAAATGCCATATGATTTCAATGGGTGGCTGCATTGAAAGTGGGTGGAAGGATGCATCATATGGGTGACTAAGGTGTGTACTTGCGATGAGCACTGGGTGTTTTATGAAGGTATTGAATCACTATAATATACACCTGAAACTAATATTACAGTGCATTTTAACTAACTGGACTTTAAATAGAAACTTTAAAAAATACAAAATTACCTGGATGTAAAAGAAAATACTACTAAACAATAATTTGGTCAATGGGGACCTCAAAATGAGAATAAAAAAGTACATGGAGACAAATGAAAATTAAAACACAATTATCTGAAATCTTTGTGATGAAGCAAAAGTAGTTCTAATATAGAATTTTATAGCAGTGCAGTCCTATCACAAGAAGCAAGGTAAATCTCAAATAAACAACCTAACCTTACACCTATAGGAGCTAGAAAAAGAAGAAACAAAAGTAAAAAACAATAGAAGGAAGGAATTATTAAAGAGTAGAGAAGAAATAAATAAAATAGAAATTAAAAAGAAAAAAAACAAAAACAAACAAAAAAATATCCCACAATAGAACAGGTCAATGAAAACGGGAGCTGGTTCTTTCAAAAGATGAACAAAATTGATAAACTTTCATCCATGCTCATCAACACAGAGAGAGACGGAAAGAAGGAGAGAGAGGGAAAGCCTCAAATAAGCAAAATCAGCAAAGAAAAAGAAGAAATAACATTTGACATGACATAAATTAAAAGTATTTATAAAAATTTTTTTCAACGTTTATTTATTTTTGGGACAGAGAGAGACAGAGCATGAACGGGGGAGGGGCAGAGAGAGAGGGAGACACAGAATCGGAAACAGGCTCCAGGCTCTGAGCCATTAGCCCAGAGCCTGACGCGGGTCTCGAACCCACGGACCGCGAGATCGTGACCTGGCTGAAGTCGGACGCTTAACCGACTGCGCCACCCAGGCGCCCCAAAAGTATTTATAAGAGAATATTATAAAAAGTCATATGCCAACATATTTGACAACCAAGAAGAAATGGATATATTTTTTATCAACCATAACTGAACAAGAAGGAGAGAGAAAATTTGAACAGACTGATTACCAGCAATGAAATAGAATCGATAATCAAAAAACTTCTCACAAACAAATTTCCAGGACCTGATGTATTCACAGGTGAATTCTACCAAATGTTTATTGAAGAGTTAACACCTATTTTTCACAAACTATTCCAAAAACAGAAGAGGAATAAAAGATTCCAAATACATTTTATCAGGTCAACATTACCCTGACACCAAAACCAGATAATGACACTACAAAGAAAGATAACTACAGACCAACATCTCTGATGAACATAAATGCAAATATCCTCAACAAAATCTTAAGAAATAGAAACTAATAGTACATTAAACAACATCATTCATCAAGATTGAGTGGGGTTTATTCCTAGGATGCAAGGGAGTTTCATTATTTGCAAATCAATCAGTGTGATACATCACATCAACCAGAATGAGGATAAAAACTATATGATCATTTCAATATATGCAGAGAAAGAATTTGGCAAAGTACAATATCCATTCCTGATAAAAACCCTCAACAAAAGAAGTTTAGGGGGACCATATCTCAACATAATAAAGGCCACATATGAAAAACTCACAACTAACATCATACTTAATGTTGAAAAACTGACAGCTTTTCCCCTAAGTCTAGAAACAAGACAAGGATGGGCACTCTTGCCACTATTTTTCAGTTCAGTACTGGAATTTTTAGCCACAGCAATCAGACAAGGAAAAGAAAAAAAAAAGTCTTCATAATTCATAAGGAATAAATAAAACTTTTAGTTTTTGTAGATGGCATGATACTATATATAGAAAATCCTAAAGACTCCAAAAACTACTAGAACTGATAAATGAATTCAGTAAAATCTCAGGATAAAAATCAAGGTACATAAATATGCTGTATTTGTATACACTAATAATGAAATATAAGAAAGACACATTAAGCAAACAATATTATTTTAAATTATACCAAGAATATTAAAGTACCTAGGAATAAGTTTAACCCAATAAGTGAAAGACCTGTACTCTGAAAAATATAAAACACTGATAAAAGAAATTGAAGGCACAAAGAAAATGAAAGCTATCTCAAGCTCATGGATTGGAAAAACAAATATTATTAAAATGTTCTTACTACCCCAAATAATCTACATATTTAATGCAATTTCCATGTTATTACCAAAAGCATTTTCACAGAACTGGAAAAAATAATCCTAAAATGAATATGGAACCCCAAAAGACATGAAATAGGCAATGCAATCTTGAAAAAGAAGGTAAAAACTTGGAAGTATCACAATCCAGATTTCAAGATATACTATAAATCTGTAGTAATCAAACATGTATAATCTTGCACAAAAATAGACATATAAATGAATGGAAAGAGTGCCCAGAAATATTATATGGTCAATTTATTTTCAACAAAGGAGGCAAGAATATGCAATGGGAAAAAGAGAGTCTCTTCAGCATATGTGGGGAAAACTAGAGAGCTATATGCAAAAATGAAACTGTACCACTTACTTATACTATATACAAAAATAAATTCAAATGGAATATGGACCTAAATGTAGGACCTGTAACTATATCAATCCTATAGGAGGACATAGAGAGTAATTTCTCTAAAATAAGTCCTGACAACATTTTTCAAGATATATCTCCTGGGGCAAGAGAAACAAAGCAAAAATGAACTATTGGGACCCATCAAAAAAAACCAAAAACTTATGCACAATGAAGGAAACAATAATACTAAAAGGCAATGTACTGAATTGGGAGAAGATATTTGCAAAAGACATATCTGATAAAGCCTCAGTATCCAAAGAATTTATACAAATCAACACTAAAAAACAGATAATCTAATAAAATTTGGCAGAAGACATGAATAGACATTTCTCAAAAAATACATCCAGATGGCCAACAGACACATGAAAAGATGCTCAACATCACTCATCATCAGGGAGATGGGAATAAAAACTACAATGACATACAACCTTATACCTGTTAGAATGGCTGAAAAAAAAACAAAAAAAACACCCCAAAAACAAAAACAAAACAAAACAAAGCAAAAAACATAAGAAACAACAAATATTGGTGAGAATGTAGAGAGAAAGAGACCCTGGTGCACTTTTGGTAGGAAAGCAAACTGGTGCAGCCGCTCTGTAAAACAGTGTGGAGTTTCCTTAAAAAATTAAAAATGAATCTACCCTATGACCCAGCAAAAGCATTGCTAGGAATTTACCCAAGAGATACAGGAGTGCTGATGCATAGGGGCACTTGTACCCCAATGTTTATAGCAGCACTTTCAACAATAGCCAAATTATGGAAAGAGCCTAAATGTCCATCAACTGACGAATGGATAAAGAAATTGTGGTTTATATACGCAATGGAATACTATGTGGCAATAAGAAAGAATGAAATATGGCCTTTTGTAGCAACGTGGATGGAACTGGAGAGTGTTATGCTAAGTGAAATAAGTCATACATAGAAAGACATATACCATATGTTTTCACTGTTATGTGGATCTTGAGAAACTTAACAGAACTTAACAGAAACTTAACTTCCCCATGGGGAAGGGGAAAGAAAAAAAAAAAGTTAGAGAGGGAGAGAACCAAACCATAAGAGACTCTTAAAAACTAAGAGCAAACTGAGGGTTTATGGGGGGGTGGGAGGGGGGGAGGGTGGGTGATGGGCTTTGAGGAGGGCACCTGTTGGGATGAACACTGGGTGTTGTATGGAAACCAATTTGACAATAAATTTCATATTTAAAAAAAATTACAAGTAGAATCATCATAGGATCCAGTAATTCCAGCACTGAGTATCTACCCAAAGTATATAAAAACACTAAGAATATATATGCAATCCTGTTTATTGCAGCATTATTTGCAATAGTCAAATTATGGAAACAGCCCAACTATCCAATGGTAGATAAATGGATAACGAGGATTCATATATATACAAAATGTACTATAATTTGGCCAAGAAAAAGGAATAAAATCTTGCCATTTACAGTAACTTGGATGGATCTAGAGAGTGCAAAGTTAACTGAAATAAGTCAGTCAGAAAAAGACAAATACTGTGAAATTTCATTCATATGTGGAATTAAAGAAACAAAACAAATGAACAAAAGTAAATAGACAAACAAGAAAAGACTATTGGGGTGCTCAGTCAGTTAAGCATCAGATTTTGGCTCAGGTCATGATCTTACAGTTTGTGAGTTCGAGCCCCATGTCAGGCTTTCTGCTGACAGCTTGGAGCCTGGAGCCTGCTTCAGATTCTATGTTTCCCTCTCTCTCTGCCCCTGCTTTTCTCATTCTCTCTCTCTCTCTCTCTCTCTCTCTCTCTCTCTCTCTCTCTGTCATTCAAAATTAAATAAACATTAAACAACTCTTAAATATAGAGAACAAACTGTTAGTTTCCAGATGTGAGATGAGTGGATGTATGTATGAACTAGGTGAAAGGGATCAAGAATACACTTATTATGAGAGCTGAGTTATGTATACAATTATTGAATCACTATATTGTATCCCTGAAACTAATATAACACTGTATGTTAACTATACTAGAATTAAAACAATAAAAATTAAGTAAAAATTATACTTCCCAAGCACGAAAAAATACCATAGCAAATATTAATGAAACCAGGAGCTGGTTCTTTGAAAGGATATACAAAATTGAGAAACATTTAGCCAGATCCAAAAAAAAAATAAATAAATAATGAATGAATGAATGAAAGAAGGAAGGAAAGAAAAAGAAAAAGAAAAAGAAAAAAACTCAATCCAAAATGAAAATGAAGTTACAACTAATAGAGCAATACAAAATATATATGAGAATATTATGAAAAATTAAAATTAAAATTAAATTAAAGAAAACAGAAACAGTAATCTTTTGGATACTGGCCTTAGCAGCATGTTTATGGAATAAAAATTAAAAATTAACCATTGGGGCTACACAAAAATAAACAGCTTTTGTAGAGCAAAGAAAACCACCCACCAACAAAACAAAAAGATAACATAGTGAATGGGAGAATATATTTGCAAATGATATATCTCATAAAGGACAAATATCCAAAACACATAAAGTATTTATACAATTCAACACCAAATAACTAACAAACAAATAAACAATCTTCATTAAAAAATGGGCAGTAGGCCTGAATAGACATTTTCCCAAAGATATACAGATAGCCACAGTACATGAAAAGATGCTCAACATCACTGATCATCACAGAAATGCTAATCAAAACCACAATGAGATATCACCCCACATCAGTTTGCATGGGTAGTATCAATATAACAAGAAATAAATTTTGGCAAGGATTTGGACAAAAGGAGACCTTATGCACTATTGGTGAGAATGTAAACTAGTGCAATAACTGTAGTAAATAGTATAGAGGTTCTTCAAACGATTAAAAACAGAATTAGCATATTATCCAGTAAGTCAACTACCATTTACTCAAAGAAATTTAAAACACTCATTTAAAAACATGTATATGCTCCTATGTTTATTGCAGCATTATTTATGATAGCCAAGATATAGAAGCAGTCCGTGTCCATCCATAAATGAGTGGGTTAATTAGATGTATTATATATATGCAATAGAATATTTCCCAGCCATAGAAAATGAAATCTTGGGGCGCCTGGGTGGCTCAGTCAATTCAGTGCCCAACTCTTGATTTCAGCTCAGGTCATGATCCCAGAGTTGTAGGATTGAGCCCTGTGTTGGGCTCTGTGCTGAGCATGGAGCCTGCATAAGATTCTCTCTCTCTTTCTCCCTCTGTCCGTCTCCCCCACTTATGCTCTCTTTCTCTAAAATAAAATAAAAAAAAATCATATCTTGCCATTTGTGACAACATTGATGGACCTAGAGGGCATTATGCTAAGTGAAATAAGTCAGGCAGAGAAAGACAAATAGTATATGATTTTACTTATGCAGAATATAAAAAAACAAATCCAGGGGCGCATGGGTGGCTCAGTTGATTGTCCAAGTCTTGATTTCAGCTCAGGTCATGATCCCAGGGTCATAATCCCAGGGATCCCGTGTTGGGCCCCACGCAGTGTGTGGAGCCTGCTTGGGATTCTCTCTCTCCTTTTGCCCCTTTTCCCTACTCATGAATTCTCTCTAAACAATAAAAATTTCCCAAAAAAATCCAACAAGCAAACAAAGAAAGGAACAAAAACAGAATCAAAATACAGATAACAAACTGGTAGTTGCTAGAGGGGAGGTGCGTGGGGTGGTATGCAGAATAAGTGAATGAGGTAACAACTACATACTTTCAGTTATAAAATAAATATGGCAAAGGATTGTACATCATAGGGAATACAATGATATTGTGATAACATTGTATTGTGACAGATGGTAGTCTCTCTCATTGTAATGAGCATTACATAGTATGCAGAATTTTGTAATCACTATGTTGTACACCTGAAACAAATACAGCATTGTATGTCAATTATATGTCAATAATATATTTTAAAAATAGTGTATATGTATGTAAAATGGAATATTACTCAGACATAAAAACAAAGGAAATCTTGTCATTTGTGACAATATAAAGGTATGCTAAGTAAAGTAATTCGGAAAAAAATATCGTATGATCTCGTTTGTATATGGAATATAAACACACACACAACACAACACAACAAAACAAAACAAAAGCAACCTTAACTCAGATACAGAGAACAGTTTGGTGGTTGCCAGAGGTGGGGTGATGGCAGGTGGACAAAATCGATGAAAATGGCCAAAATGTATAAAACTTCCAGTCATAAAAAGTATTATGGATATAATGTACTGCATGGTAAATGTAGTTAATACTGTATTCTATATTTGAAAGTTGCTGGGAGATTAAGTCTTACAAGTTATCACACACACACACACACACACACACACACACACACATTGTATGTACCATGATGGATATTAACTAGACTTATTGTGGTGATTTTTTTACAATATATACAAATATCAAATCATTATGCTGTAACTGAGACTAATATAATGCTACTTCAATTATGTCAGTTTAAAAACGTACTTAAATTACTAATAATTTTTCTTGTAACAATCACATAATTTAAAAGGTGAAAATAATGCTTAGACTAAACGATTATTTGAATGGGCAAATAATGTAGAAATTACTTTTCTTTTTGACTTTAAAATGATAGTTTCATATTTCAGAAAGAAAAAAAAATCACAGTAAATAGAACTAAAAGGAAAAGGAAACGTTCCAAAGATTTAATGTACCATTTCTCCATGTACTTAAGTATGTAAAGGGATGAAAACAATAATTAAAACACTTTGCTCTACAAAATAAGTACCATATTGATACTCAGTATTCAGTTAACTTTTTTTCCTTGTTTGTTTGTTTTCCCTGGAAAAATTCTGGCTTCCTCTATTTCTTCAGTCTTTTAGGTGCAAGGAATACATTTTTTGGTTGACTTTATTTATTGTTATTTTATTTAAATTTTAGTTAGTTAACATACAGTGCAATATTGGTTTCAGTAGAATTGAGTGATTCATCACATGCAACACCCAGTGCTCATCACAAGTGCCCTCTTTAACACCCATCACCCATCTAGCACATCTTCCACCCCCTGCCTCCATTAACTTTCATTTTATTTTCTATAATTAAGAGTCCTTGTGGTTTGTTTCCCTCTCTTTTTTTCTCCCCTTCCCAGGTGTTTATCTGTTTCGCTTCTTAAATTCCAAATATGAGTAAAATCTTATGATATTTTTCTTTCTTTGACCTATTTTGCTTAGCATAATGCATTCTAGCTCCATCCATGTAATTGCAAATGTCAAGTTTTCATTATTTTCAATTGCTGAGTAATATTCCATTGCACATATATACCACATCTTCTATCCATTTATCAGTCAATGGACATTTGGGCTGTCTCCATATTTTGGCTATTAACGATAATGTTACGATAAAAATTGGATGAATGCACCCCTTCAAATCTGTGTTTTTGTATCTTTTGGGTAAATACTTAATAGTGCAATTGCTGAATTGTATGCTAGTCCCGTTTTTAGCTTTTTGAGGAATCTCCATACTTTTCTCCAGATTGGCTACACCAGTTTGCATTCCTACCAATAGTTCAAGAAGGTTCCCCTTTCTCTGCATCCTTGCCAACACCTGTCATTTCTTGTGTTGTTAATTTTAGCCATTCTGACAGGTGTAAGGTGCTTTCTCATTATGGTTTTCATTTGTATTTCCTTAATCATGAGTGATGTATAGCGTCTTTTCATGTGTCAGCCCTCTAGAGGCCTTCTTTGGAAAAATGTCTATATGTCTTCTGTTCATTTCTTCACTGGGTTGTTTGATTTTTGGTATTGAATTTGATAAGTTTTTTATAGATTCTGGAACTAACCCTTTATCAGATATGTTGTTTGCAAATATCTTCTCCCCTTCTGTAAATTGCCTTTTAGTTTTGTTGATTGGCTTCTTTGTTTTGCAGAAGCATTTTATCTTGATTAAGTCCCCATAGTTTATGCTTGCTTTTGTGTCCCTTGTTTTGTTGACATGTCTAGTAAGAAATTGCTTTGGCTGAGGTCAAAGAGGTTGGTTTCTGTGTTCTCCTCTAGGATTTTGATGGATTCTTGTCTCACAGCTAGGTCTTTTATCCATTTTGAATTTATTTTAGTGTATGGTGTAAGAAAGTGGTCCAATTTCATTCTTCTGCATGTCACCATCTAATTTTCCAAACACCATTTGCTGAAGAGACTGTCTTTTTTTCCACTGGATATATTTTCCTGCTTTGTTAAACATTAGTTCATCATATCATTGTGGGTCCGTTTTTTTGTTTTCTATCCTGTTCCATTGATCAGAAGACCAGCACAGGCAGCACCTTGCATGCACCAAGCCTATTATCACAGAGTGATAATACCATCACCTGTAGATCTGATGGAAATAGGCAGAGATTTACTTTTTTGTTCTTCTTTGGAATCAGGCTTATAGTTTTTTTGTTGTTGTTGTTGTTGTTAGTTTGCTTTTTCATTTCCTTTTCTCTTTTTTTTTTTGAATCAGGCTTTTACTTCTTTTCTTTCTTTTTCTTTGGTATCAGGCTTATAGTTTTGTAATTGTCTGCTTTTTCTTTTTTGTGTTTTTGTTGTTGTTAATTTTCATTTTCTCATTTTTTTTTCTATCTGGCTTTTTTTTTACTTTTTTCCCCATGATTATTCTAACAAATGAATCAAAACACACCTAGTTAAAGTTCCAAACACTCCCCACTGCAAGCAAGAAAGAGCTCTTCAGAGGACTAACCAGTGGGAAAGAGCAGCCAAAACACAACAGCAGAATTCACACAGCCTACACAAGAAACACTTCCTGAAGTGCTAGGCCCTGGACAGCGTATGACCACTTTTTAATGTAGCTTTACTCTCAGGTGCAGAAAACATAACAGACTTTCAAAACTTGCAGAGACAGAAAATTAGCCAAATTAGCCAAAATATGGAGAGATTCCCCCATCCCCCACCACCACCAAAAAAAAAAAAGGTCAAGAAGAAATCACAGGCAAGGACTTGCTCAAAACAGATATAAGTGCTATATCTGAACAGGAATTTAGAACAAGAATCATAAGACTACTATCTGGGCTTGACAAAAAGCACTGAAGACACCAGAGAAACCCATGATGCAGAGATAGAATACCTAAGAACTAGTCAGGCTGAAATGAAAAATGCTATATCTGAGATGCAAACCTGACTAGTTATAGTCACAATGAGGATTGAAGAAATGAGGAGAGAATAGGTGATATAGAAGATAAAATTGTGGAAAATAATGAAGCTGAAAAGAAGAGGGAAAGAAAACTATAAGAACATGAAGGTAGACTTAGGAAACTCAGTAATTGCAAAAAGAAAAATATTACCCACATCATAGGAGTCCCAGAAGAGGAACAGGTGGAAAAGGGGATGAAGGTTTACTTGAACGAATTATAGCTGAAAACTTCCCTCAGCCCAGGAAGGAACCAGGTATTTAAGTCTAAGAGGCACAGAGAATCCCCCTCAAAATAAACAAAAGAGGTCAACACCATGACATATCATAGTGAACTTACAAAATACAAAGATATGGAGAAAATTCTGGAAGCATCTAGGGACATAAGGTTCTTAACGTACAAGGGTACACACATAAGCTTAGTAGCAGACCTGTCCACTGAAACTTTGCAGGCTACAAGGGAGTTGCAAGAAATCTTCAATGAGCTGAATAGTAAGGATATTCAGCCAAGAATTATTTATCCAAAAAGGCTGGTTGGCTTTAAAACAATGTATTAATTAGTTGCATTCATTTCTTGCTGAAGTTTTTCACTGTTTATAAGTGCTCATTATTTCCTGCAAATGGGGAGTGCATAATATTCAGGAAAATGTAATTATTTACATGAAATATATTGATATTAAGCATCCCCATTTTAGAAACAATATAAAAGGGGAAGTCTTTTGTTTAATATAACTCAGAAATTTGTTACTGATGAAGTAGAGAATCAACATGGTTCATTCCTGTACTTATTCTTAGAGAACTCATTTTCGAAAACCCATTGGTAAAAACGGTAAAGTAAATAATTACCTAACTATTGGGGCACCTGGGTGGCTCAGTTGGTTGAGTGTCCAACTTCAGCTCAGGTCATGATCTCACGGTTCATACGTTTGAGCCCCACATCAGGCTCTGTGCTGACAGCTTAGAGCCTGGAGCCTGCTTCAAATTCTGTGTCTCCCTCTGTCTCTGCTCCTCCCCCACTTATGCTGTCTCTCTCTCCTTCAAAAATAAATAAAAACATTTTTTTAAAAAATTATAATTACCTAACAATTGATATTACTTGGAAATTTATATTTCTGAAATAAATTAAATTATATCTTAATTTTCCCTTATGATCCATTGACCATTGAAAGAATCAGACTTTGCTGCTAAAAAGAAAAAAAAAACATGAATCCTTAATAACTTTCAGTTTTTGTTCTTTTAATACAAAGCATGGAAGAGATAATTAAAACAAAGAAAATAAAGTCAGGAAACAGGCAGATGACTATAGAGAAGAAATACCTTTCCTATGTCTAAAATGCAGTGATAATGGCATTTTAAAAAGTCTGTCCAACTTAAATTCTTTTGAGCATTTAATGTTGATGACACAGAAATGGTAAATTGTTAGGAATTTTTATTTGTCTTTTATTTTATTGCCCACCTAGGTATTGCCTAACCTAGAAGTTAGGTTTTTAGCTTGTTAAAATATTTGTCATATCTCAGTGGGGTAAGGATTTTATTATTGTATAATGCAGAATAAGAGAGTGCTGTATTTTTATGTGGTCAGTAATAGATGGGTGTATTTTAAAAAGATCACAAATGAATAAGATTTAAGTTTCATGTCTTGGACATTGTCTTATGGTTACTCTTTTAGCTGTACCTCTATAATAAAATGTACTATGCAGGAGTGGCTCAGTTGGTTAAGCTTCCGACTTCAGCTCAGGTCATGATCTCACGGTTCATGAATTCAAGTCCTGCATCAGGCTCTCTAATGTCTGCACAAAGCCTGCTTCAGATCCTCTGTCTCCCTCTCTCTCTCTCTCTCTGCCCCTCCCCTGCTCACCCTCTCACTTTCAAAAATAAACATTACATATATATTACTTAAAAATTTTAAAGCAAGCTACAAACTCAGAGTTTGAAGAAAAATCAAGTTGTTGGGAGTGTGATGATGAGTTTTGTCTCAACTTGGCAAGGGGCTATAATATCCAGGTGCTTAATCAAGCAGTAAGCTATATGTTACTGTTAACATATTTTGTAATGTGGTTAACATTTATGATCAGTTTACCACACGTAATAGAGATTACCCTGGATAATGTGGATGGACCATATCCACTCATTTAAAAGGACATAAGAACAAAATCAAAGGTGAGGCAGACCTGAGTGGCTCAGTTTGTTAAGCGTCTGACTTTGGCTCAGGTGATGATATCACAGTTTGTGGGTTTGAGCCCCACATTGTGCTTTGTGCTGACAGCTCAGAGCCTAGAGCTTGCTTCAGATTCTGTGTCTCCCTCTCTTCCTTCCCCTTCCCTGCTCACACTCTGTCTCTGTCTCAAAAATAAATAAACATTGAAACATTTTTTTTTAATTTTTTTTTCAATGTTTATTTATTTTTGGGACAGAGAGAGACAGAGCATGAACGGGCAAGGGGCAGAGAGAGAGGGAGACACAGAAACGGAAACAGGCTCCAGGCTCTGAGCCATCAGCCCAGAGCCCGACGCGGGGCTCGAACTCCCGGACCGCGAGATCCTGACCTGGCTGAAGTCGGACGCCTAACCGACTGCGCCACCCAGGCGCCCCTGAAACATTTTTTAAACAAAAGAACAAAATCAGGTTTCCCAAAGAAGAAATTATGTCTCAAATCTGCACCTTCAACTCATGTCTGAATTTCCAGTCAGCATTCCAGCCCTACATATTTCAAACTTCCCTATCTCTACAACTGTATGAACCAGTTCCTTGAAATCAATCTCTTTCTCTATCTCTGTTTCTGTCTACCACTCTATATTTCTCTCTCTCTCTCTTTCTCCTCTCTCTCTCTCTCTCTGTATATATATATATATATATATATATATATATATATATCCAATATGTATCCTAATATCCAATATATATCCTATATATGTATATATGTGTGTATGTGTGTTCATCTCCTCTGGAGAACCATGAGTGATTAATGCAGTTGGTTTTAAATTCTAAAAGCTCTTAGTTTGTCTACTCACAAATATCCATGGTACTAAGTATGCCATGGTTCAGATCTAATGAATATGCAAAGGGTTACTAAAGTGCAAGCAATGGCAGTCACCCAACAAAATCTCAGACTTAGGAAGTCATCTTAGCCTCAGTCCTTGGTTCAGTCTTTTTTAATTAGGGTGATGTCCTAGTTAAGTATTATATATGGTAACAAGCAAATCTCTCAATCTAAATAATTTTTAAACAATTTCTCCCTCACATAAGATGAGGAGGCTCTCTAATTAAGTTCTCTTTCAAACTTTGCCTCTAAGACTTTCTTTCCATCTCATAGCTCCATCCTTTCTGATTATTGCTGGAACATTTCATAAGATATTAGTAACATTGTCTCAGCCTAACTGTAAGGGAGTCGGAGGGACACAGTCTTCTTGTGCCAAGAAAAATGACACAGATTTGTGAGCATTTAACCAGTTTCTGTATAATAATTTATCAGTTTTGGGATGGAGAAAAGTTGGAGGGGCATAGAAACATGGCTATTTGAAAAACAGAATCCTTTAATTTCCAAACTAATTGAAAGCCTTTGAAGTCAGCACACTAGAGGGTATTGTGACTGATTTTGTGTGTATGTGTGTGTGTTCACTAGGTTGTGGACACGCTGCCACCACTTCAATCTATGCATGCTTCTGAAAGAGAAAAAAGATAAAATCAAAGCAAAGACAAGCAATTGATTGGGTTTATTAAAGAAAAACCAATTGGACCACATAAATATAGATGGTGCATAATTTTTTAGACTATATATAAAATGTATGCATCAAAGCAAGTCAAAGGAGGTATCATAATTTTAAAGATTTTAATGTGTTTTTTTTACTTTTTTCAGTTTTATTGTGAAATAATTGACATACATCACTATATAAGTTTAAGAGATGCAGCATGATGGTTTGGTCTACATGTATTGTGCAATGATTACAATAGGATGAGCTCATCTCTATCTTCTCATATCAACACAATAAAAAAGAAAGAAGAAACCCAAAGGAAAAATATTTTCTTTGTGATTAAAACTGAGAATTGACTCCCTTGACAACTTTCCTATTTACTGTAATGCATTGTTAGCTATAGTAATTATGTTATGCATTATATCCCTATAAGTAATATGTATTATAACTGGAAATTTGTACTTTTTGAACCCCCTTCTTCCAATACCCCTCACCCATCTTCACCTCTGATAGCCAAAACTCTGACCTCTTTTCCTACGAATTGCTTTTTAGATTCCACATATAAGTGACATCATACAGTATTTGTCTTTCTGAATGACTTATATTACTTAGCATAATGATTTCAAGGTCCATTCATTTTTTTGCAAATGATTGGATTTCCTCATTGTTTATGTCTGAATAATATCTCATTATATATGTATTTATACATATACTAAAACACTAAATTTTTTTACCCATTCATTCATCAATGGACTCTTAGGTCCCATGTCTTAGCTTTATAAATAACGTTACTCTGAACATGGGGAGTGCAAATATATTTTCAAGTTAGTGTTTTCATTTCCTTTGGATCTATTCCTAGGAGTGGAATTGCAGGATCATATGGTAGCTCTATTTTTATTTTTTGGAGGATCCTCCATACTGTTTTCCATACTGGCTGTACAAATTTATGATCCCACCACAAGTGCACAAGTGTTCCCTTTTTCCCACATTCATACCAGCATTTGTTAGCACTTCTCTTTTTGGTGTAAACAAATTTTAGACAAAATCCATCAATATGTTCCCTGTTTTTTGGGGGGGTGGGTTGCCATTGTTTGAAAAACCTTTTTCTATCTCTTCACTGTTAGTTTTTTCATGTATTTAAATCTAAATTGCATTTTTGCAGGTAATATATTGATGGATTTTGTTTTTTATACATT
This sequence comes from Prionailurus viverrinus, assembly GCF_022837055.1. Lineage (NCBI taxonomy): Eukaryota > Metazoa > Chordata > Mammalia > Carnivora > Felidae > Prionailurus > Prionailurus viverrinus. The sequence continues at coordinate 60,670,214 of NC_062579.1, forward strand.
CAGCCATTCTGTGACTTGAGATTGGATAATTTATTCTCTTTACATTTAAAGTAATTATTGGTAGATAACGTTTACTTGCTATTTTGCTATTTGTTTTCTGGTTGTTTTGTAGCTCCACTGTTTCTGATTCTTACCCTGTTGTCTTGTGGTCCTTTGCATGTGTCTTGATATCTTTTGGTATGCTTACCATTCTTTATTGTTTTCTTTTGTGTAATTACTATAAGATCTTCCCTTTTGGTTACCGTGAGGCTTATGCAAAATACCTTAAATTTATAACACCCTATTTTAAACTGGTAATAATTTCAAAATTATTTGTATACTTACACTTTAACTTTTCCCTCCCCCTCACATTTTAGAATAATGTTCTAATTTACATATTTTTTAAATTATGTAACTAATAGCAGATTATTTTACTTATGGTTATTTTTGCTTTCATATTTATAAATTTTCACCTAGATTTTAATTGTTAGGCACCATTATTACCATAAAGCAAAATCTATGACTATATATTTACTTTTATCAGTGAGTTTAAACTACCTTTTTTGTATTTTTTTAATGTTTATTTGAGAGAGAGAAAGAAAGAATGAGAGTGGAGGAGGGGCAGAGAGAAAAGGAGACAAAGGATCATAACCAGACTCCAGGCTTTCAGCTGTCTGCACCTAGCATGGTGTGGGGCTTGAACCCATGAGCAATGAGATCATGATCTTAGCCAAAGTCAGAATCTCAATCCGCTAAGCCACCCAGGAGCCCCTACCTTTTAGTGATTTTGTGATGTTAATTATTTTACTTCCACTCAAAAAATTCCCTTTAGCATTTTTTATAAGGCAGGTCAGGAAGTAACAAACTATCTCAGAGTTGTTTGTTCAGGGAAGTATTCTACCTTTGCTTTTGAAGGACAGCTTTGTCAGATACATAAATCTTAGCTGACAGTTATTTTTCTTTCAATATTTTTAATATCTCTTCCCATTCTCTCTGAGTTTTTGGATTTTTTTTCATTTCTTTTCTTTTTAGAAACTCACTAATAGTCTGTCTCCTGGGTTTCCCTTGTATGTAACTTCTCTCTTACCTTTTTATGTTTTGAAATTATTTCTTTGTCTTTAACTTTGAAAATTTAACTATAATATTTCTTGTAGCCCTATTTGAGTTAAACGTATTTGGGATCCTTTGGGGGGTCTCATGGATCTGATGTCATTTTCTTCCCCTAAGTTCAGGAAGTTTTCAGCCATTGTTCCTTTAAATACACTCTCTATTACTTTATTTTATTCTTCTCCTTCTGTAATTTTCATAATGCAAATTGTTGTTTATTTTCATGTGTCCCATAATTCTTTTTTAACTTTTCTTTTTCTTTCTTTCTTTCCTTTCTTTCTCTTTCTTCTTTCTTTCTCTTTCTTTCTCTTTCTTTCTTCTTTCTTTCTTTCTTTCTTTCTTTCTTTCTTTCTTTCTTTCTTTTATTCATTGCTTTGTTTTTGTGACCTGGGAAATTTCCAATGCTCTATCCTTCAAGTCTCTGATTCTTTCTTCTGCATTGCCAAGTCTACTTTTAAAACTCTATTGAGTTCTTCAATTCATTTACTGTATTTTTCAATTCTAGAATTTCTGGATAGTTATTTTTGATGTTGCTATTTCCTTGTAAAACCTCATTTTGTTTATGCATTGTTTTTTTTAAGTTTATTTATTTTGAGAAGGAGAGAGTGAGCATGAGTGGGGATGGCCAGAGACAGAGAGGGAGAGAGACAATCCCAAGCAATCTTCGTAATCTCAGTGCACGGAGCCTGACATGGGGTCAATCTCACAAACCATGAAATCATGACCTGGGCCAAAATCGAGAGTCTGACATTTAACCAACTGAGCCACCCAGGTGCCCCTGTGCATTATTTTTTAAATTTAATTTAGTTGTCTGTTTTTTGTTGTAGTTCACTAAAATTCCTTGAGGATTACCTTAAATTCTTTTTTCTTACAGTTTGTAGATCCCCATATTTTTTATGGTCAGTTATTGAATCTTTATTAATTTACTTTGGTGATGTCATGTTTATCTGAATTTTCATGCTCCTTGATTCCTTATGTTGGTATCTGTGTATTTGAGTAATGAGGTTCCTCTTTCAGATGTTACAAGTTTGCTTTGTCAGGGACAATTCTTCACCAGTCAGTTCAGTTTGATTTTCTGTATTTGTCTCATAGTAATGTCTTTGAGGACTTGGGTTTTGGTATTATGGTCTAATTTGGGCCAAGGCAATGGTTTGAGCTCTGAGGACATGGGTATGGGGTGTGCCACCAGCTGAGAACAGTTGCATTGGACTGATGGCTTCATTCCATACACAAGTTAGGCTGTAGCATGGCCTCCATAGTTTCCTAAATTCTCTGGTAAGGCTTACTAGATGCTCAGAACTGGGTACTATATTTAGTAGTAGATTGGGCTATGAATTAGCTTTCCTGCCTTCACAGGGCAGCAGGCCAGGGCCCATAATTTGTTTAGCTTGTTTTGGGGGGCCTCATAATAGGCTTCAGTGTTCACTGGATTCCCTGGTCAGGTGGGGCCACAAATTTTACTCTGCAGATGGGGAAGCCATAGGCAATGTTCTCAGTTCAAGTGCCACTGAAAATAGGGCTTTAAAAATAATTTATTTATTTATTTTAAGAGAGAGAGAAAACAAGTAGGGAACAGGGAGAGAGAGAATCCCAAGTAGGCTAAGTGCATCACTTATTTTTCTAATTGTCCCCTCATAGTCCTTGATTTTTTTTATCTCTCTTTTTCTCAGCTTCTTCTTTTTCCATAATTTTATCTTCTAGTTCACCTGTTCTCTCCTCTGCCTCTTCAATCCGAGCCATGGTTGTCTCCATTTTATTTTGCAGATCATTAATAGCATTTTTATCTCCTCCTGGCTGTTCCCTAGTCCCTTGATCTCTGTAGCAAGAGATTCTCTGCTGTTCTTTATACTGTTTTCAAGCCCAGCGATTAATTTTGTGACTATTATTCTAAATTCACTTTCTGTTATATTTTTAAATCGTTTTTGACCAGTTCATTAGCTGTCGTTATTTCCAGGACTTTTTTTGAGGGGAATTCTTCCCTTTTGTCATTTTGGATAGTCCCTGGAGTGTGTGGGACTGCGGGGCACTTCCCCTGTGCTGTCTTGAATAACTTGTGTTGGTGGGCGGTGCCGCAGTCAGATCTGATGTCAGCCCCCAGCCCACCACTGGGGCCACAGTCAGACTGGTGTGTGCCTTCTTTTTCCCTCTCCTAGGGGTGGGATTCACTGTGGAGTTGCATGGACCATCTCTGCTACTTGCACACTGTCAGGTTTGTGGTGCTGGGGATCTGGCATATTAGCTGGGGTGAATAGGCAAGGTGCACAGGGGTCTGAGGGGCAGGCTCAGCTCGCTTTTCCTTTGGAGATCCGCTTCGGGAGGGGCCCTGTGGCACTAGGAGGGAGTCAGACCCGCCTGAGGGATGGATCCGCAGAAGCACAGCATTGGGTGTTTGCGTGGTGCAAGCAAGTTCCCTGGCAGGAACTGGTTCCCTTTGGGATTTTGGCTGGGGGATGGGCGAGGGAGATGGCATTGGAGAGCGCCTTTCTTCCCTGCCAAGCTGAGCTCTGTTTCCAGGGTTCAACAACTCTCCCTCCCGTTGTCCTCCAGCCCTCCCGTTCTCCGAGCAGAGATGTTAACTTTTAACTTTCCAGATGTTAAGTCCCGCTTGCTGTCCGAATACACTCTGTCCGGCCCCTCTGCTTTTGCCAGCCAGACTCGGGGGCTCTGCTTTGCCGTTGGGCCGCCCCTCTGCCCCGGCTCCCTCCTGCCAGTCTGTGTAGTGCGCACCACCTCTCGGCCCTTCCTACCCTCTTCAGTGGACCTCTCATCTAAGCTTGCCTCTGGAGAATCCGTTCTTCTAGTCTTCTGGAGATTTTCTGGGTTATTTAGGCAGGTGTGGATGGAATCTAAGTGATCCACAGGACGCAGTGAGCTCAGCGTCCTCTTACGCCGCCATCTTCCTCAGCTCATAGTTCTCAGATTATTAACTCTTAACTGCTTGGTAGTAATCACCCGTGATATCATCTGGTTTTAGAGTTTTATTTTTTGGTATTTTTTTGTTTACTGATTACATTTTCTTAATAGTGATCAGTCTGTTCAAATTTTCTATTTCTTCTTACTACAGTTTGGGAGATTGTGTATGTCTAGGAATTTATCCATTTCTTCTAAGCTCCCCAATTTGTTGGCATATATATATTTTTAAATATAATTTATTGCCAAACTGGTTTCCATACAACACCCAGTGCTCTCCCAACAAGTGTCCTCCTCCATGCCAAACACCCACTTTGCCCTCTCCTGCCCCCAACAACCCTCAGTTTGTTCTCAGTATTTAAGATTCTCTTATGGTTTGCTTCCCTCCCTCTCTGTAATTTTTCCCCATTCCCTTCCACCATGGTCTTCTCTCAAGTTTCTCAAGATCCACATATGAGTGAAAATATATGGTATCTGTCTTTCTCTGCCTGACTTATTTCACTTAGCATAATACCCTCCATTTCCATCCACGTTACTGCAAATGGTCAGATTTCATTCTTACTCATTGTCAAGTAGTATCCCATTGTATATATAAACCACATCCTCTTTATCCATTCATCAGTTGATGGACATTTAGGTTCTTTCCATAATTTGGCTATTGTTGAAAGTACTTCTATAAATATTGGGGGTACATGTTCCATATGCATCAACAATCCTGTGTACCTTGGGTAGATTCCTAGTAGTGTTATTGCTGGGTCATAGAGTAGTTCTAATTTTAATTTTTTGAGGAACCTCCACACTGTTTTCCAGAATGGCAGAACCAGTTTGCATTCCCACCAGCAGTGCAAAGGATTCCTGTTTCTAGACATCCTCACCAGCATCTGTAGTCTCCTGATTTGTTCATTTTAGCCACTCTGAATGGTGTGAGGTGGTATCTCAGTGTAGTTTTGATTTGTATTTCCCTGATGATGAGTGACATTGAACATGTTTTCATGTGTATGTTGGCCATCTGGATGTCTTCTATGGGAAAGTGTCTATTCGTTTCTTCTGTCTATTTCTTCACTGGGTTATTTGTTTTTCACGCATGGAATTCGATAAGTTCCTTATAGATTTTAGATACTAGCCTTTTATCCGATACGTCATTTGCAAATATCTTTTCCCATTCTGTCAGTTGCCTTTTAGTTTTTTTAATTGTTTCCATTGCAGTGCACAAGCTTTCTATCTTGATGAGGTCCCAATAGTTCATTTTTGCTTTTAATTCCCTTGCCGTTGGAGATGTGTTGAGTAAGAAATTGCTGTGGCTGAGGCCAAAGAGGTTTTTTCCTGCTTTCTCCTCTACGGTTTTGATGGCTTCCTGTCTCACATTCAGATACTACATCCATTTTGAGTTTATTTTTGGGTATAGTGTAAGAAAGAGGTTTAGTTTCATTTGTCTGCATGTTGCTGTCCAGTTTTTTGAGCACCATTGGTTAAAGAGAGTGTCTTTTTTCCATTGGATACTCTTTCCTCCTTTGTCGAAGATTAGTTGGCCGTACATTTGTGGTCCAATTCTGGAGTCTCTATTCTATTCCATTAGTCTATGTGTCTGTTTTTGTGCCAATACCATGCTGTCTTGATGATTACAGGCTAAAGTCTGGGATTGTGATGTCTCCTGCTTTGGTTTTCTTCTTCAATATCACTTTGGATATTCAGGGTCTTTCGCGGTTCCATACAAATTTTAAGGATGTTTGTTCTAACTTTTAGGAGAATGCTTATGCAATTTTAATTGGTATTGCATTGAATGTGTAGACTGCTTTGGGTAGTACTGATATTTTAACAATATTTATTCTTCCAATCCATGAGCATGGAATGTTTTGTCATTTCTTTGTATCTTCTTCAATTTCCTTCATAAGCTTTCCATAGTTTTCAGCATATGGATCTTTTACATCTTTCCTTAAGTTTATACCTAGATATTTTATGGTTCTTGGTGCAATTGTGAAGGCGATCAGTTTCTTTATTTCTCTTTGTATTGCTTCATCATTGGTGTATAAAAATGCAAATGATTTCAGTCCATTAATTTTGTACCCTGCGACTTTGCTGAATTCATGTATCAGTTCTAGCAGCCTTTTGATGGAGTGTGTCAGGTTTTCCATGTAAAGTATCATGTCGTCTGCGAAAACTGAAAGTTTGACTTCATCTTTGCCAATTTTGATGCCTTTGATTTCATTTTGTTGCCTGCTGATGCTAGAACTTCCAATACTATGTTAAAAAACAGTGGTGAGAGTGTAAATCCCTGCCATGTTCCTGACCTCAGGGGGAAAGCTCTCAGATTTTCCCCATTGAGGATGATATTATCTGTGGACTTTTCATAAATGGCTTCTGTGATGATTAAGTACATTCCTTCTATCCCACGTTTCTTGAGGGTTTTCATCAAGAAACGATGCTGTGTTTTTTCAAATGCTTTTTTTGCATCTATTGACAGGACTGTATCGTTCTTATCTTTTCTTTTACTAATGTTGTGTATCACATTGATTGATTTGCTAATATTGTACTAACCCTGCAGCCCAGCAACAATGGCCCTGAATGATACATTGGACCAGATGGACTTGACAGATATATTTAGAACTCTACATCCCAAAGCAGCAGAATATAATTTCTTCTCAAGTGCACATGGGACATTATCCAAGATAAATCACACACTGGGTCACAAAACAGCCGTTCATAAGTATAAAAGAATTGAGATCATACCATGCACACTTTCAGTTAACAATTCTATGAAACTTGAACCATAGGAGAAAGTATGGAAAACCTCCAAAAGCTTAGAGGCTAAAGAACATCCTACTAAAGAACAAATAGGTCAACTAGGCAATTAGAGAAGAAACAAAAGATATATGGAAAGAAATGAAAATGAAAATCCAACAATCCAAACCCTTTGGGATGCAGCAAAGGCAGTCTTAAGAGGAAAATACATTGCAATCGAGGCCTATCTCAAAAAACAAGAAAAATCCCAAATACAAATTTAACAGCACATCTAAAGAAACTAGAAGCAGAACAGCAAAGACACCCCAAACCCAGCAAAAAAAAGAAATAATAAATATCAGAGCAGAAATAGACAATGCAGAATAAAAAAAAAAGAACAGATAAATGAAACCAAGAGTTGTTTTTTTGAAAAAATAAGCAAAATTGATAAACTTCTAGCCTGGCTTCTCAAAAAGAAGAGAGATGACCCAAATAGATAAAATCATGAAAGAAAATGGATTTATTACAAACACTCCCTCAGAAGTACAAGAAATTATCAGGGAATACTATTAAAATTATATGCCAACAAACTAGACAACCTGGAAGAAATGGACACATTCCTAAACACCCACACACTACCAAAACTCAAACGGGAAGAAATAGAAAATTTGAACAGACGCATAACTATGGAAGAAATTGAATCAGTCATCAAAAATCTCCCAAAAAATATGAGTCCTGGATCAGATGCGTTCCCTGGGAAATTCTACCAGACATTTAAAGAAGAGTTGACACCTATCCTTTTCAAGCTGTTCCAAAAAATAAAAATGGAAGGAAAACCTCCAGACTTACTTGGGTAAGCCAGAATTACTTGGGTTCCCAAACCAGGCAGAGAGTCAGCAAAAAAAGAGAACCACAGGCCAATATCCCTGATGAATATGGATGCAAAAATTCTGAATAAGGTGCTAGCAAATCAAATTTACCAGAATATAAAAAGAATTATTCACCATGATCATGAGGCATATCATTTTTATAGCATTCTCTTTTTTATTTCTGTATTGTCAGTTGTTACTTTTCCACTTAAATTCTGATTTCCCTTTATTTAGATATTTTATCTTTTTTTCCTGATGAGTCTGGTTAAGTGGTTATCAATTTTGTTCCTGTTTTCAAAGAGCTAACTCTTGGTTTCGTCGTTTTTATTTTTCAATTTTTTAGTATCTATGTTATTTATTTCTTCTTTGATCTTTAGTATTTTCTTCTACTCACCTTAAGCTTTGTCTTTTTTCTTTTTCTATTCCTTTTCATGTAAATTTAGATTATTTTAGCTTTTTTTGAGGTGTTTCTGTATTGCTTTAAATTTCCCACTTAGTCCTGCTTTCACTGCATCCAAAAGATCTTAGACTGTTGTGCTTTCGTTGTCACTTGTCTCCATGTATATTTCAATTTCTTCTTTAATTTCTTTTTGATCCATTGGTTGTTTAGCATTATTATGTTTAAACTCCACGTTTGTTTTATGCCAGCTTTTTTTCCCTTGTGATTGATTTCTAGTTTCATATTGTTTTGGTCAGTAAAGATTCATGGTATCATTTCAATCTCCTTAAATTTAGTGACACTTGTTTTGTGGCATAACATATGATCTATCCTCAATAATATTCCATGTGCACTTGAATGTGCATTCTGTTGTTTTTAGATGGAATGTTTTATATATATCTGTTATGTTTGTCTAGTCTAATGTGTCATATGAAGACACTGTTTTCTTATTGATTTTCTGCCTGCATGATTTATCCATTGATGTAATTGCGGCAAGTCGTTTAGTATTATCATATTACAATCAAATTCTCTCTTTATGTTCATTAGCATTTTATTTGTCTGTTTAGGTGCTGTAGTATTGGATGGATATCTACAACTGTTATTTTTTCTTGTTGGATTGATCTCTGTATCATTATGTAATGTCTTTCTTTGTCTCTTGTTGCAAGCTGCTTAAATGTCTATTTTCTCTGATATAAGGATAGCTATGCTGGCTTTTTTATTCACTTTATTTTGCATGACAATTTTTTTTTCATTCTTTCACTTTCAGTCTGTATGTCTTGATATGGGTCTCTTGTAGATAGTATATAGGAGGGGTTTGTTTTTCCACCCATTTGCCACTCTGTGTCTTTGACTAGAGCATTTATTCCATTTACATTTAAAATAATTATTGATAGGTATGTACTTATTGCCATTTGTTATTTGTTTTTTAGTTGGTTTTGTAGTTTTCTCTTCTTTTGCTGTCTTTATTTGTGATTGATGAATTTCTGTAGTGTTATCCTTTGATTTCTTTGCTTTTTTCTTTTTGTTTATTATAATTTTGGTGTTTGTGTTTCCCATGAAGTTCATATGTAATATCTGAAGGATATAGTACTCTATAGTAAGTTGATTGTTATTTAAATTCAAGCACATTCTAAAAAAATATTTCTCGGGAGTCGCAGGGAAGATGGTGGCGTAGGAGGATGCTGGGCTCACCGCGCATCCTGCTGATCACTTAGATTCCAACTACACCTGCCTAACTAACCCAGAAAACCCCCAGAGGATTAGCAGAATGGAGTCTCTGGAGCCAAGTGCAGACGAGAGGCCCACGGAAGAGGGTAGGAAGGGCAGTGAGGCGGTGCATGCCCCACAGACTGGCGGGAGGGAGCCGGGGCGGAGGGGCAGCCTGCCAGCCAAGCAGAGCCCCCGAGTCTGGCTGGCAAAAGCGGAAGGGCCTGACAGAGTGTGTTCCCACAGCAAGCGCGACTTAGCGTCTGGGAGGTCATAAGTTAACAGCTCTGCTTGGAAAGCCGGAAGGCTGGAGGACAAAGGCAGGGAGAGCTGCTGAGCTCCCAGATGACAGAGCTCAGCTTGGCGGGGAACAAAGGCCCTCGCCAGCGCCATCTCCCTCGCCCATCCCCCAGCCAAAATCCCAAAGGCCAGTTCCTGCCAGGGAACTTGCTCCCTCCTCAAAAACAGCCAATTCTGTGCTTCTGTGGAGCCAAACCTCCAGCAGTGGATCTGACTCCCTCCCACTGCCACAGGGCCCCTCCTGAAGTGGATCACTTAAGGAGAAACTAGGTAAGCCTGCCCCTCCTGCCCCCTGCACTTGCCTACCCACCCCAGCTAATATGCCAGATCCCCAGCACCACAAGCCTGGCAGTGTGCAAGTAGCTCAAATGGCCACCCCACCCCACAGCGAATCCCGCCCCTAGGAGAGGGGAAGAGAAGGCACACACCAGTCTGACTGTGGCCCCAGCGGTGAGCTGGGGGCAGATATCAGGTCTGACTGCAACCTGCCCACCAACTCGTTATACACCACAGCACAGGGGAAGTGCCCTGCAGGTCCTCACCACTCCAAGGACTATCCAAAATGACCAAACGGAAGAATTCTCCTCAGAAGAATCTCCAGGAAATAACAACAGCTAATGAACTGATCAAAAAGGATTTAAATAATATAACAGAAAGTGAATTTAGAAAAATAGTCATAAAATTAATTGCTGAGCTTGAAAACAGGATAGAGGACAGCAGAGAATCTCTTGCTACAGAGATCAAGGGACTAAGGAACAGTCACGAGGAGCTGAAAAACGCTTCAAACGAAATGCAGAACAAAATGGAAATGACGACGGCTCAGATTGAAGAGGCAGAGAAGAGAATAGGTGAACTAGAAGATAAAGTTATGGAAAAAGAGGAAGCTGAGAGAAAGAGAGATAAAAAAATCCAGGAGTATGAGGGGAAAATTAGAGAACTAAGTGATACACTAAAAAGAAATAATATACGCATAATTGGTATCCCAGAGGAGGAAGAGAGAGGGAAAGGTGCTGAAGGGGTACTTGAAGAAATCATAGCTGAGAACTTCCCTGAACTGGGGAAGGAAAAAGGCATTGAAATCCAAGAGGCACAGAGAACTCCCTTCAGACGTAACTTGAATTGATCTTCTGCACGACATATCATAGTGAAACTGGCAAAATACAAGGATAAAGAGAAAATTCTGAAAGCAGCAAGGGGTAAACATGCCCTCACATATAAAGGGACACCTAGAAGACTCGTGACTGATCTCTCTTTTGAAACTTGGGAGGCCAGAAAGAATTGGCACGAGATCTTCAGTGTGCTAAACAGAAAAAATATACAGCCGAGAATCCTTTATCCAGCAAGTCTGTCATTTAGAATAGAAGGAGAGATAAAAGTCTTCCCAAACAAACAAAACCTGAAGGAATTTGTCACCACTAAACCAGCCCTACAAGAGATCCTAAGGGGGACCCTGTGAGACAAAGTCCCAGAGACATCACTACAAGCATAAAACATACAGACATCACAATGACTCTGAACCTGTATCTTTCTATAATAACACTGAATGTAAATGGATTAAATGCGCCAACCAAAAGACATAGGGTATCAGATTGGTAAAAAAACAAGACCCATCTATTTGCTGTCTACAAGAGACTCATTTTAGACCTGAGGACACCTTTAGATTGAGAGTGAGGGAATGGAGAACAATTTATCATGCGACTGGAAGCCAAAGGAAGGCTGGAGTATCCATACTTATATCAGACAAACTAGACTTTAAATTAAAGGCTGTAACAAGAGATGAAGAGGGGCATTATATAATCATTACAGGGTCTATCCATCAGGAAGAGCTAACAATTTTAAATGTCTATGCGCCGAATACCGGAGCCCCCAAATATATAAAACAATTACTCATAAACATAAGCAACCTTATTGATAAGAATGTGGTAATTGCAGGGGACTTTAACACTCCACTAACAAAAATGGATAGATCATCTAGACACATGGTCAATAAAGAAAAAAGGGCCCTGAATGATACATTGGATCAGATGGACTTCACACATGTATTTAGAACTCTGCATCCCAAAGCAACAGAATATACTTTCTTCTCGAGTGCACATGGAACATTCTCCAAGATAGATCATATACTGGGTCACAAAACAGCCCTTCATAAGTTTACAAGAATTGAAATTATACCATGCTTACTTTCAGACCACAATGCTATGAAGCTTGAAATCAACCACAGGAAAAAGTCTGGAAAACCTCCAAAAGCATGGAGGTTAAAGAACACCCTACTAACGAATGAGTGGGTCACCCAGGCAATTAGAGAAGAAATTTAAAAAATATATGGAAACAAATGAAAATGAAAATACAACAATCCAAACGCTTTGGGACGCAGCGAAGGCAGTCCTGAGAGGAAAATACATTGCAATCCAGGCCTATCTCAAGAAACAAGAAAAATCCCAAATACAAAATCTAACAGCACACCTAAAGGAACTAGAAGCAGAACAGCAAAGGCAGCCTAAACCCACCAGAAGAAGAGAAATAATAAAGTTCAGAGCAGAAATAAACAATATAGAATCTAAAAAAAGTGTAGAGCAGATCAAACGAAACCAAGAGTTGGTTTTTTGAAAAAATAAACAAAATTGACAAACCTCTAGCCAGGCTTCTCAAAAAGAAAAGGGAGATGACCCAAATAGATAAAATCATGAATGAAAATAGGATTATTACAACCAATCCCTCAGAGATACAAACAATTATCAGGGAATACTATGAAAAATTATATGCCAACAAATTGGACAACCTGGAACCAATGGACAAATTCCTAAACACCCACACTCTTCCAAAACTCAATCAGGAGGAAATAGAAAGCTTGAACAGACCCATAACCAGCGAAGAAATTGAATTGGTTATCAAAAATCTCCCAACAAATAAGAGTCCAGGACCAGATGGCTTCCCTGAGGAGTTCTACCAGACGTTTAAAGCAGAGATAATACCTATCCTTCTCAAGCTATTCCAAGAAATAGAAAGGGAAGGAAAACTTCCAGACTCATTCTATGAAGCCAGAATTACTTTGATTCCTAAACCAGACAGAGACCCAGTAAAAAAAGAGAACTACAGGCCAATATCCCTGATGAAGATGGAGGCAAAAATTCTCAATAAGATACTAGCAAATCGAATTCAACAGCATATCAAAAGAATGATTCACCATGATCAAGTGGGATTCATTCCTGGGATGCAGGACTGGTTCAACATTTGGAAATCAATCAACGTGATAGATCACATTAATAAAAGAAAAGATAAGAACCATATGATCCTGTCAATCGATGCAGAAAAGGCCTTTGACAAAATTCAGCACCCTTTCTTAATAAAAACGCTTGAGAAAGACGGGATAGAAGGAACATACATAAACATCATAAAAGCCATTTATGAAAAGCCCACAGCTAGCATCATCCTCAACGGGGAAACACTGAGAGCTTTTTCCCTGAGATCAGGAACACGACAGGGATGCCCACTCTCACTGCTGTTGTTTAATATAGTGCTGGAAGTTCTGGCATCAGCAATAAGACAACAAAAGGAAATCAAAGGCATCAAAATTATCAAAGATGAAGTCAAGCTTTCGCTTTTTGCAGATGACATGATAGTATACATGGAAATCCGATAGACTCCACGAAAAGTCTGCTAGAACTGATACATGAATTCAGCAAAGTTGCAGGATACAAAATCCATGTACAGAAATCAGTTGCATTCTTATACACTAACAATGAAGCAACAGAAAGACAAATAAAGAAATTGATCCCATTCACAATTGCACCAAGAAGCATAAAATACTTAGGAATAAACCTAACCAAAGATGTAAAAGATCTGTATGCTGAAAACTATAGAAAGCTTATGGAGGTAATTGAAGAAGATATAAAGAAATGGAAAGACATTCCCTGCTCATGGATTGGAAGAATAAATATTGTCAAAATGTCAATACTACCCAAAGCTATCTACACATTCAATGCAATCCCAATCAAAATTGCACCAGCATTCTTCTTGAAACTAGAACAAGCAATCCTAAAATTCATATGGAACCACAAAAGGCCCCGAATAGCCAAAGTAATTCTGAAGAAGAAGACCAAAGCAGGAGGCATCACAATCCCAGACTTTAGCCTCTACTACAAAGCTGTCATCATCAAGACAGCATGGTATTGGCACAAACACAGACACATAGACGAATGGAATAGAATAGAAACCCCAGAAGTAGACCCACAAACGTATGGCCAACTCATCTTTGACAAAGCAGGAAAGAACATCCAATGGAAAAAAGACAGTCTCTTTAACAAATGGTGCTGGGAGAACTGGACAGCAACATGCAGAAGGTTGAAACTAGACCACTTTCTCACACCATTCACAAAAATAAACTCAAAATGGATAAAAGACCTAAATGTGAGACAGGAAACCATCAAAACCTTAGAGGAGAAAGCAGGAAAAGACCTCTCTGACCTCAGCCGTAGCAATCTCTTACTCGACACATCCCCAAAGGCAAGGGAATTAAAAGCAAAAGTGAATTACTGGGACCTTATGAAGATAAAAAGCTTCTGCACAGCAAAGGAAACAACCAACAAAACTAAAAGGCAACCAACGGAATGGGAAAAGATATTTGCAACTGAAATATCAGACAAAGGGTTAGTATCCAAAATCTATAAAGAGCTCACCAAACTCCACACCTGAAAAACAAATAACCCAGTGAAGAAATGGGCAGAAACCATGAATAGACACTTCTCTAAATAAGACATCTGGATGGCCAACAGGCACATGAAAAGATGTTCAACGTCGCTCCTTATCAGGGAAATACAAATCAAAACCACACTCAGGTATCACCTCACACCAGTCAGAGTGGCCAAAATGAACAAATCAGGAGACTATAGATGCTGGAGAGGATGTGGAGAAACAGGAACCCTCTTGCACTGTTGGTAGGGAATGGGAATTGGGGCAACCACTCTGGAAGCAGTGTGGAGGTTCCTCAGAAAATTAAAAATAGACCTACCCTATGACCCAGCAATAGCACTGCTAGGAATTTACCCAAGGGATACAGGAGTACTGATGCATAGGGGCACCTGTACCCCAAGTTTATAGCAGCACTCTCAACAATAGCCAAATTATGGAAAGAGCCTAAATGCCCATCAACTGATGAACGGATAAAGAAATTGTGGTTTATATACACAATGGAATACTATGTGGCAATGAGAAAGAATGAAATATGGCTTTTTTCAGCAACGTGGATGGAACTGGAGAGTGTGATGCTAAGTGAAATAATCCATACAGAGAAAGACAGATACCATATGGTTTCACTCTTATGTGGCTCCTGAGAATCCTAACAGAAACCCATGGGGGAGGTGGAAAAAAAGATGTTAGAGTGGGAGAGAGCTAAAGCATAGAAGACTGTTAAAAACTGAGAACAAACTGAGGGTTGATGGGGGGTGGGAGGGAGGGGAGGGTGGGTGATGGGTATTGAGGAGGGTACCTTTTGGGATGAGCACTGGGTCTTGTATGGAAACCAGTTTGACAATAAATTTCATATATTGAAAAAAAAAGATAGGGGCGCCTGGGTGGCGCAGTCGGTTAAGCGTCCGACTTCAGCCAGGTCACGATCTCGCGGTCCGTGAGTTCGAGCCCCGCGTCAGGCTCTGGGCTGATGGCTCGGAGCCTGGAGCCTGTTTCGGATTCTGTGTCTCCCTCTCTCTCTGCCCTTCCCCCGTTCATGCTCTGTCTCTCTCTGTCCCAAAAATAAAAAATAAACGTTGGAAAAAAAAAAGAAAAAAAAAGATAGAAAAAATAAATAAATAAATAAAAATAAAAAATATTTCTCTCTTTTCCTTCCTCCATATTTTATGTATATATTTTCATATTTTACATTTTTATTTATAATTTTCTTATGTCACTTATGGTGATTTTATTTCCCACATTTGAAGTCACTTTAACATTTCTTATAAGGCTACTTTAGTGGTGGTAAACTCCATTAACTCTTGTCTAGGTAAGTCTTTATCTCTCCTTCAAATCGGATTTCTGGGAGTGTTTTCTTGGTTATAGCCTTTTTTTTTTTCCTTTTCAGCACTTTGAATATCATGACACTCCCTTCTCGCCCACAAATTTCTGATAAAAAATCAGCTGACATCCTTATAAGTTCTCCAACATACATAACTTTTTTCTTCTCGCTTTCTGCTTTCAAAATTCTCTCTTTACAGGCACCTGGGTGGCTCAGTCAGTTGAGCCTTGATCTTGGCTCAGTTCATGATCCCAGGGTCATGATATCAAGTCCTGCATTGGGCTCTGCACTGATGCCTGTTTAAAATGCTCTCTTTCTCTCTCTATCTCTTTCCCTCTTCACAACTCACATGCACACTTTTTCTCTCTCTAAAATAAAAAAAAAATCTCTCTTTGTCTTTAAACTTTGACATTTTAATTATTATATATCCTGGTGTGGAAATTTGGTGGTTCATCTTGTTTGGAACCCTTGATGATTCTTGAACCTAGTTGTCTATTTCCTTCTTTTGGGAATGTTTCAGCTATTGTTTCCTTAAGTTTTCTGCCCCTTTCTCTTTCTCTTCTTCCCTGGAAACTCTATAAGGCAAATGTTTTTTTCATTTGATGTCCAAAACATCCTGTCACTTATCTCATTTTTAAAATAATGTTCTCCTTCTGCTATTCACCTCGGGTGCTTGTATTACCTGTCTTCCAGATCACTGATACATTATTCTGCACCACTAATCCACTGTTGATTTCCTCTACTGTATTTATTATTTCAGTTATTTTATTCTTCAAATCCATTTGGTTCTTTGTTATGTGTTTATTTCTTTATTGAATGTCTCACTGAATTTTTCCACTCTTCTTTCAGGCTCAGTAAGCATCTTTATGATCATTACTTTAATTTTTTATCAGGCATCTTGCTTATCTCCATTTTTTAGCTCTTTTTCTGGGGATTTGTCTTGTTCTTTCTTTTGGAGCAAATTTCTCTGTATCTCCACTTTTTTTGAATTTCTGTATTTTTTCTATGGAATAGGTGGAATAGTTATTTCTAAACTTGAAGAAATAGTCTTGTGTATGGCCATCTTCTATGTAGACTGTGTGTGCTTGGTCATGTTTGCTGCCTGGATGGAGCTGTGACTGGTGTGAGCTGGGGGGTCTTTGGGCTCTCCACACAGTGAGCATATTGGAAGTTTAGCTAAAGCTGAAGTGGGGTCAGATTGCTGTAGTCTCTGGGCAATTCATGCTGAGAGTGTCTTGCTCCTAATCATCTCTGACCCTTATTATACTTTTCTTTACAAACACATTCTGTTCTTATATGCTGTGTATCCGATAACATAGATTTATCATTACTTTTATGCATTTGTCTTTTATAGTCTGTGTAAGAAATAAAAAGTGGAGTTTTGAACCAAAAATATAGTAATAATGGATTTCATGTTTATCTATGTAGTTACTTTTAGGGGAGACTTTTATTTCTTTGTGCAGCTTCCAGTTAATGCTTGGTATCTTCTCATTTCAACATGATGGGCTGTCTTCATTTTTTTTTTTTCAGAGGTGATCTACTTGTAACAAACTGAATTTTTGTTTGAAAATCTCTTAATTTGTCTATCATGTTTTCAATTGTGGTAAAACATACATTTTAAAATAACATTTACCATATTAACCTTTTTAAAAATATACAATGTGGTACATTAAGTACATTCACATTGTTGTGCCACCATCACCACCAATAATCTTGAGAAATTTTTTATCTTGCAAAACTGAAACTCTGCATCCATTAAACAGTAACTTCCCAATACAAATGTAGTGGTAGAAAAAAAGAGTAAAAGCCAAGAAAAACAAATAAAAAACATAGCTAAAGTCACACCTGGTTAGGGTAACATTATTACTATAGTCATAACCAAATCTTGGATTCTACTCTGGCATGCAAGTTACCCTGATATTTGTGGGATAAAATCTTAACTAATCCTTTCCTTATTCACTTGCTTTAGACTCAGAGTCCAAAGTGGGAGAATCTGATTTATCCTAAGTCATGTGTTCATGCTTTAAATAGCCAAAGGTCAGGAAAGGCAAGTTATTCACACTTGATATTTTCAATAGTGCTATTTTAAAAAATAAATTTATTTAAATTTAAGTTAGTTAGTACTAGTTTTAGTAGTAGAACCCACTGATTCATCCCTTACATATAACACCCAGTGTTCATCCCAACAAGTGCCCTGTTTAATGACCATCACCCATTTAGCCCGTCCCACAAACACCTTCCCTCTAGCAAACTTCAGTTTTGTTCTCTGTATTTAAGTCTCTTATGGTTTGCCTCCCTCTTTGTTGCTATCATTTTTGTTTCCCTTTCCCTATGTTCATCTGTTTTGTTTCTTAAATTCCACATGTGAGTGAAATCATATGATATTTGTCTTTCAATGACTGACTTATTTCACTTAGCATAATACACTCTAGTTCCATCCATGTTGTTGCAAATGGCAAGATTTCATTCCTGTTTTTTTTAATATAATTTATTGTCAAATTGGTTTCCATACAACACCCAGTGCTTATCCCAACAAGTGACTTCTTCCCATTCCTTTTTTTTAAATTTAAATAGAAATTAGTTAACATATAGTGTAATAATGGTTTCAGGAGTAGAATTTAGTGATTTGTCACTTACATATAACACCCAGTGCTCATCACAACAAAAGCCCTTCTTAATGCCCACCATCTATTTAGCCAATCCCCCCAACCAACACCTCTCAAGCAACCCTCAGTTTATTCTCTGTATCTAACAGTCTCTTATGGTTTGCCTCCCTTTCTGTTTTTATCTTATTTTCCCTTCCCATTCTTTTTTCTCACCAAGTAGTATTCCACTGTGTGTGTGTATTCCACACACACACACACATATATATGTATACACACACACACACACACACATATATATATATATGTACACACACACACATCAAATCTTCTTTATTCATTCATCAGTCTATGGGCATTTGGGCTCTTTCCATAATTTGGCTATTGTTGACACCACTGCTATAAACATCAGGGTGCATGTGTTTCTTCATATAAGCATTTTTGTATCTTTTGGATAAATACCAATTAATGAAATTGCTAGGTTGTAGGGTAGATTTATTTTTAATATTTTGAGTAATCTTCATACTGTTTTCCTATACTACTATTGAAACTACACATCAATACTGGATTGCCTTCAAAAAGAATATATTTCAGTAAGTAGCAAAAAAAAGATTAATGTCTACTGCTCTTTAAATCTTGATTAAATATTATTCTTAGAGAGTGCAGTGGAGTTGATTCTGCCATGATATTAATGTGTATGTGGAGAATTGAAAGCACAGTTGAGGAAGGGAAGAAACAGGTAATTTATCCTCAGTTATGGACACTGATGGACCTTGGTAAAGAAAGGGAATTTGACAGGTTATTATAGCATCTTGTTTGTAGCAGAAACTCCAATTTTCCCCAAACATGTAGCTTCTTTGTATATACAAATAAAATTTTTAGTTAAGCACATTGCTACTCAGCTGAAGATGACATTTATAAATCTCACTTGCAGCAAAATGTAAACATATGGCTAAGTACTGGCTAATGCAATGTGATAAACGTGATGCTTACAATATCTAGAATTTTTCCCTTAAAAAAGTATTCCCTCTCCTTTTGCCTTTTCTCCTTTCTGCTAGATGGAATGAGAACATGATGGTGCGAGCTGAGGCAGCCATTTTATTTTGTTTAAGATTTTATTTTTAGGTAATATCTACACCAATACAGGGCTAAAAATTGTAATCCTGAAACCAAAAGTCACATACTTTACTGATTGAGTCAGCCAGGCACCCCTGAATCAGCCATTTAGATCAAAAGATAGAAGCTGCCTTTTGAGGATTGTGGTGAAACAATGTAGAAGGACCCCTAATAATTGTGGAATTGCAATATTAACCCTGGATTACCAACCCAGATTTTGCATGAGATAAAAACAATTTTCTTTCTAAGCAACTATTTTGATTTTAGATCTCTTACATCAGACGAGACAGTATCATAATTAATACACTTCACATGGCCAGCTATTCCACAGTTCTCTCTCCTGAGGTTCACAAGTTAAACTACTCTAGCTTCAGTATTTTCTGAGGACTCTATGTTGATACAGCACAAATAGATGTCAAAAAGGAAACCACAAGAGTAAAATGTTGCAAAGGTCTGATGCTCTTTGCCAAGAAAGAGAGTTTTGCTTATTCCTCTTTCTTTTCACCTTCATGAGTCATAATTTCATATTCAATCTATATTTAAACCTATAACTAATACAGATTATGTATTAGCTAAGAAAACAGCTATTCTGATTCAAGCTGATGATACATAGAACTGATGCTGATTGACTCCTTTCAAAGTTATTGTAGATTTTCACTAAATCCTAAAATAGATTAATAAGAATATCTTGTTTTACATATAAACATAGTTTCCTAAAACTCACTTTTGTGGGCTTGGTCAAGTCTTTCTCAATGACCTTAATATTTTTAAAATACAAAATCAAAACATCAGAGTTGGAAAATCCAGCTGTTCTCAACTATGGCTACATATTAAATTTACCTGGGGTAGACTTTTAGAGGATTCTGATATCCAATGTACACTCCCAGAAATTGAGTAAACTGGTTTCAAAGAAGGAGTTAACAGTAGTTTCTAAAACCTTCCCACAATTCTAATATGCAACTACAATTGGAGACCACTGACCTAACCCAATACTTGGTTGTGTATTAAAAAATGGTAATCACATGATTCTGGAGTCCACTTAGTTATATGAATTATTAATGTAGTCCACTTAATTTTATAGATAAGAAAACTAAGGTGCAGATAAATGAAGGGATGAAATCAAGTTCAGTGGCAGGTCCAGATGTAGAAGCCAATATAGGAACAGATTTCCCAGTTCATTATTCAACTCATTCTAGCAATAACCAGTGTAAATATTACTAGAAAATGGAACAATAATAAAGAAAATAAAATGAAGCTGAAGTAATTACTGGAAGCTTTAAATGAGAATGACATGTAATGAAGAAATTTATTTCATTATTGTTTTCTATATTACATACTATGTGTTTACTAATTAGTGGTACAACAAGAATATAACACAGAGTTTTTATTCTCAAAAACTTTTAATAGACGCATGATAAGACCACACCTGTGAAACTTCAAGGGAGAATCATGTAAAAGCCATCTTTGTCTTTTTGTTGCAAAATGGTATAACTGGCATTTAATAAGTTCTCAGTGTTTACTGGAAAAACAAATGTATACAAAATAACTATTAAACAAAAAGCTAGCAAGAGGAAAACTAACTCTAGGATGCAGTAGTCTCAAAAAACTTCATGGAGGAAGGACTTGAGTTAACCTTCTCAAACCTTTGTTTGAGAAGGGGGTTTTGCATACCTATAAAAGTAAAAGACAGGTAATCCAGGAGGGTAAAATGAGTAAAAAAGTATGCATAAGAGAATTATAGTATGAATTGTTGGCATAAAGGAGATTGGCTGGCTGGAACAGTTTATTTTGGCGTTCAGTAAAAAAGACCTTCTGAGGTCAGATTGTATAAAACCTTCAACAGTGCTCAACTCAGAGTTGGATCCTGAGAGCAGCTGGTGATCATTAGTAATTTTTAATAGGGAGATAATCTAATAAAAGTGGTATCACAGGATGTCAGAAGAAGTGTATCTCCTATATGTTGAGATTTCATAATGATTCTCTTCTACTGAAGCTAGATTTGCTAAATTTACCTATAATAAAGAGGTAATACTGCTGATATGGAATGGTTAAAATTTGTAATGGCCAATACCTTAAAAAATGTTACATTGTTAAGTAGGGGATCAGTGCTAGGTAGTACTTTTATAAAGTAGAATTTCCCCCAAGAGACTACCAATGTGGTCAATTGTCTTTTGGGCCTGCCAGAATAAGTATTTAGAAATAAGACACAATATACAGCAACACGTGACTAAATTACTAACTTTTTTTGTTTGGTTATCATTAACATCTCTTGCTGAAGACCAACAAGCTTCTCTTTAGACAGGCCAGTTGTTAAAAAGCCTGATATCCTCATCATGATTTTTTTTTTTGAACCTTAGCTAGGTGCATATATTTAAAGTTGTAAACATGGGAAATTACAAAATTATCTGACACTGGAGAGACATTACTAGGAAATTCTGATATATTGCTGCAAAATATTGCCAATTATAGAAGCTGTCAATTTAACAATAGGCTTATTAATTATGGTGTTTGATTAATGTGAAATTATTCAGTTGGCTACCTTGTAGTTGGCCTATTTTTGTGTCCAATTAGTATGCTAATAATGGTAATTATGTTCTATACTGCATGTCTCATCACCTAGAGGGTTTTTAAAATGATAAAATAATGAGAATAAACAAGCTGATGCTGACATTCAGTGGGCCATTCTAATTACTTACTGAGAGCACACTGGGGAATCAACACTCAACCAGAGAAAATGATTCTTGCTTACTTTGTTAAAACTACTCTTCAAAGAACACTAAGAGTTTGCTTCTGTTGCCTTTATTTCTGAAGTATTTTATATCCCCACCGAAATTTATTTTCTATGTTTTTTTCTGTATTTATTAAAAAGAAGATAAAGTATATTTATCTGTATCTAGTATTTGTAGTAAGAGGTCAGAAAAACAAAGAATGGGTAATTGCTCAATTGTGGACCTCTGAACCTAATAATTGCTATTTCTTTTTTCCTTTTTATCTCCACTTATAAAAGAACAGAACAAAAACAAAACAAAGCAAACAAAACAACATCGTTCTACTGACAACCCATACTTGGGGGAGTGCTGTGAGAGATGATGGCTTTTGCTAAGTCCTCAACAAGAAATCAAACATGCTAGTATACAGGAAGGATTTCTTCTCAAAAACATAAAACAAAGTCTCTTTTGTTTGGTTAAAATCCCAGATTTTAAGATAGCCAGATGATCCATATTGGTAAATTAGCATGGAGTTATAGATCAAACTATTATGAGATTTATAATCATATCCTTATAAAAGGTATTCTATAGTTCAAATTACAATACATAAAATTTATTATTTTTTTAAAACATTTAATGTGTATTTTTGAGAGACAGAGAGAGAGAGAGAAAGAGAGAGAATGAGTGGGGGAGGGGCAGAGAGAGAGGGAGGCACAGAATCCAAAACAGGGTTCAGGCTCTGAGCTATCAGCACAAAGTCCGATGTGGGGCTCAAACCCACAAACCGCGAGATCATTACCTGAGATGAAGATGGAGGCTTAACCTACTGAACCACCCAGGTGCCCCACTAATGTATAAAATTTCAATGCACAATGATTGACACATTTTGGGCTTTTAAGAAAAATCTTAAGTGGATCACAGTATTTATCCTCTGAATCATTTAAACTTGTTGTTTAGACATTTACTAAATAAAAACATTGCACAATCTCTTCCCAGCTGTCTTTAAGAGAGTAAAGAAAAGAGAATTCCATTTCTTGGAAGCTTTATTGTGAGATGGAAAAAGCACTGGAATAAGCTTCTAATCCCTTACTCATCTAATGAGAACCTTATTGAACAAGTTAGTTGTGTTTTCTGATATTTAGTTATTTCAACTGCAATGTAAGAGGGCTGGATTAGACCAGAGTTTCTCAAATTGTGTTTTGTTAACCTATTACATCCCCTGTGATATTAACAAATTTTGCATAAGAAAAAGGCTTCTGGTGTCAAATACATTTTGGAAATGCTAAAACAAAGAATTGTTTACTGCAGGATTTCTCGGTATTTAATGTACTAACATAACTTATGGATCTCTAAATAAGTTAATATAACATACAGAATCTCTAAGTAAGTTAATATAACATACAGAATTTTGCAATTTGATTATTAAAACACTTTATCAAACAGATATTGACATCTAATGACACACTAGCATTTTGCAAAGTATAGTTTGGAAAATATTGAACTAGACAAATACTTTAAGGTCCTTTCAAGCTCTAATATTTACCCTCTCTAGACTATAAATTCCATGATAGTAGGCATACATACTACCTCTCTTGTATTTGCTACAGGCTAGGTGTTTGTACAAAGCATAGTACTTGCACAGAGAATATGCTTAATAAATATTTGCTGAGTGAATAAAAGAACGAATTAATGAATGAAAAAAGTGATATATACATAAATTCATATATACATGATTATATACATACATACCTTATTTTTTTATATATATGAAATTTATTGACAAATTGTTTTCCATACAACACCCAGTGCTCATCCCAAAAGGTGCCCTCCTCACTACCCAACACCCACCCTCCCCTCCCTCCCACCCCCCATCAACCCTCAGTTTGTTCTCAGTTTTTAACAGTCTCTTATGCTTTGGCTCTCTCCCACTCTAAACTCTTTTTTTTTTTTCCTTCCCCTCCCCCATGGGTTCCTGTTAAGTTTCTCAGGATCCACATAAGAGTGAAACCATATGGTATCTGTCTTTCTCTGTATGGCTTATTTCACTTAGCATCACACTCTCCAGTTCCATCCACGTTGCTACAAAAGGCCATATTTCATTTTTTCTCATTGCCACATAGTATTCCATTGTGTATATAAACCACAATTTCTTTATCCATTCATCAGTTGATGGACATTTAGGCTCTTTCCATAATTTGGCTATTGTTGAGCGTGCTGCTATGAACATAGGGGTACAAGTGCCCCTATGCATCAGTACTCCTGTATCCCTTGGATAAATTCCTAGCAGTGCTATTGCTGGGTCATAGGGTAGGTCTATTTTTAATTTTCTGAGGAACCTCCACACTGCTTTCCAGAGCGGCTGCACCAATTTGCATTCCCTAACAACAGAGCAAGAGGGTTCCCATTTCTCCACATCCTCTCCAGCATCTATAGTCTCCTGATTTGTTAATTTGGCCACTCTGACTGGCGTGAGGTGATACCTGAGTGTCGTTTTGATTTGTATTTCCCTGATAAGGAGTGACGCTGAACATCTTTTCATGTGCCTGTTGGCCAATTGGATGTCTTATTTAGAGAAGTGTCTATTCATGGTTTCTGCCCATTTCTTCACTGGGTTATTTGTTTTTCGGGTGTGGAGTTTGGTGACCTCTTTATAGATTTTAGATACTAACCCTTTGTCCGATATGTCATTTGCAAATATCTTTTCCCATTACGGTGGTTGCCTTTTAGTTTTGTTGGTTGTTTCCTTTGCTGTGCAGAAGCTTTTTATCTTCATAAAGTCCCAGTAATTCACTTTTGCTTTTAATTCCCTTGCCTTTGGGGATGTGTCAAGTAAGAGATTGCTACGGCTGAGGTCAGAGAGGTCTTTTCCTGCTTTCTCCTCTAAGGTTTTGATGGTTTCCTGTCTCACATTTAGGTCCTTTATCCATTTTGAGTTTATTTTTGTGAATGGTGTGAGAAAGTGGTCTAGTTTCCACCTTCTGCATGTTGCTGTCCAGTTCTCCCAGCACCATTTGTTAAAGAGGCTGTCTTTTTTCCATTGGATGTTCTTTCCTGCTTTGTCAAAGATGAGTTGGACATAAGTTTGTGTGTCTAGTTCTGGGGTTTCTATTCTATTCCATTGGTCTGTGTGTCTGTTTTTGTGCCAATACCATGCTGCCTTGATGATGACAGCTTTGTAGTAGAGGCTAAAGTCTGGGATTGTGATGCCTCCTGCTTTGGTCTTCTTCTTCAAAATTCCTTTGGCTATTCGGGGCCTTTTGTGGTTCCATATGAATTTTAGGATTGCTTGTTCTAGTTTCAAGAAGAATGCTGGTGCAATTTTGATTAGGATTGCATTGAATGTGTAGATTGTGTTTGGATTGTTGTATTTTCATTTTCATTTGTTTCCATATATTTTTTTTAATTTCTTCTCTAATTGCCTGGTTGACCCACTCATTGGTTACTAGGGTGTTCTTTAACCTCCATGCTTTTGGAGGTTTTCCAGACTTTTTTCTGTGGTTGATTTCAAGCTTCATAGCGTTGTGGTCTGAAAGTAAGCTTGGTATAATTTCAATTCTTGTAAACTTATGAAGGGCTGTTTTGTGACCCAGTATATGATCTATCTTGGAGAATGTTCCATGTGCACTCGAGAAGAAAGTATATTCTGTTGCTTTGGGATGCAGAGTTCTAAATATATCTGTCAAGTCCATCTGATCCAATGTGTCATTCAGGGCCCTTGTTTCTTTATTGACCGTGTGTCTAGATGATCTATCCATTTCTGTAAGTGGGGTGTTAAAGTCCCCTGCAATTACCACATTCTTATCAATGAGGTTACTTATGTTTATGAGTATGTTATATTTTATATATTTGGGGGCTCCGGTGTTCGGCGCATAGACATTTATAATTGTTAGCTCTTCCTGATGGATAGACCCTGTAACTATTATATAATGTCCTTCTTCATCTCTTGTTACAGCCTTTAATTTAAAGTCTAGTTTGTCTGATATAAGTATGGCTACTCCAGCTTTCTTTTGGCTTCCAGTCGCATGATAAATTGTTCTCCATCCCCTCACTCTCAATCTAAAGGTGTCCTCAGGTCTAAAATGAGTCTCTGACAGACAGCAAGTAGATGGGTCTTGTTTTTTTATCCATTCTGATACCCTATGTCTTTTGGTTGGCGCTTTTAGTCCGTTTACATTCAGTGTTATTATAGAAAGATACGGGTTTAGAGTCATTGTGATGTCTGTATGTTTTATGCTTGTAGTGATATCTCTGGGACTTTGTCTCACAGGGTCCCCCTTAGGATCTCTTGTAGGGCTGGTTTAGTGGTGACAAATTCCTTCAGTTTTTGTTTGTTTGGGAAGACCTTTATCTCTCCTTCTATTCTAAATGACAGACTTGCTGGATAAAGGATTCTCGGCTGCATATTTTTTTCTGTCTAGCACACTGAAAATCTCGTGCCAATTCTTTCTGGACTGCCAAGTGACAAAAGAGAGATCAGTCACGAGTCTTATCGGTCTCCCTTTATATGTGAGGGCACGTTTACCCCTTGCTGCTTTCAGAATTTTCGCTTTATCCTTGTATTTTGCCAGTTTCACTATGATATGTCATGCAGATCGATTCAAGTTACGTCTGAAGGGAGTTCTCTGTGCCTCTTGGATTTCAATGCTTTTTTCCTTCCCCAGTTCAGGGAAGTTCTCAGCTATTATTTCTTCAAGTACCCCTTCAGCATCTTTCCCTCTCTGTTCCTCCTCTGGGATACCAATTATGTGTATATTATTTCTTTTTAGTGTATCACTTAGTTCTCTAATTTTCCCCTCATACTCCTGGATTTTTTTATCTCTCTTTTTCTCAGCTTCCTCTTTTTCCATAACTTTATCTTCTAGTTCACCTATTCTCTCCTCTGCCTCTTCCATCCAAGCCGTGGTGGTTTCCATTTTGTTTTGCATTTCATTTAAAGCATTTTTCAGCTCCTTGTGACTGTTCCTTAGTCCCTTGATCTCTGTAGCAAGAGATTCTCTGCTGTCCTGTATACTGTTTTCAAGCCCAGCGATTAATTTTATGACTTTTATTCTAAATTCACTTTCTGTTATATTATTTAAATCCTTTTTGATCAGCTCATTAGCTGTTGTTATTTCCTGGAGATTCTTCTGAGGGGAATTCTTCTGCTTGGTCATTTTGGATAGTCTCTAGTGTGGTGAGGACCTGCAGGGCACTTCCCCTGTGCTGTGGTGTATAACTGGAGTTGGTGGGCGGGGCCGCAGTCAGACCTGATGTCTGCCCCCAGCCCACAGCTGGGGCCACAGTCAGACTGGTGTGTGCCTTCTCTTCCCCTCTCCTAGGGGCAGGATTCACTGTGGGGTGGTGTGGCTCGTCTGGGCTACTTGCACCCTGCCAGGCTTGTGATGCTGGGGATCTGGCATATTAGCTGGGGTGGGTAGGCAAGGTGCACGGCGGCAGGGGGGGCAGGCTTAGCTCACTTCTCCTTAGGTGATCCACTTCAGGAGCGCCCTGTGGCAGTGGGAGGGAGTCAGATCCGCTGCCGGAGGTTTGGCTCCACAGAAGCACAGAGTTGGGTGTTTGCGCAGAGCGAGCAGTTTCCCTGGCAGGAACCGGTTCCCCTTGGGATTTTGGCTGGGGGATGGGCGGGGGAGATGGCGCTGGCGAGTGCCTTGTTCCCCACCAAACTGAGCTCTGTTGTCCGGGGCTCAGCAGCTCTCCCTCCCTTTGTCTTCCAGCCTTCCCGCTTTCCGAGCAGAGCTGTTAACTTATGACCTCCCAGACGCTAAGTCAGTAGCGCTTGCTGTTGGAACACAGTCCGTCAGGCCCCTCTGCTTTTGCATGCCAGACTCAGGGACTCTGCTTGGCTGGCAAGCCGCCCCTTCCCCCCCGGCTCCCTCCTGCCAGTCTGTGGATCGCACACCGCCTCGCCGCCCTTCCTACCCTCTTCTGTGGTCCTCTCGTCTGCGCTTGGGTCTGGTGACTCCGTTCTGCTAATCTCTGGCGGTTTTCTGGGTTATTTAGGCAGGTGTAGGTGGAATCTAAGTGATCAGCATGACGCGCGGTGAGCCCAGCGTCCTCCTACACCGCCATCTTCCCTCCGGTCTCCATACATACCTTATTTATTTCTATAAAAGTTCAGCAGATAATGGGAACAAAATAATTTTGGGGTCCTGCTACCCTCTCCTATTGTAGGCTGCCATTTCCCATTGTTCTTGTCCTGGTACCTATGCCTTCAGCTTGTAGAAAAAGCAAAATAGCAAGCTTTTATTATAATTTTAGTTCTTATTCCTTGTTGACTGGTAAGAATAATATATCTATTATTTTTTGGGTAATGACTAAACGTTTGACACTGTGCCAAGTAACTTCACTGTATTAGCTAATTTAATCCCTTAAACAATCCTATGTGGAATGCATTATTTTCTCTTTTTTACAGAGAGTTAGGTAAAGGTCCCACAGTAAGTGGCAGTTTTAGAATTCAAATAAAATCTGATTTCAGAATGTGACTTCTTAACTTTTATAGTATATCCCTCACTATGATATCATTTGACTTGTGCAATTTGCCAACACTTATTTTTTCTTAAAAGTTTATCTATTTTGAGAGAGAGAGAATGAGAAAGAGAGAAAAAGGGGCAGATAGAGGGAGATAGAATTCCAAGCAGGATCTGCACTGTCAGCACAGAGCCTGATGAAAAGATTCATCTCATGATCCATGAGATCATGACCAGAGCCAAAACCAAGAGATGGATGCTTAACTCACCTAGCCACCCAGGCATCCACCCATCCCTCAGCACTTGGTAATGAGCAAGTTGTTTCATGATATGCTGGACTTGCCTATCCTGGTAGATTTGTGGCCCAGGAGAATAATCTCCATATATTTGACTTTCCATGATCATTTGTGCTGATCAGTTCTAAATTAACTACCACATCATAACTTATAAGTCAACCCATAAAATACATTGATCCCACACTTTTCTACCTTCACTGCTTCCAAGATGAACCAAATTAACCTATGTAACAATGTTGGTATTATTCATATTTTCACAATGAAGAAACTGAAAAGAACTTCCTGTTAACATCTTGCTTGATAAGTAAAAATAAGTTTCACATCTAGATGTAGATATCCAAAGCAGATATCTTTAATATGTGATATAAATCTCATTTCTTCATGGGAACAGGGACTGTTTTTATAAATTCAATGTGACACAGGAATATTCTGAGCTAAAAATTAATATTTGATTATGTGCCAAAGAAACTGTCATGTCTTTATTGAATTAATATTTGCTAAATGGAGCACAGGGTGCCAAATGGTGAGTTCACTTCAATAAAATATCACTGTAGAAATTAAAATATAAAAGTTTATTCCTCACAGGTCCTGGAGGACATACATGGCATGCCTCAAGGAGCCACAAGAAGAGATCAAGGCAGAGTGTAAGAGGCAGAAGGTGGGGAAGATGCCTTTATTATGATCAAAGGCTGGAGTGCTTTGGAGTACCCAGGCTAAGGTCAGACTGGTTCATTTAAAGCAAAAGAGCAGAGTTTTATAAGCCCCAAGATCTTATTTAGGGGACCAGAAGGGGGCCACCTTGGGAGGCAGGGAGACTCTTGATCACCAGGGCTGTTGGGAAATTCATGCCAGGAACTTAAATTTGCTTGTGATTTTATAGGCTGTTATCCAGGGTATGAACTTGCATGAGAGGGCTACTTTAGTTTAAGGCACCCACAGGCTACTTGGCCAAACAAAATGAAGGTTGAGACAGCAATACCATGGAGGATCTTAGATAAACTCT
Source organism: Prionailurus viverrinus (assembly GCF_022837055.1). Classification (NCBI taxonomy): domain Eukaryota; kingdom Metazoa; phylum Chordata; class Mammalia; order Carnivora; family Felidae; genus Prionailurus; species Prionailurus viverrinus. The sequence goes on from NC_062579.1 coordinate 60,699,942, forward strand.
TGATGATAAGTCTTGCCTCTAATAAATGAAGGGCATTTTTAAGTTTAGAACCCATTTTAAGTTTACTTCCTCCCACACAAAGGGGCAAAACATATTTAAAAAATCCCTGGAGCCTATATTTTGGAAGTATGAAAAAGAACACAAATATAGTAAACTCAGACATTATATAATTTAGTCAAAAAGCCCCAGAATCACCCCACCAAAAACAATGAAACTACCCCTATAGCTAGCAAGAAAAGGAGGAAACTAAAATTTGGCAAGAGCTATTGGAGTTGAACACAATCTTCAGGAAGTAGTAATAAAAAATCTATACTTGAAACAAACTTGAAGGAACCACATAAGTATGGATTAAAAATCTAAAAATTTATATAAAGGTCCCTAAATATGAAAGAGATCAGTTACAATACACATAATGTGAGACAAAAACATTGTGGGAACCACAAGATCAGAACATAGAAGAAGCTGATCCAGAAGGTATCAGAACAGACATTATTTTATAGTCACAGAGATAAACAGTCTTCCTGTTCTTTAGTGGCAAAGAATTTACTGCAAGTGCATCTCAAAATGTCACTGTCTATATTTCATATTCATACTGTAGTTAATCATATGGTACACAGAGTATATTTGATACTATAAGGATGGAAAATTTCATCAACCTCAACAGACTTTTTGCTCTTTTCATAAAGTCCAAATGCCAGCAGGCCTTTCCTAAATAAATTGAATTCAATATTACTGTGACCAGAACAGATTAAACAAACAAAAACATAATCAGTCATTCTTATACAATTTTACTTATTGTTAGCTATGTGTGCATATATTGGTAGCTATGTGTGCAAAGATTTTATCATTCTCTCCCAGCCATAGATGCTGACACATATTGAGTTCTTAATAAATCGATTTAAATAAATCAATAATTATATTATTTTACCCAACATAACTAAGTTGTTCACAAAATGTTTTCCCCTTTAGTTCCAGCATGGGAAGAACTGCAGAAAAAAAAGCCTCTATTCCTTAGACACCTATGTATAGTTAGCTCTTTGTCTTCCCAGCTTTTTATTAATTGGAAACATTCATTAGCTGGCTCTTATACATTTCAATAAAAATTGATGTTCACAGTAATGACCCTGGAATGCTGACCATTCTGAAGTGCCTTCTGAGTCATCAAAGATATATTCAATTATTCTCAGTATAGTTTTTGTCTTAATTGTATTTCATTGTATTCCATGGCTTTGAAAACGGGCAAGTTGGCTATGCATAATAGATTAACTTTCTATTAGCCAAGTTATTTGATTAACTAACCCACTGCATTGTACCCTTGTCCCTTTTCCAAAATAATGATTACTGATAGATGTGTTTTTGTGTTGAGAGAAACTATAGTACTAAAATATACTAAATTTCTTCCTGTAACATATATATTACACTATTTTTGAAGGAGATGAATATTTTCTATTGTTTGAAAGGGAATTTAATTCAAATGACAATTTGCTGTTTTTGAGACTAAGGAAAAAGTAAATTAGGTTGCACTAAATGGAAAAAGGCTTTATCTAAGTGTTCTGTTTTGTACAGTTTATATAGATATGATACACATTGTAAAACATAAAAGGATGCTTAAAATATTGGAAGTGAAATGTTTTCAATAACCACCCATCTCTAAAGACAGATAGAATAAGCTCAAAACTTATCAAACCATTTATGTTTCTTAAATACCCATTTGGTTGCATTGACTTTGAAGGCTTTCCACACTCATCTTCCATTAGCCTGGTAAAAGAATATCCACTTCTCCTCACAGGAATGAAACAGAAGAAGAGTTTCTCTTTACAAATATTTTGAATAGCTACTACTTATCATTTGAAAACAAACACAAAATCACTTGTCGAAACTCAGGTGGATAAAAAGTACTGCATTTGAGCAGCATAATTGATTATCAGCAAGTATATCTCAAATACTTCAAATGAATAAAGAGAGATAATTAGGATCCCACCAAGAAATACATTCATTTATTTATTGATAACGATAAGAGAGCTCTTCTGCAAATGGCATTTCATCCTGAAATTCCTTGGCTATTGGAGTAGCAATAGCGTATACTAAAATCCACTGAGAGATGTCATGTCGTGGGCTTTGTTTCATTGCAATCTACTTTGGTAATCACAACACTTTCCATAATACTCTACCTGGTAATTCTCCATGCTGTGGCTTGAGGAAGGTTTGATGTTATTCTTACCTGACAAGGGAGTACTGAATGGTTCCATCCACTGATAATAAATAATAATTCATTTTACAAATTATCACATGAGTATAATCCTACACGTTTTGAGTGGAGAGTGCTTTTAATCACCAAGAAAAAAAAATGTCATCTTTGAAGAATAAGCCCACATCCAAACTTAGTTCAGTGATTCTTATAAAATAAATAATGTTGACTTTCGGCAAGATGGCGGCTTAGGAGGACACTGGGCTCACCTCACCTCCTGCTGATCACTTAGATTCCATCTACACCTGCCTAAATAACCCAGAAAACCGCCAGAGGATTAGCAGAACGGAGTCGCCAGACCCAAGCGCAGACGAGAGGCCCACGGAAGAGGGTAGGAAGGGCGGCGAGGCGGTGCGCGCTCCAAGGACTGGCGGGAGGGAGCCGGGGCGGAGGGGCGGCTTGCCAGCCAAGCAGAGCCCCCGAGTCTGGCTTGCAAAAGCGGAGGGGCCTGATGGACTGTGTTCCCACAACAAGCGCGGCTTAGCGTCTGGGAGGTCATAAGTTAACAGCTCTGCTCGGAAAGCGGGAAGGCTGGAGGACAAAGGGAGGGAGAGCTGCTGAGGCCCCTGACAACAGAGCTCAGTTTGGTGGGGAACAAAGGCGCTAGCCAGCGCCATCTCCCCCGCCCATCCCCCAGCCAAAATCCCAAAGAGAACCGGTTCCTGCCAGGGAACTTGCTGGCTCCTCGCAAACACCCAACTCTACGCTTCTGTGGAGCCAAACCTCCTGCAGCGGATCTGACTCCCTCCCGCTGCCACAGGGCCCCTCCTGAAGTGGATCACCTAAGGAGAAGCGATCTAAGCCTGCCCCTCCTGCCCCCGTGCACCTTGCCTACACACCCCAGCTAATACGCCAGATCCGCAGCATCACAAGCATGGCAGGGTGCAAGTAGCCCAGACGTGCCACACCACCCCACAGTGAATCCCGCCCCTAGGAGAGGGGAAGAGAAGGCACACACCAGTCTGACTGTGGCCCCAGCTGTGGGCTGGGGGCAGACATCAGGTCTGACTGCGGCCCCGCCCACCAACTCCAGTTATACACCACAGCACAGGGGAAGTGCCCTGCAGGTCCTCACCACGCCAGGGACTACCCAAAATGACCAAGCGGAAGAATTCCCCTCAGAAGAATCTCCAGGAAATAACAACAGCTAATGAGCTGATCAAAAAGGATTTAAATAATATAACAGAAAGTGAATTTAGAATAATAGTCATAAAATTAATCGCTGGGCTTGAAAACAGTATACAGGACAGCAGAGAATCTCTTGCTACAGAGATCAAGGGACTAAGGAACAGTCACGAGGAGCTGAAAAACGCTTTAAACGAAATGCATAACAAAATGGAAACCACCACGGCTTGGATTGAAGAGGCAGAGGAGAGAATAGGTGAACTAGAAGATAAAGTTATGGAAAAAGAGGAAGCTGAGAGAAAGAGAGATAAAAAAATCCAGGAGTATGAGGGGAAAATTAGAGAACTAAGTGATACACTAAAAAGAAATAATATACGCATAATTGGTATCCCAGAGGAGGAAGAGAGAGGGAAAGGTGCTGAAGGGGTACTTGAAGAAATTATAGCTGAGAACTTCCCTGAACTGGGGAAGGAAAAAGGCATTGAAATCCAAGAGGCACAGAGAACTCCCTTCAGACGTAACTTGAATTGATCTTCTGCACGACATATCATAGTGAAACTGGCAAAATACAAGGATAAAGAGAAAATTCTGAAAGCAGCAAGGGGTAAACGTACCCTCACATATAAAGGGAGACCGATAAGACTCGTGACTGATCTCTCTTTTGAAACTTGGCAGGCCAGAAGGAATTGGCACGAGATTTTCAGGGTGCTAGACAGAAAAAATATGCAGCCAAGAATCCTTTATCCAGCAAGTCTGTCATTTAGAATAGGAGACATAAAGGTCTTCCCAAACAAACAAAACCTGAAGGAATTTGTCACCATTAAACCAGCCCTACAAGAGATCCTAAGGGGGACCCTGTGAGACAAAGTCCCAGAGACATCACTACAAGCATAAAACATACAGACATCACAATGACTCTAAACCCGTATCTTTCTATAATAACACTGAATGTAAATGGACTAAAAGCGCCAACCAAAAGACATAGGGTATCAGAATGGATAAAAAAACAAGACCCATCTATTTGCTGTCTACAAGAGACTCATTTTAGACCTGAGGACACCTTTAGATTGAGAGTGAGGGAATGGAGAACAATTTATCATGCGACTGGAAGCCAAAAGAAACCTGGAGTAGCCATACTTATATCAGACAAACTAGACTTTAAATTAAAGGCTGTAACAAGAGATGAAGAAGGACATTATATAATAGTTACAGGGTCTATCCATCAGGAAGAGCTAACAATTATAAATGTCTATGCGCCGAACACCGGAGCCCCCAAATATATAAAACATAACATACTCATAAACATAAGCAACCTCATTGATAAGAATGTGGTAATTGCAGGGGACTTTAACACCCCACTTACAGAAATGGATAGATCATCTAGACACACGGTCAATAAAGAAACAAGGGCCCTGAATGACACATTGGATCAGATGGACTTGACAGATATATTTAGAACTCTGCATCCCAAAGCAACAGAATATACTTTCTTCTCGAGTGCACATGGAACATTCTCCAAGATAGATCATATACTGGGTCACAAAACAGCCCTTCATAAGTTTACAAGAATTGAAATTATACCAAGCTTACTTTCAGACCACAACGCTATGAAGCTTGAAATCAACCACAGAAAAAAGTCTGGAAAACCTCCAAAAGCATGGAGGTTAAAGAACACCCTACTAACGAAGGAGTGGGTCAACCAGGCAATTAGAGAAGAAATTTAAAAATATATGGAAACAAACGAAAATGAAAATACAACAATCCAAACGCTTTGGGATGCAGCAAAGGCTGTCCTGAGAGGAAAATACATTGCAATCCAGGCCTATCTCAAGAAACAAGAAAAATCCCAAATACAAAATCTAACAGCACACCTAAAGGAACTAGAAGCAGAACAGCAAAGGCAGCCTAAACCCAGAAGAAGAGAAATAATAAAGATCAGAGCAGAAATAAACAATATAGAATCTAAAAAAACTGTAGAGCAGATCAATGAAACCAAGAGTTGGTTTTTTGAAAAAATAAACAAAATTGACAAACCTCTAGCCAGGCTTCTCAAAAAGAAAAGGGAGATGACCCAAATAGATAAAATCATGAATGAAAATGAATTTTGACAACCAATCCCTCAGAGATACAAACAACTATCAGGGAATACTATGAAAAATTACATGCCAACAAATTGGACAACCTGGAAGAAATGGACAAATTCCTGAACACCCACACTCTTCCAAAACTCAATCAGGAGGAAATAGAAAGCTTGAACAGACCCATAACCAGCGAAGAAATTGAATTGGTTATCAAAAATCTCCCAACAAATAAGAGTCCAGGACCAGATGGCTTCCCAGGGGAGTTCTACCAGACGTTTAAAGCAGAGATAATACCTATCCTTCTCAAGCTATTCCAAGAAATAGAAAGGGAAGGAAAACTTCCAGACTCATTCTATGAAGCCAGTATTACTTTGATTCCTAAACCAAACAGAGACCCAGTAAAAAAAGAGAACTACAGGCCAATATCCCTGATGAAGATGGATGCAAAAATTCTCAATAAGATACTAGCAAATCGAATTCAACGGCATATAAAAAGAATTATTCACCATGACCAAGTGGGATTCATTCCTGGGATGCAGGGCTGGTTCAACATTCGTGAATCAATCAACGTGATACATCACATTAACAAAAAAAAAGAGAAGAACCATATGATCCTGTCAATCGATGCAGAAAAGGCCTTCGACAAAATCCAGCACCCTTTCTTAATAAAAACCCTTGAGAAAGTCGGGATAGAAGGAACATACTTAAAGATCATAAAAGCCATTTATGAAAAGCCCACAGCTAACATCGTCCTCAACGGGGAAAAACTGAGAGCTTTTTCCCTGAGATCAGGAACACAAGGATGCCCACTCTCACTGCTGCTGTTTAACATAGTGCTGGAAGTTCTAGCATCAGCAATCAGACAACAAAAGGAAATCAAAGGCATCAAAATTAGCAAAGATGAAGTCAAGCTTTCGCTTTTTGCAGATGACATGATATTATACATGGAAAATCCGATAGACTCCACCAAAGGCTGCTAGAACTGATACAGGAATTCAGCAAAGTTGCAGGATACAAAATCAATGTACAGAAATCAGTTGCATTCTTATACACTAACAATGAAGCAACAGAAAGACAAATAAAAAACTGATCCCATTCACAATTGCACCAAGAAGCATAAAATACCTAGGAATAAATCTAACCAAAGATGTAAAGGATCTGTATGCTGAAAACTATAGAAAGCTTATGAAGGAAATTGAAGAAGATTTAAAGAAGTGGAAAGACATTCCCTGTCATGGATTGGAAAAATAAATATTGTCAAAATGTCAATACTACCCAAAGGTATCTACACATTCAATGCAATCCCAATCAAAATTGCACCAGCATTCTTCTCGAAACTAGAACAAGCAATCCTAAAATTCATATGGAACCACAAAAGGCCCCGAATATCCAAAGGAATTTTGAAGAAGAAGACCAAAGCAGGAGGCATCACAATCCCAGACTTTAGCCTCTACTACAAAGCTGTCATCATCAAGACAGCATGGTATTGGCACAAAAACAGACACATAGACCAATGGAATAGAATAGAAACCCCAGAACTAGACCCACAAACATATGGCCAACTCATCTTTGACAAAGCAGGAAAGAACATCCAATGGAAAAAAGACAGCCTCTTTAACAAATGGTGCTGGGAGAACTGGACAGCAACATGCAGAAGGTGGAAACTAGACCACTTTCTCACACCATTCACAAAAATAAACTCAAAATGGATAAAGGACCTAAATGTGAGACAGGAAACCATCAAAACCTTAGAGGAGAAATCAGGAAAAGATCTCTCTGACCTCAGCCGTAGCAATCTCTTACTCCACACATCCCCAAAGGCAAGGGAATTAAAAGCAAAAGTGAATTACTGGGACCTTATGAAGATAAAAAGCTTCTGCACAGCAAAGGAAACAACCAACAAAACTAAAAGGCAACCAACGGAATGGGAAAAGATATTCGCAAATGACATATGGGACAAAGGGCTAGTATCCAAAATCTATAAAGAGCTCACCAAACTCCACACCCGAAAAACAAATAACCCAGTGAAGAAATGGGCAGAAAACATGAATAGACACTTCTCTAAAGAAGACATCCGGATGGCCAACAGGCACATGAAAAGATGCTCAGCGTCGCTCCTTATCAGGGAAATACAAATCAAAACCACACTCAGGTATCACCTCACGCCAGTCAGAGTGGCCAAATTAACAAATCAGGAGACTATAGATGCTGGAGAGGATGTGGAGAAACGGGAACCCTCTTGCACTGTTGGTGGGAATGCAAATTGGTGCAGCCGCTCTGGAAAGCAGTGTGGAGGTTCCTCAGAAAATTAAAAATAGACCTACCCTATGACCCAGCAATAGCACTGTTAGGAATTTATCCAAGGGATACAGGAGTACTGATGCATAGGGGCACTTGTACCCCAATGTTCATAGCAGCACTCTCAACAATAGCCAAAGTATGGAAAGAGCCTAAATGTCCATCAACTGATGATGAATGGATAAAGAAATTGTGGTTTATATACACAATGGAATATTACGTGGCAATGAGAAAAAATGAAATATGGCCTTTTTTAGCAACGTGGATGGAACTGGAGAGTGTGATGCTAAGTGAAATAAGCCATACAGAGAAAGACAGATACCGTATGGTTTCACTCTTATGTGGATCCTGAGAAACTTAACAGGAACCCATGGGGGAGGGGAAGGAAAAAAAAAAGAGGTTAGAATGGGAGAGAGCCAAAGCATAAGAGACTGTTAAAAACTGAGAACAAACTGAGGGTTGATGGGGGGTGGGAGGGAGGAGAGGGTGGGTGATGGGTATTGAGGAGGGCACCTTTTGGGAAGAGCACTGGGTGTTGTTTGGAAACCAATTTGTCAATAATTTTCATAAAAAATAAAAAAATAAAAAATAAAAAAAAATTTAAAAAAAAGAGAATCAGTTGGTACAGTCCAGGATGGTATGTAGCGCCTTAGAAGTATGCACATAATACCCTGAAATCACAAAGGAAAGCATTTAAATCAAGGCTTCCTGAACAAATGTTTTAACTGATTTTTAAAAGATGTGTAGGGGTTAGCTGTTAAAGAAGGGAGAAGAGCACCATTATAGCAGAACAGGAGGCATAAGGGCATGGAGAAAAGAAACAGCATGATAAATTTTGGTAGGGTTACAGCAAAGAAATATATTGGGAGATGGTCAAAGATGCAATTTATAGAGGGAAAATAAATAGTAAAAAAAGAAAAAAAAATAAAATAAATAATGTTGTTTTATTTTTTACTTTAAAATTTTCATTATAATCTTAAATAACTATTTCAATATTCCCAAAAATTGCCATGTATACTATTGTTGGTGTGAGGGATGACTTTTATTAGATACATGGGCTTTTTGTATGATAACAGTTATGCATTTTAAAGAAAAAATATTTGTTAGAAAAATATTAATTATTGGTTTCCATACAACACCCAGTGCTCATCCCAAAAGGTGCCCTCCTCACTACCCATCACCCACCCTCCCCTCCCTCCCACCCCCATCAACCCTCAATTTGTTCTCAGTTTTTAACAGTCTCTTATGCTTTGGCTCTCTCCCACTCTAACCTCTTTTTTTTTTTCCTTCCCCTCCCCTATAGGTTTCTGTTAAGTTTCTCAAGATCCACATAAGAGTGAAACCATATGGTAAAAGCTGTTATTTCGATATATGAAAACAAATATGTTTTTAAAAAACAGCTAAAAGTAATTTAAAGCAGTTGCGTCTGGAGAGAAGGAATTTGTAGAGAAGAGCAATAAAACAGGAGCCAGCAAAAAAAAAAAAAAAAGAAAGAAAGAAAAATATTAATTATTCTTCAAACCTGTGTTTTCATTGATATTACTTAGTATAAATTTAAGTTTAAAAAATGTGACTCAAGTCAATTTAAATAAACTATAAAGTTAAAAGAATTATAGTTAATAATGAAAACTATGGTCAGCTTCACAAGAGTTGTAAAGAAATAACGGAATCTTGAGAAATGCTAACATAACTAAAATATAGCCCTACACATTTTGTATACATACAGGAATTTAAAGAGACAGTCCCAACCCTTCCTTGATTTCTAATTTTTTAGCTAGTGAACACTAGTCTATATATATTTTGTTTAAATTTTTTAACGTTTATTTATTTTTGAGACAGAGGGAGACAGAGCACGAACGGGAAAGGGTCAGAGAGACAGGGAGACAGAGAATCTGAAACAGGCTCCAGGCTCTGAGCTGTCAGCACAGAGCCCGATGGGGGTTTGAACTCACGGACCGCGAGATCATGACTTGAGCCGAAGTGGGACACTTAACCGACTGAGCCACCCAGGTGCCCTACACTAGTCTATATATTAAAATGATCTTTATAAATTAGCAACATGAAAAGGTAAGGCCAGATTGCCTATGTTGTTCAATATCATTCATGATGTATGAAAACTGAAACAGACAACATGACCAAAGGAATAAGATATTCACCAAAATGTCTTTTCAATTTTGACATGTCAATCATCTAAAAAAAGACAAAGCAAAGAAGAATATAAGTGTATTTATTTATTTATTTATCCTTTTGATAATTATTGATAGAGTTATATGTTTTTGTATGATTTGGTCTATATTAATAGATTTACCACCAGTATAAGAACCAAAATAAAACAAGTAAAACTATTTGATCATTGAATCTAAGAAGTTTAAGGAGGGGTGGCATTAAAAGTAATTGATAATTGGTACCTCAGAGCTTTGATATTCAAAGTGTCAAGGGATTAGTAACATGCTGTTATCTGGGAACTTGTTGAAGACCCAAAATAATGGGCTCCATCCTAGACATAATGAATCAGACCCTTCATTTGAATAACTTTACCAGATGATTTTCTACACATTATATTTGACAAATATTGTCCCAGAGAATAATTTCTCAAAGTGTGGACCAGGGACTATTGGTGTTTCCTGGCAAGTTCAGGTGATCTTCAGCATCAAAACTATTTTCATAATAATACAAAGATGTGAATTCTTTCTTCTTCTTCTTCTTCTTCTTCTTCTTCTTCTTCTTCTTCTTCTTTCTGTGTTGGCATTTGCAGATTATGCACAAGGACATCAAGGCAGTGACATCTAACTGTATGAATAGTGATTGCATTCATTATATTTAAACGGCCACAGGAAAAAATAAATAAAAATTATTTTATGAATGTCCTGTATTAAACAGGAAAAATTGTCAATTTTATGAAATTTCAACAATTAAAAATATATGTTTAATATGTGGTGTGATAAAAATTCAAGTATACCTAAAGTATTTCTGCTACACAACAAAATACCAAAGTTATCTCAAAGAAGAATAATCTTGTAATTGAGTTGCAAACTCAGAACTTAAGCTAAAAAAACTTATCATACATCAAACAGCTTGAATGCAAAACAGGTTTGATAATCTAACTCTTAAATTGAGAGATACATTAAAAAGTTTGCAAAAATGCAAAACCAGCCACCTCTTTTGTTACTAGATATTTTCCTTTGTGTAAAAAACCACCCTAGCAAGTAGGGGATGTTTTTAAAGCACTAGGAATATGGTGATTTAAAGGTTATGGAATCCTCCCAAAACTCCTCTCTAGCATATATATAACTAGTTTTCAATCATTCAGAATTTCCAGAAACATTAGTATAACTAAAGGGGCAAGATATCTGTCTAACATTGAGACTGACTGTGGGTTTGATTTTAAGTTCCTTCAAGTCAGGGAATTTATTGTCTACATTAAAAAGTATATATATTCTAGCCTAATAGTAAATCATAAAAAAATACAAAACAAAACAAATAGCAAGCATTTTGAGTTTGTATTTCACTGATTCCTTTTGTTTATTACAATTTTTCTTTCATCCTTCAATCAAAATCAAGCTTTTGTTGAAGACACCATTAAAGAAGTTTTAGTAGAATCAATGACTTGGGAAGAGGAATTAAGATGGCAGAGGATGAGGAAGACATTATGCTTTCCTCCTCCTTTGAACACAGGTAGGTAACTACCAAATCATTCTGAATACCCAGGAAATCGATCTGAGGACTGAGAGAACAAACTCCACAACTAGAGGGAGAAAAGAGGCCACACTGTGGAAGGTACAAGGTACAGTGATGTGAATTTGGGGATAAAAGAGCAGTTGGTGCTGCAGAAGGAGGAAGACCTGATCAGGGAGAGAGAAGAGAAAGAGGGAAAGAGAGAGAGAGAGAGAGCAAGCATTTGAAAATACCCATAACCAGCAATGAAATTTAATCAGTAATCAAAAATTTCCCAACTCACAAAAGTCCAGGGTCAGATGACTTCACAGGGAAATTCTACTAGACATTTAAAAAAGGGTTAATATCTATTCTTACCAAATTTATTCAAAAAATAGAAATGGAAGGAAAATTCCAAACTCATTCTACAAGGCCAGTATTACCTTGATTCCAAAACCACATAAAGAACCCACTAAAAAGGAGAATTATAGGCCAATATCCCTGATGAACATGGATGCAAATATCTCAACAAGATACTAACAAATTGAACCCAACACTACATTAAAATACTCACCATGATTGAGTAAGATTTATTCCTGAGCTGCAGAGGGGCTCAATATTCATAAAGCAATCAACGTGATACACCACATTAATAAAAGAAAGGGTAAGAACCATATGATCCTCTAAATAGATTTTTTAAAGAGTATTTAATAAAATACAGCAACCATTTTTGATAATAACCCTCAATAAAGTAAGGATAGAGGGAGCATACCTACACCATAAAGGCCATATATGAAAGACCCACAGCTAATATCATCCTCGATGGGGAAAAACCAAGAGGTTTTCCTCCATTGTCAGGACCAAGACAGGGATGTCTACTCTCACCATTGTTATTTAACACATTCCTCGAAGTCTTAGCCTCAGCAACCAGACAGCAAAAAGAAACAAAGTCATCCAAATTAGCAAGGAAGAAAGCAAACTCTCACAGTTCAGAAGACATAATACTCTATGAAGAAAACCCAAAAGACTCCACCCAAAAATTGCTAGAACTGATACATGAATTAAGCAAAGTTGCAAGATACAACATCAACATACAGAAATCTGGTGCATTTATATACATCAATAATGAAGCAACAGAAAGAGAAATCAAGGAATTAATCCCATTTACAATTGCACCAAAACCATAAAGTAACTAGGAATAAACCTAACCAAAGAGATAAATGATCTGTACTCTGAAAACCATAAGACACTGATGATAGATATTGAAGAGAACCCAAGGAAATGGAAAAACATTCAATGCTTATGGATTGGAAAAACAAATATTGTTAAAATGTCTATAATACTCAAAGCAATATACATATTCAGTGCAATCCCTATCAAAGTACCCATAGCATTTTTTCACACAGATAGAACAAACAACTTCCAAATTTGTATGGAACCACAAAATATGTCAAATACTGAAGCAGTCTTGAAAAAGAAAAGCAAACTGAAGCCATCGCAATTCCAGACTTCAATCTACATTACAAGTCTTTAGTCATCAAGACAGTATTGTACTGGCACAAAAACAGACACATAGATCCATGGGACAGAATATAAATACCAGAAATGGACCCGTAACTATATGGTTAACTAATTTTCAACAAAGCAGGAAAAAATATTCAATGAATAAAAGGCATCTCTTCAACAAATGATGTTGGTTAAACTGCACAGCAACATGCAAAAGAACAAAACTAGGCAACTTTCTTATGCCATACACAAAAATAAATTCAAAATGGATGCAATACCTAAACGTGAGACAGGAAACCATCAAAATCCTACAGGAGAAAACAGACAGTAACCTCTTTGACCTTGGCGATAGGCACTTCTTAAGAGACACTACTCTGGAGGCAAGATAAACAAAAACAAAAATGAACTATTGGGATTTCATCAAGATAAATCACTTCTGCACTATGAAGGAAACAATCAACAAAAATAAAAGGCAACCTACAGAATGGGAGAAGGTATTTCCAAATACAAATCTGATAAAGGGTTAATATCTAAAATCTATAAAGAATTCATCAAACTCAACATCCAAAAAACAAATATTCCAGGTAAAAAAAATGGGAAGAAGAGGGGAGCCTGGGTGGTTCAATCAGTTAATCGTCCAACTTCAGATCAGGTCATAGTCTCAGGGTTTATGGGTTTAAGCCCCACATCTGGCTCTGTGCTGAGAATTCAAAGCCTGGAGCTACTTCAGATTCTATGACTCCCTCTCTGCTCCTCCCCTGCTTGTGTTCTGTCTCTCTCTCTCTCTCAAAAATAAAGAAACATTATTTTTTTTTGAAAAATGGGAAGAAGACATGGATAGACTTTTTTTTCCAAAGAAGAAATCCACATGGCTAACAGACACATGAAAAGATGCTGAGCATCACATCACTCATCATCAGAAAAATACAAATCAAAACTACACGATAGATACAACCTTACACTTTTCAGAATGGCTAAAATTAGCAACATAGGAAACAACAAAAAAATGGCAAGGATGTGGTGAAAAGGGAACCCGCTTACACTGTTGGTGGTATGCAAACTTGTGCGGTCACTCTAGAAAATAGTATGGAGGTTCCTCAAAAAGTTAAAAATAGAATTACCCTACATCCCAGTAATTGCACTACTAGGTATTTATCCAAACAATACAAAAATACTGATTCAAAGTAACACATGCACCCCTTGTTTATAGCAGCATTATCAACAATAGCCAAATTATGGAAAGAGCTTAAATGGCCACCAACTGATGAATGAATAAGAATGAGGTGGTATATATATATATATATATATATATATATATATATATACACACACAGTAGAATATTACTCACCATCAAAAAGAATGAAATCTTGCCATTTGCAAGGATGTTGATGGATCTAGAGTGAATCATGCTGAGCTAAATAAGTCAGTCAGGGAAAGACAAATATCATGATTTTCATTCACATGTGGAATTTAGGAAATTAAACAGAAACATAGGTTGAGGGGGAAGAATAAAGGAGAAGAAGGCAAACCACAGGACACTATTAACTATAAAGAACAAATAGAGGACACTATTAACTATAAAGAACAAATAGAGAACAAACAGATACAGGGGAGGTGGCAGGAGATGGGCAAATGGGTGATGGATATTAAGGAGTGCACTTGTGATGAACACTGGCTGCTAAATGTAAGTGATGAATTACTTAATTCTACTCCTGTAACCAATATTACACTATATGTTAAATAAATAAAATTTAAATAAAAACTTGGGACAAAAATTTTAAAATTTAAAAATCTTAAAATTCATATGTCAAATGATCAGTTCATTAGTAAATATCCCAGGGTAGAGTTGAGGGGTGAGGAAGTTTCAAATACAAACCAGGTTATTCTTTGGGGTGTTAGAATCATTCTGTATCCTCCATAAGGTGATGGTCAAGAGAATCTGCACACGTACAAATTTTTATAACTGCACTCAAAATGGTGAATTTTGCTGCATGTAAAAGTAAAACGAAAGTAAATAAATAGAAAGAAGTTGTAGTATATGTGTATGATTTTCAAGATGAACATTTAGTCTAAATTATTTTTTCTTAGAAATTAGCCCAATCTCATGCCTTATGACTTACTGTTCTAGTTTTCCTCTTATGGTTCGAGCCATTGAGGAAAAAAATCAGCTTTGTAATTTATCATCAATTTCATTGAACCTTTCCAAAAATCCAAATATACATCTGGGAGTTTTTTTGCTAGCGACTTTAGACTTATAACATTTAAGTACTCAAACATTCTTCTCTCTAGTCTGTACTCTAAATTTATACATAGGAATACATCATTGAAAAGTTTTCTATTTTCCAGAAAAGTCCCAATTTCAGTTTTGCAATGTCTTGTATGCAAGTTAATCCAATAACATAAGCACGTTATTTCAGATTACTCAAATTTTGGCTTAGAAAAAAAATTGTAAAATTAAGCCATAAACCTTGGAGATGGGACACTTAGCTGATCCATGCCATTATTAACCTTGTGTTTATTTGAAAGCACATTACTTTTTGCCAAAGGCCAACTAGCCAAATACACTCCTTTTTATCAAAAGCACTGGAACTATAATAACACGGGGAGCCTGGGCGGCTTAGTTGGTTAAGCATCTGACTTTTTTTTTATTATTTTTTTTAACGTTTATTTATTTTTGAGACAGAGAGAGACAGAGCATGAACAGGGGAGGGGCAGAGAGAGAGGGAGACACAGAATCTGAAACAGGCTCCAGGCTCTGAGCTGTCAGCACAGAGCCCGACGCGGGGCTCGAACTCACGGACTGTGAGATCATGACCTGAGCCGAAGTCGGATGCTTAACCGACCGAGCCACCCAGGCGCCCCAAGCATCTGACTTTTGATCTCAACTTAGGTCTTGATCTCAGTGCCCTGAGTTCAAGCCCCACTTTGGGCTCTGTATTCGGCATGATGCCTACTTAAAAAACTGGGGTGCCTGGGTGGCTCAGTTGGTTAACTTCAGCTCAGGTCATGATGCACGGTCCATGGGTTCAGACCCAGCATTGGGCTCTGTGCTGACACCTCAGAGCCTGGAGCCTGCTTCAGATTTTGTCTCTGTCTTCCCTACTCGTGCTCTTTCTCTCTCTCTCTCTCTCTCTCTCTCTCTCTCTCTCTGTCTGTCTCTCTCAAAAGTAAATTAGACATTAATTAAAAAAAACTATAATAGCATAATACCCTCAAAGAATAAAGAGCTCAAAATGTCACATGCACACACACATACACAAATAAACAAGCACTGCCACACACAAAATTTACTTACATTTTAACAAATTATATGTACCCAGTGTGTCTGTTTGCCTCATATAAACCATCTATTGCACTCAAAAATCTTAGAAAATGGAAAATGGTTACACACTTATCAGGACAAAGAACCAAATTAAGCAGTAAAGTGTGACTACCATTAGGAATCATAAATACTAAGAAGAGGACCCATTCAATATTAACCCCTAAATCATACAATGTACCATCCAACCTCTCTTCTGTCTACTCTCTTGATTTTGTACATATATGTTTATGTACACACATATGTGTGTACGCATCTGTATACATATATATGTGTACATGTATATATTACAACAGATTAACCAAGATTCAAATATATATATGTGTATTTATACAGATTTATATATACAAGTAACACAAATTTTTTGAAATAAAAATATACATTATTTAAAGTTTACCACTCAGCCTCTCCTTATTTTTTCTGTCAATTAAACTGTAACTTCAAGTGTTCAAGACCCAATCTATCTTGACTCATAGATATGCATTCCTTCTCTCAACCACAGGAACCAAAAATAATTTTCTCAATTGATTAGCTGGGAAAATGAGAGAAAAGAGCAAATGATAACTTCATATGCAAGCCTGAAGATAGCGAAATAACCCAGCTTAATAAAAGTTTTGGAATAAGATAAATTAGTTGAATATATGAATGAAGAATTTTGTAAGATTTTAAATTATTCAATTTATTTTATAGATTTAGGGCTATTAACTTGACTTCTACTCAAGTGAGCTTCAGTAAGTTGTGACTCTCAATGAAATGTCATTGTATCTGTTATCAAATTTGTAGATATAGAGTTGTTCAGAGTATTCCTTTGATACCCATTTAATGCTCATGTGATTAAAAAAATAGCTTAATTCTGATATCAATAATTTGTGTCTTCTCTCTCCTTTTAATCTGGTTAACCTAATTAGAAATTTATACATTTTATTATGTCTTCAAAAACCAATGGGGCGCCTGGGTGGCGCAGTCGGTTAAGCGTCTGACTTCAGCCAGGTCACGATCTCGCGGTCCGTGAGTTCGAGCCCCGCGTCAGGCTCTGGGCTGATGGCTCGGAGCCTGGAGCCTGTTTCGGATTCTGTGTCTCCCTCTCTCTCTGCCCCTCCCCCATTCATGCTCTGTCTCTCTCTGTCCCAAAAATAAATAAAAACGTTGAAAAAAAATTAAAAAAAAAACAAGCTTGTTTCATTGATTTTTCTCTACTGTTTCTTGTTTTTTTGTTTATTGACTTATGCTCTTTTTTTTTTTTTCTGACGTTCAACAGCTTGGTTTAGGTGCAATTTGTTATTCTTTATTTTTCTATAGTGAAAACTTAAGTTATTAATTTTTGACTTTCTTTTTTTCTAATTATTTTTTTCAATTAATAAAAATTTTAAAGTCCATTTATTTATTTATTTGAGAGAGACAAAGACAGTGTGAGTAGGGGAGGAGCAGAGAGAGAGGGAGGGAGAGAGAGAAAATTCCATGCAAGCTCTGCCTTGTTTTAATTGACATATAGTTGACACTCAATGTTACATTAGAGTTCAGGTGTACAAGATAGTGATTACACAATTCTATATATTATACTATACTTATCACAAGTGTACCTACCATGTGTCACCACATAATACTATTACAATACCATTAGCTAAATTCCCTATGTTGTACCATTTATTCCCATGACTTATTCATTCCATAACTGGGGGCCTCCAGCTCCTACTTACCTACCCCCATATTACCCATCCCTCACCCCCTCCACTCTGACAACCATCAACTTGTTCTCTGTATTTATGGGTGTGTTTCTGCTTTTTTATTGTTTAATCTTTTTTTACATTATTGGAATCAATTTTCTAAAATTTTGTTGAAAATTTTTGCATCTATGTGAATGAAGGATATTGATCTGTAGCTTACTTTTCTTGGCACCTCTTTGTCTAATTTTTGTATTAGTGCAATGCTAGCTTCATAGAATGAGTTAGAAGGTGATATCTTTGCTTGTATTTTTTGGACGAGGTTGTAGAAAATTAATGTAATTTCTTCCTTAAATGTTTGGGAAAATTCACCAAAGAATCTTTCTGGGCTGGCTGCTTTCAGTTACAGAAGATTATTATTGATTTAATTTAATAGATATATGTCTATTCAGATTATTTTCTTTTTTTCAAGAGCTTTGGTAGACTATGTCTTTCAATAAGTTGGTCCAGTTTATCTAGGTTATCAAATTTGTGGATATAGTTTTTACTACTTCTCTATTTTCCTTTTGATGTCCACAGAATATGTAGTGATGCTTATCCTATATTTTGTTTATATTAGTAATTTGCATCTGCTCTCTGTGTCTCTCTTTTCTTCATAGCGTGGTTCGAGACTTATTGATTTAATTAGTCTTTTCAAATAACCAGTTTAGTATTTCATTGATTTTTTTAATTGAATTCCTGGTTTCAATTTTATTGATTCTGCTGTACTTTTTATTACTCTCTTCTGTGAAAGTTGCATTAAACACCCTCTTATACTAGTTTCCTAAGATTAAAGCTAAAATTACTGATTTTACACCTTTAATGCTTTCTAATATATGCATTTAATACCAGATATTTTGCTGTAAGAAAATTGCTTTTGTTAAATACGGCTAACTTTGGTAACTTAAATTTTAATTTTAAAATCAATTAAAGTTATTTTTAATTTTAATCTTATTCCAAAATATTCATTATCTCTTTAGAATTCTTTTTGGGCCCATGTAATGTTTATATGTCCACTTTTTAATCTCTTAATATTTTGAGATTTTCTAGCTATCATTCTGTTATTGCTTTCTAGCTAAACAAGATTGAGTTATGAAAGCCAACTGGGTATGAGTTATATCTTTTTAAACTATTATTAAATTTTTATTTGACTCCAGTATACAGTATTATATTAGTTTCAGGTGTACAAACTAGTAATTCATCAATTCCATACACCACCCACTGCTCATCATGACAAGTGCCTTCCTTAATCCCCCTCACCTATTTCACCCACCCCTCTACCCACCTCCACTCTGGTAACCATCAGTATGTTTTCTATAATTAATCATATGTTTCTTGGTTTGTTTCTCATTATCTCTTTTATTTTTCATTTGGTCATATGTTTTGTTTCTTAAATTTCACATATGAGTGAAATCATATGGTATTTGTCTTTGACTGACTTATTTTGCTTAGCAAGATACTGTCTAGCTGCATCCATGTTGTTTCAAATGGCAACCTTTTATTCATTTTTATGGTTGAATAATAATCCATTGTGGATATATACACCAGTTCCTCTTTATTCATACACCAGTGGATACTAGGGACGCTTCCAAAATTTGCCTATTATAAAAAAAAATGTTCCAATAAACATAAGAGTGCATATATCTTTTCAAATAACTATTTTCATATTATTTAGGTAAATATGCAAGATTGGAATTCCTGGGTCATGTAATTCTATTTTAATTTTTTGAGGACACTTCATACTGTTTTTCACAGTGGCTGCATTATTTTGCTTTGCCACCAATAGTGCAAGAAGGCACATTTTCCTCGACATTCTAGCCAATGATAGTTATTTCTTGTGTTTATGATTTTGGCCATTCTGACAGGTGTGAGGAGATATGTCATTAAACTTTTGATTTGCATTGCCCAAATAATGAGTGATGTTGAGCATCTTTTCATCTGTTGGCCATCTGTACGTTTTCTTTGGACAAATGTCTGTTCATGTCTTCTACCCATTTTTTTAATTGGATAATTTGTTTCTTAGGTATATATATATATATATTTTTTTTTAATTTTATTTTTGAGAGGCAGAGAGAGACTGTGCATGAGTGGGGGAGGGGCAGAGAGAGAGAGGGAGACACAGAATCTGAAGCAGGCTTCAGGCTCTGATCTGTCAGCACAGAGCTCTACACAGGGCTCGAACTCATGAACTGAAAGATTATGACCTGAGGCAAAGCTGGATGCCTAACCAACTGAGCCACTCAGGCACCACATTAGGTATTGAGTTGTATCAATTCTTCATATGAGTTGGATAGTAACCCTTTATCATATATGCTATTTGCAAATACCTTCTCCCATTCCATAGGTTGCCTTTTAGTTTTGTTGATTGTTTCTTTTGCTGTGCAGGAGAATTTTATTTTGAGGTAGTTCCAATTGTTATTTTTTCTTTTATTTCCCTTCACTCAAGCAATGCATCTAGAAAAGGTTGCTACAGCCTATGTCAAAGGAGTTACTGCCTGTGTTCTTCTCTAGGGTTTTTATGACTCCAGATTTTACATTGAGGTCTTTAATCCATTTTGAATTTTTTTTGTGTATGGTGTAAGAAAGTGGTAGTTTCATTCTTTCGCAGGTAGCTGACGACTTTTCTGAACACAATTTATTTAAGAAACTGTCTTTTTCCAATTGGATATTCTTTCATGCTTTGTCAAAATTTAATAGAACATATAATTGTGGGTTTATTTCTGTGTTTTTCTATTCTGGTCCATTAATGATCTTTGTGTCTATTTTTGTACCAATATCGTACTGTTTTGATTACCACTCGTTTGTAACTGAACTTGAAGTCAAGATTTGCGATGCCTCCAGCTTTGCTTTTCTTTTTCAAGACTGCTCTTCCTATTTGAGATCTTTTATGGTTCCATATAAGTTTTAGGATTGTTTGTCTAGTTCTGTGAAAAAATGCTGGTGATATGTTGATAGTGACTCTGTTAAATGTATACATTGCTTTGGGTAGTAAAGACATTTTAACAATATTTGCTCTTCCAACCCATGATGGAATATCCTTCCATTTCTTTGTGTTTTCAATTCCCTTCATCATCATACAGACTCTTTTCAGAGTAGAGGTCTTTCACCTCTTTCATTAGGTTTCTTCCTAGGTATTTTATTATTTTTGTTGCAAATGTAAATGGGATTATTTTTATTTTTTTCTGATGCTTCAGTAATAGTATATAGAAATACAAGAAATTTCTGTATGTCAATTTTGTATCTTGTGACTTTACTGCATTCATTTATCAGTTCTAGCAGTTTTTTGGTAGAGTCTTTAGGGTTTTCTATACATAGTATCATAGCCTATGAACATAGTAAAAGTTTTACTTCTTCCTTACCAATTTAGATATTCTTTATTTTGTTTTGTGGTCTGAATTCTGAGTCTAAGACTTCCAGTACTATGTTGAATAGCAGTGGTGAGAATGGAGAGCCCTCTCTTATTCCTGACATTTAGGTGAATAGCTCTAAGTTTTTCCCCATTGAGAATAATGTTACCTGTGGGTTTTTATATATGATCTTTATTATATTCAGGTACATTCCCTCTACACCTACTTTCTTGAAAGTTTTTATGCTGAATGGATGTTGTATTTTGTAACATTTTCTGCATCTATGGAAATGATCATATGGTTTTTATTCTTTCTGCCATTTATGTGATGTATCACGCTGATTGATATGAGAATTCTGAACGACCCTTGCATGCCAGAAATAAATCCAACTTGATCGTCGTGAATGATTTTTTAATGTATTGTTGGATTCAGTTTGCTAGCATTTTGTTGAGAATTTTTGCATCTATGCTCCTCAGAGATATCATCCTCAGAGATATTAGCCTGTATATATATATATTTAATTAAATTATATATTTAATTAATTAAATATAAATATATTATATATTATATATTTAATAGATTAAATATAAATATATTATATATTAAATATATATATTATATATTTAGTTTATCTGGTTTGGTATCAGAGTAATCCTGGCCTCATAGAATGAATTTGGAAGTTTTTCTTTCCTTTTCTTTTCTTTCTTTCTTTCTTTCTTTCTTTCTTTCTTTCTTTCTTTCTTTGTTTTTTGGAATAGTTTGAGAAGAATAATTATTAAATCTTTTTTAAATGCTTGGTAGAAATCATCAGTGAAGCTCTCTGGTCCTGGACTTTTTTTACATTGCCGTTGTGAAGCTTTTGATTAGTGATTCAATTTCTTTGCTAGTAACTGGCCTGTTCAAATTTTCTATTTCTTCCTTTTTCAGTTTCATTAGATTATATGTTTCTAGGAATATACCCATTTCTCCTACGTTGTCTAATTTGTTGGCATATAGTTTTTCATAATGTCCTATTGGAATTGTTTGTATTTCTGTAGCGTTGGTTGTTATTTTTCCTCTGTCATTTGTGATTTTATTTATTGGATCCTTTTTTTTTTCTTTTTAATAAGTCTGGTTAGGAATTTATCAGTTTTATTAATTTGTTCAATAATCAGTTTCTGGATCCATTGATCTGGGTTTGTTATGTTTGTTTGTTTGTTTGCTTTTAGTTTCTATATCATTTATTTCTACTCTAATCTTTATAATTTATTTCCTTTTGATAGTTTAAGGTTCAATTTTTTGTTATTATTCTAGCTCCTTTAGGTGTAAAATTAGGTTGTTTATTGGATATTTTTCTTGCTCCTTGTTGTAAGCCTGTATTGTTTTAGACTTCTGTCTTAGAACTGCTTTTGATGCATCCCAAAGATTTGGACCATTGTGTTTTTATTTTTATTTTTTAAGTAATATTTATTTCTTCTTTGATCTATTCATTGAGCCATTCATTGTTTAGTTGGGTGTTATTTAACCTCCATATATTTGTGGTCCTTCCAGATTTTTCATGTGGTTGATTGCTAGTCTCAAAGCATTGTGGTAAGAAAAGATGCATGGTATGACTTCAATGATTTTGAAAGTGTTAAGACATGTCATGTGGTCTAAGATGTGATTTCTTCTAGCAAATGTTCCATATGCACTTGAAAGGGATACATATTTTGCAGTTTTAGGACGGAATGTTCTAAATATATCTGCTACATCCCTCTGGTCCAATGTGTCATTCAAAGTCACTATTTCCTTATTTATTTTTATTTATTTATTTTTTTTGGTTTGGAAGATCTGTCCATCAATGTATATGGGGTATTAAAGCCCCCTACTATTATTGTATTACTATCAATTACCTCTTTTATATTTGTTATTAACTTTTTAATGCATTTGGGTGGTCTATGTTGGGTGCATAAATATTTACAATTGTTCCATTTATTATTATAGATCGCCCATCTGTGTCTCTTTTTGTAGTTTGTTTTAAAGTTAATTTTGTCCAATATAAGTATTGCTACCATGGATTTCTTTTGACACCCATTTATGTGATAAATATTTCCTCATCCCTTCACTTTAAATCTACAGAGGTCTTCCATTATAAATTGAGTCTCTTGTAGGTAGAACTTAAATGGGTTTTGTTTTTTTACCCATTCTGTCACTCTATGTCTTTTTATTCGAGCATTTATTCTATTTATATTCAAAGTAATTATTGACAGATATGTATTTATTGTCATTTTGTGTTTGTCGTTGAAGTTTTTCTCTGATCCCTTCTTTCTTGCTCTCCTTCATGGCTTGCTGACTTTCTTGAGTAATAAACTTGATTTTTGTTTATTCTTTGTATATCTATTCCTGGATTTTTATTTGTGGTTACCATTCAGTTTGTATGTATCATTGTACACACATAGCAGTCTGTAGTACCTTCATGGTCACTTAAGGTGGAAATCATTATTTAATCATCTTCTCATGCTTTCTGTATATGCTGTCATATTTTACATCTTTTTATTTTGGGAACCACTTGCTGATTTTTACAGATATACTTATTATTTTTAATGTTTATTTATTTTGAGAGAGAGAGAGAGGGCATGCACAAGCAGGGGGAGGGGGAGAGAGAGAGAAAAGAGGGAGAGAA
Source organism: Prionailurus viverrinus (assembly GCF_022837055.1). Lineage (NCBI taxonomy): Eukaryota > Metazoa > Chordata > Mammalia > Carnivora > Felidae > Prionailurus > Prionailurus viverrinus. The sequence continues at coordinate 60,723,862 of NC_062579.1, forward strand.
TCTCAACCAGGCTCCACACTGTTGGCACAGAGCCCAACACAGGGTTTCAAACTCACGAAGTTTGAGATCATGACCTGAGCTGAAATCAAGAGTCAATGCTTAACCGACTGAACTACCCAGGTGCCCTTATATTTACTTTGTATACTCTCATTTATGGTCTTTATTCTCCACTCAAAAAATCTCCTTTAATATTTTTTGTAAGGTTATTTTTATGATTATGAACTAAGTTTTTAGTTTGTTTTTTCTTTTTTCTGGGAAATTCTTTCTCTCCTTCTATTTGAAGTGATAACATTGTTGAATAGAGTGCTCCTGGCTGCAGATTTTTTCCTTTCAGCACTTTTTTTATATTGATTTATTTTTGGGAGAGCATAAGTGGGGGAGGGGTGAGGGAGGGGGACAGAGGGTCCAAAGTGGCTCTGCACTGACATGCTGACAGCAGCCAGCCCAACATGGGGCTCGAACTCAGGAACTGCGAGATCATGACCTGAGCCAAAGTCGGACACTTAACCAACTGAGCCACTCAGGCGCCACTTCCCTTTCAGCACTTTGAATATTTCATTCCACTATTTTCTGATCTTAAAGCTTCTACTGAAAAATCCTCTGCTAGCCTTAAGGAGTTTCCCCATGTAACTGTCTTCTTTTCTCTTGCAGGTTTTAAGATTATTTCTTTATCATTACTTTTTGCCATTTTAATTATTATGTATCTTGGAATAGACTTTCTTGGGTTGATATTTTGGGATCTCTGTGTGCCTCTAGGATCTAGATATCTGTTTATTTACCCATATTGGGGAAGTTTTCAGCCTTTATTTCTTCAAGTAAATTTTCTGCCCTTTTATCTCTTTTTCTTCTGGGAGCCCTAACATGTGAATGTGATTACGCTTCATGGAATCACTGATTTTCCTAAGAGTATTTTCAACTTGAATAATTGTTTTCCTCTCATTGCTGAGCTTGGTTTCTTTACATTACCTTGTCTTCCATGTCATTAATTCATTCCACTGCTTCATCCAATCTAGCCTGCTCTTAGATTCATCAAGTGTATATTTTATTTCATTTATTGAGTTCATCTCTGATTAGATCTTTCTATATCTTTTTTTAATGTTTATTTACTTTTTGGACAGAGAGAGACAGAACATGAATGGGGGAGGGTCAGAGAGAGAGGAAGACACAGAATCTGAACCAGGCTTCAGGCTATGAGCTGTCAGCGCAGAGCCCAAAGAGCCCGACACAGGTCTCTAACTCACAGACCGTGAGATCATGACCTGAGCTGAAGTCGGACACTCAACCGACTGAGCCACCCAGGCGCCCCTAGAACCTTCTATATCTTGATTAAGGGTCCCATTGATTTCTTTCACTCTCTTCTCAAGTCAGGTGAGTAGATCTATGATCATTGCTTCCTTCCAAGGTTTGATTTAAATTCCAACAAGTTAATGTGCATTATAATATTAGTTTGAGGTGTAGAATTTAATGATTCAACACTTACATGCAACACTGGGTGCACATCATAGTAAATGCCTTCTTTAATCTCCATCAGGAATTGAGCCCAACCCCCCACCCACCTCCCCTGTGGTAAACATCAGTATGTTGTCTACAGTTAAGAGTCTATTTCTTGGACTTCCTCTTTTATTTTCCCAACTATGTTCATTTCCTTTCTTCTTAAATTCCACATGTGAGTGAAAACATATGGTTATTTGTCTTTCTCTGGCTGACTTATTTTGCTTACCATAATATACTCTAGCTCCATCCATGTCATGCAAATAGCAAGATTACTTTCATTTTTATGGCTGAGTAATACTGTAACATATATATTACAGTATCTTCCTTATCCATTTATCAGTTGATGGACACATGGGCTATTTCCATAATTTGGCTATTGCTGATAATACTACTATAGGCACAGGGGTGTATGTATCACTTCAAACTACTATTTATGCATTCTTGGTAAATACCTAGTAGTACAATTGCTGGATCATACAGTAGTTCAATATTTAACTTTTTGAGGAACCTCCATACTGTTTTTCAGAGTGGCTGCAGCAGTTTACATTCCCACCAACAGTGTAAGAGTGTTTCCCTTTCTCTGCATCCTCACCAAAACCTGTCGTTCCGTGTGTTTAATTTTATCCATTCTAACTGGTGTGAGATGATATCTCATTGTAGTTTTGATTTGCATTTACCTGATGATGAGTGACGTTGAGCGTCTTTTCATATGTCTGTTGGTCATCTGTATCTCACCTTTGGAAAATGTTTAGTCATGTCTTGTGCCCATTTTTTAACAGGATTATTATATATTTTTTAAGTTCAAGTTAATTAACATCCAGTGTCATCTTGGTTTCAGGAGTTAAGTGTTTTTTTGGATGTTGAGTTTTATAAGTTCTTTATATATTTTGGAAGGTAACTCTTTATCAGATATACTATACTGATACTGATACTGATACTGATACTGATACAGATATACTATACTTCTCCCATCTCCAAGGCTGCCTTTTAGTTTTCTTGATTGTTTCCCTCTATGTGCAGTAGCTTTTTATTTTGATACATTTTCAACAAGTTATTTTTGCTTTGTCTCTCTTGCCTCAGGAGACATATCTGGTAAGAAATTGCTATGACTGATGTCAAAGAAGTTACTGCTTATGTTGCCTTCTAGGGTTTTAATGGTGTTCTGTATCACATTTAGGTCTTTCATTTATTTTGAATTTATTTTTGTGTATAGACTAAGAAAGTGGTCCAATTTCATTCTTTTGCTTGTGGGGGTCCATTTTCCTGACACCATTTGTTGAAGAGACTGTCTTTTTCCCTTGGATATTCTATCCTGCTTTGTTGAAGTTTAATTGACCATATAGATGTGAATTATATTCTTTTCCATTGATCTATGTGTTTGTTTTTGTGCCAATATTATACTGTTATGATCAATACAACTTCGGAATATAACTTGAAGCCCAGGATTGTGATGCCTCCAGCTTTGCTTTTGTTTTTCAAGATTGCTTTTTCTATTCAGGGTCTTTTGCAGTTCCATACAAATTGGAGATTGTGTTTTCTAGCTCTGTGAAAAACGCTGTCATCATTGTCATAGGGATTGCATTGAATGTATAGATTGCTTTGGGTAATATAGGAATTTTAACAGTATTTGTTCTTCTAATCTATGAGCATGGAATATTGTTTTACCATTTCTTTGTGTCATCTTTAATTTCTTTCATCAGTGTTTTATAATTTTCAGAGGATAGGAAGTTTATCTCTTTGGTTAGGTTTATTCCTAGGTATCATCATTTTGGTGCAATGTTAAGTGGGATTGACTCATGATTTCTCTTTCTGCTGCTTCATAATTGGTGTCTGGGTCCTTTATCTTCTCTTTTTGATAAGTTTCCCTAGGGGCTTATCATTTTTATCAATTTTTTCAAAGAACCACATCCTGGTTTCATTGATCTTTCTATTGGTTTTTGTTTTTTGTTTTAGTTTATTTATCATATATTTCTGCTCTAATGTTTATTTTCTTTCTTCTGCTGGCTTTAGGCTCCATTTATTGTTCTTTCTATAGCTCCTTTCATTTTTTTTTATGTGTGATTTTCCTTGTTTCTTGAAGTAGGCCTGTATTGCTACTCCCTTCTTAATGACTGTTTTTGCTTGCTGTATCCCAAGAGTTTTGGACTGATGTGTTTTCATTTTCTTTTGTTTCCTTGAAATTTTTTTGTTTTTTTCTTTGATTTTCTGGTTTACCTATTCATTGTTTAGTAGCATGTTCTTTAACCTCCATGTATTTGTGGTCTTTCTTTTTCTTTTTCTTTTTTTATTTTTTTGTGGTTGAATTCAAGTTTCATAGTGTTGTGGTTAGAAAGTATGCATGGTATGATCTCAATCTTTTTGTACTTGTTGAGGCCTGATTTGTGACCTAGTATGTGATCTATTCTGGAGAACGTCCCATGTGCACTTAAAATGAATGAGTATTCTGCTGCTTTAGGATGAAATACTCTGAATATATTTGTTAAGGCCATATGGTCAAATGTGTCATTCAAAGCTATTGTTTTCTTGTTGATATTCTGCTTAGATGATCTGTCTATTGTTGTAAGTGGAGTGGTGAAGTTCTCTACTATTTTTTGTATTCTTATCATTGAGATCATTTGTGTTTGTTAGTAATTGTTTTATATATTTGGGTGTTTTCATGTTGATTGCATAAACATTTGCAATTGTTGGATATTTTTGTTGGATAATCCCCTTTATTAATATATATTGGCTGTCTTCATATCTTGTTATGGTCTTTGTTTTAAAATCTAGTTTTTCTAAGTATTGCTACTTCATCTTTCTTTTGACTTCCACTTGTATAATAAATGTTTCTCCATCTCCTCACTTTAAATCTTCAGGTGTAGGGGCGCCTGGGTGGCGCAGTCGGTTAAGCGTCCGACTTCAGCCAGGTCACGATCTCGCGGTCCGTGAGTTCGAGCCCCGCATCGGGCTCTGGGCTGATGGCTCAGAGCCTGGAGCCTGTTTCCGATTCTGTGACCCCCTCTCTCTCTGCCCCTCCCCCGTTCATGCTCTGTCTCTCTCTGTCCCAAAAATAAATAAACGTTGAAAAAAAAATTAAAAAAAAATAAATCCTCAGCTGTATATAAGACTAAAATAGTCTATTGTATGCAGCATATGGATGGATTTATTCTGACACTCTATGTCTTTTGATTGGAGGTTTTAGTCTATTTACTTCTTCTTCTTCTTCTTCTTCTTCTTCTTTTAGTACAATTTCATCTGAGTGACTATTGATAGATAGGTATTCAGGGCCATTTATTACTTGTTTTGTTGTTGTTTCTGGATATTTTCTCTGTTCCTTCCTAATCTTTGTTGCTTTTGTTTTTTTCCTTCACACTCAAAGAGTCTTCTTTAATATTTCTTGCAAGGTTGGTTAGTGGTCACAAACTCCTTTAGTTTTTGTTTGTCTGAGAAACTATTTTTCCTTCAATTCTGAATGACTGCTGGGCTGAATGGAATATTCTTTTTTTTGAGAGATAGAGAGAGAGAAAGACAGAGAAGGTGAGGGGCAGGCAGAAAGTGAGAGAGAATCTCAAGTGGGCTCCATGCTCAGTGCAAAGCCTTACACAGGACTTGATCCCAGGACCATGACATCATGACCTGAGCCAAGATCAAAAGTTGGTTGCTTAACCTACTGACCACCTAGGCAACTCTGGATGGAATATTCCTCATTCCATGTTTTCTCATTCAGCACTTTGAATATCAGATTTCTGTGAAGAAATGTGGGGTCAGCCTTAAGGATCTTCCCTCATAAGTAAGGACTCCTTTTGTGATGCTCCTTTTAAGGTTATGTTTCCAGTTCCTGGGAGTAATAGCTTTATGAAGAAGGGGTCATATAGTGTTCAATGACTGGCATTTCAGTGCTCTGCAGCATCCAGTATCTGTTTCTCCCCCTAAAGCACATCTCTGCAGTTCCTACCTTCCTCAATGTGGCTTCTTCTGTAGCTCTAGTTGTGGAGTTTGTTCTGTCAGTCCTCAGGTTGAATTTTTGGGTATGCAGAATGTTTTGATTGTTATTAATTTTGTTCAAGGGACAAGAAGAGCCTTGGGTCTCCCTATTATGCCACCACCTTAGTTCCAAGTCTTATGATTACTACTTTAAATTCTCTATCAGGCATATTACTTATATCCATTTTGCTTAGGTCTCTTGTTGTGGCTTGGTCGGTTTTGTTGTTGTTGTTGTTTGTTCATTTGTTTTGTTTTAGATATATTTCTCTTTCTCCTCATTCTTTCTAATTCTCTGTGACTATTTTTGTGTTTTAGGAATGTCAGCTATGTGTCCTCCTGTTGGAGATAATGGCTTCATGAAGAAGAGATTCTGAAATGACCTGAAGTGCAGTGTTCTCTGTTCTCCAGGACCTGACTCTTCAGGGAGCATCTCCTCTGCAAGTTGTGTGTGGCCTATTGTGTTATTGCTTCTCTTCCATTCAATTCATTTGTCAGAAGTGGCTCTCTTTACCTGTTATGGGCATTGTTTGGTCCCTGGCAGGTGTGGAGTGTCCTTTAACAATGTACATACTGGTCTGCTTGCCAATTGAGACTTGGAGCCTCTGCTGCTGGGAAGCCCAGCCTTAGGGGATCTGCAAAGGGTTTTTGGGAAGGTCTCACACATTTAATAAGTTGTGGTGCAGGCTTCAGCAGCACTCACAGCTACCACTGCAGCAACCACCACTGCCAGCAAGACTGAGGCCCTGCAAAAAGCATGGGTCAGAGTAGCAGTGCTGGCCAGATTTGCATTGGTCCTGTGTGGAAGAGTCCCTGCAGTGTTGGGGATGAGATAAGCCTTGACTGGAAAGGGTGGAGCTGCCAAAGTATGGGTGGGTGGGGCTTGGTGCAAGGAAGTTAGGTAGAGAATGTGAGCTCAGGGCTGGTTTTCACAGGTGGCGCTGTGTTTATGCTGGGAGGCAGGGGAGGGAAAGGGTGACTGCTAACACCTTTGTTGGCAGCAGGGGTATTTCTAAGATCCTTTTCTGTCCGGGACACACTCTGCAAATCACTCTCCCTTTGGTCTGCACCACGAATTTTATAAACTGCTGGTTCTAGGCTATATATGCTCAGGCTACTTGTCCTGTTGCCTCTTTATGGGTGGGGACTCAGCTTCCTAATATCCTCAGGGCTCTCCCAGAACCTAGTATGCTAATTTTAAGAATTCCAGGCTCTAAGTCCATCTGTTTGTAAGAACTCATGAAATGCATCCCCTCTGGCTTTCAAAGCCAACCATCATGGGTTTCATTTTCCCTGTGTGAGATCCCCAGTGTGATAATCTGTTTCTCATCTTTCATAGTGTTTCTGGCTCCCTCCAGTCCACAAACAGCCACAGTCCCTTTAGGTCTCAAAATGCATCTCCAACTTTTCTTCTTTGATGTGGCCTCTTCTGTACCTTTCTGCCCAGTTTTTTGGTCTTTTTCTGGGATATTTAAGCTAATTTGAGTTTTATCTTGTATCCTTAAGATGAGGCAAGGTTAGGATTCTCCTACTCTGCCAACTTCCCCGCCTCTGATTTATATGATGTTAAATTTGTTAAAGTGTATTTTATGTACCAGAATATGGTCTCTCGGTGAATATTTTCTGTGATCTGAGAAAAATATGTATTCTGCTGTTGTTTAATATATTATTAAATACATATCAATTACATCTAATTCAACTGATGCTACTCTTGAGTTTATTCCTTACAGATATTCTACCTACTTGATCCATTAATTTTTAAAAAGGTACTGAAGCCACCATCGACAATAGTGATTATGTCTATTTCCCTCCTGGCTGTATCACATTTTGCCTCATGCTCTTTGATCTGCATTTGCTAAGTGCATTCAAGTTTAGGATTGCTATGTATTCTTGAAGACCTCACTTTTTTTTTTTTTTTTTTTTTTTTTTTTTTAATTTTTTTTTTTTCAACGTTTATTTATTTTTGGGACAGAGAGAGACAGAGCATGAACAGGGGAGGGGCAGAGAGAGAGGGAGACAAGATCGGAAACAGGCTCCAGGCTCTGAGCCATCAGCCCAGAGCCCGACGCGGGGCTCGAACTCACGGACCGTGAGATCGTGACCTGGCTGAAGTCGGACGCTTAACCGACTGCGCCACCCAGGCGCCCCAAGACCTCACTTTTTTATCATTGTTTTATACCCTTCTTTATCCCTAATAACTTTATTTGCTTTGAGGACTTCTCTATATGAAATTAATATGCTACTCTTGCTTTCTTTGATTAATGATAGCATGGTATATACCTTTCTCCATGCTTATACTTTTAATGTATCTGTGCCTTAATGTTTATGTGGATTTTTATAGACAATATGTAATGTATATTTATGTTTTATTTATTCTGACATTCCCTGTTAATTGTTGTAATTTTACTATTGATATTTAAACTGATTATTGATATCTACTACACCAGTGTATTAATATTTATCATATTTTTTAGTAATTTCTATTTTCTATCCTGGTTTTGTTTGTTTGTTTGCTTGTTTGTTTGCTGTTAATCTTCCACTAGTTTTCTAGTCTTTTTTCCCCCATGGCTTTAACTGAGAATATTTTATTTTGTCTTTTTTCCACCACTCATATCAATTATAGTTATTTTTTATTATTTTCAATAGTTTTCCTAGAGTTTACAATATCTATTTAGAACTCATTCAAGTCCACTTTCAAATAATACTATCTTGTTTCCCCAATAGTGCAACTATTTTGTAACAGAGTATTCCCAGCTTCTTCTTCCTATTCTTGTATCATTGTTGTCATTCATTCCACTCCTTCGTAAGCTATAACCAATATATATTTGCTATTATTACTTTCAATACACTTTTTGACACATAAATAAGAATAAGAAATCAAAAATAAGAAGAATTAAGAAAAAATAGAGAAATAATTTACTTTTATTTAGATGTTTTCTGATGTTTTTCCTTTCTTTATGTACATACATATTTCTGATTTACGTTAGTTTCTTTCTCTATGGAACTTTTTTAAAAATTTTATTTATTTTTTAATTTACATCCAAATTAGCATACAGTGCAACAATGATTTCAGGAGTACATTCCTTAGGGCCCCTTACCCATTTAGCCCATCCCCCTTCACACAACCCTTCCAGTAGCCCTCAGGTTGTTCTCCATATTTATGAGTCTCTTCGGATTTGTCCCCCTCCTTGATTTTATATTATTTTGAGTCCCTTTCCTTATGCTCACTTGTTTTGTCTCTTAAAGGCTTCATATGAGTAAAGTTGTATGATTTTTGTCTTTCTCTGACTGACTAATTTCACTTAGCATAATACCCTCCAGTTCCATCCACATAGTTGCAAATGGCAAGACTTCATTCTTTTTGATTGCCAAATAATACTCCATTGTATATATATATACCACTTCTTCTTTATCCATTCATCCATCGATGGGCATTTGGGCTCTTCCATACTTTGGCTATTGTTGATAGTAAATACAGCTTTAAATTTTAATCTAAGTAATACCCAGCTGATAAATTTCTCAAAATAAAGAATTTGGCCTTAAGATTAATGTTTTTATTTTACTTAACTTTTAGGATTTTTTAAATATGAAATTTATTGTCATATTGGTTTATTTATTTATTTATTTTTTTTCCTAATATGAAACTTATTCTAAAATTGGTTTCCATACAACACCCTGTGCTCATCCCAAAAGGTGCCCTCCTCAATACCTATCACCAACCCTCCCCTCCCTCCCACCCATCATCAACCCTCAATTTGTTCTCAGTTTTTAAGAGTCTCTATGGTTTGGCTCCCTCCCTCTTTAACCTTTTTCTATTTTTCCTTCCCCTCCCCCGTGGTCTTCTGTTAAGTTTCTCAGGATCCACATAAGAGTGAAACCATATGGTATCTGTCTTTCTCTGTATGACTTATTTCACTTAGCATAACACTCTCCAGTTCCATCCATGTTGCTACAAAAGGCCATATTTCATTCTTTCTCATTGCTACGTGGTATTCCATTGTGTATATAAAACACAATTTCTTTATCCATTTATCAGTTGATGAACATTTAGGGTCTTTCCATAGTTTGGCTATTGTTGAAAGTGCTGCTATAAACATTGGGGTACAAGTGCCCCTATGCATCAGCACTCCTGTATCCTTTGGATAAATCCTAGCCATCCTATTGCTGGGTCATAGGGTAGATTCATTTTTAATTTTTTGAGGAACCTCCACACTGTTTTACAGAGTGGCTTCACCAGTTTGCATTTGCACCAACAGTGCAAGAAGCTTCCTGTTTCTCTACATCCTCAACAGCATCTATACCCTCCTGATTTGTTAATTTTAGCCATTCTGACTGGCATGAGGTGGTACCATAGTGTGGTTTTGATTTGTATTTCCCTGATGAGGAGCAACGTTGAACATCTTTTCACGTGCCTGTTGGCCATATGGATGTCTTCTTTAGAGAAGTGTCTATTCGTGTTTTCTGCCAATTTCTTCACTGGATTATTTGTTTTTTGGTTGTGGAGTTTAGTGAGCTCTTTATAGATTTTGGATATTAGCATTTTGTCCGATATATCATTTACAAATGTCTTTTCCCATTCTGTTGGTTGCCTTTTGGTTTTGTTGAGTGTTTGCTTAGTAGTGCAGAAGCTTTTTTTTTTTTTTTGATGAGGTCCCAATAGCTCATTTTTGCTTTTAGTTCCCTTGCCTTTGGTGATTTGTCAAGTAAGAAATTGCTGTGGCTGAAGTCAGAGAGGTTTTTTCCTGCTTTCTCCTCTAGGGTTTTGATGGATTCCTGTCTCACATTCAGGTCCTTTATCCATTTTCAGATTATTTTTGTGAATGGTGTAAGAAAGTGTCTAGTGTCATTCTTCTGCAAGTTGCTTTCCAGTTCTCCCAGCACCATTTGTTAAAGAAACTGTCTTTTTCCATTGGGTATTCTTACCTGCTTTCAAAGATTAGTTGGCCATACTTTTGTGGGTCTAATTCTGGAGTCTCTATTCTATTCCATTGGTCTATGTGTTTGTTTTTGTGCCAATACCAAGCTGTCTTGATGATTACAGCTTTGTAGTAGAGGCTAAAGGCTGGGATTGTGATGCTTCCCGCATTGATCATCTTCTTCAAAATTACTTTGGCTATTCAGGGTCTCTTGTGGTTCCATACAAATTTTAGGATTGCTTGTTCTAGCTTCAAGAAGAATGCTGGTGCAATTTTGATTGGGATTGCATTTAATGTGTAGATAGCTTTCGAAATATTGACATTTTCACAATATTTATTCTTCCAATCCGTGAGCATGGAATGTTTTTCCATTTGTTTGTATCTTCTTCAAATTCCTTCATAGCTTTCTATAGCTTTCAGCATACAGATCTTTTACATCTTTGGTTATGTTTTATTCCTAGGTATTTTATAGATCTTATTGCAATTGTGAATGGGATCAGTTTCTTTATTTGTCTTTCTGTTGCTTCATTATTAGTGTATAAGAATGAAACTGATATCTGTACCTTGACTTTATATCCTGCAACTTTGCTGAATTCATGTATCAGTTCTAGCAGACTTTTCATGGAGTCTATTGGATTTTCTATGTGTAATATCGTGTCATCTGCAAAAAGTGAAAGTTTGACTTCATCTTGGCCAATTTTGATGCCTTTGATTTCCTTTTGTTGTCTGATTGCTGATGCTAGAACTTCCAACACTATGTTAAACAACAGTGGTGAGAGTGGAAAGCCCTGTCATGCTTCCTGATATCAGGTGAAACCTCTCAGTTTTTCCCCATTGAGAATGATATTAGCTGTGGGCTTTTCATAAATGACTTTTATGATGTTTAAGAATGTTCCTTCTATCCCAACTTTCTTGAGGGTTTTTATTAAAAGGATGCTGAATTTTGTCAAATACTGTTTCTGCATCGATTGACAAGATCATATGGTTCTTATCTTTTCTTTCATTTATGTGAATGTTTCACATTGATTGATTTGTGAATGCTGAACCAGCCCTGCATCCCAGGAATGAATCCCACTTGATCATGGGGAATAATTCTTTTATATGCTGTTGAATTCGATTTGCTACTATCTTATTGAGAATTTTGGAATCCAATTTCATCAGGGATCTTGGCCAGTAGTTCTCTTTTTTTTGCTGGGTCTCTGTCTGGTTTAGGAATAAAAGTAATGCTGGCTTCATAGAATGAGTCTGGAAGTTTTCCTTCCCTTTTTATTTTTAGAACAGCTTGAGAAGGATAGGTATTATCTCTGCTTTAAATGTCTGGTAGAACTCCCCCGAGAAGCCATCTGGTTCTGGTCTCTTATTTGTTGGGAGATTTTTGATAACTGATTCAATTTCTTCACTGGTTATGGGTCTGTTCAAGTTTTCTAGTTCTACCTGTTTGAGTTTTGGAATATTGTGGATGCTTACAAATTTGTCCATTTCTTCCAGGTTGTCCAGTTTGTTGGCATATAATTTTTCATAGTATTCCCTGATAATTGTTTGTATCTCTGAGGGATTAATTGTAATAATTCCATTTTAATTCATGATTTTACCTATTTGTATCATCTCCCTTTTCTTTTTGAGAGACCTGGCTGGAGGTTTGTCAATTTTGTTTATTTTTTCAAAAAACCAACTCTTGGTTTCGTTGATCTGCTCTACAGTTTTTTAGATTCTATATTGTTTATTTCTGCTCTGATCTTTATTATTTCTCTTCTTCTGCTAGGTTTGTGGTGTCTTTGCTCTTCTGCTTCTAGTTCCTTTAGGTGTGCTGTTAGATTTTGTATTTGGTATTTTTCTTGTTTCTTGAGGTAGGCCTGGATTCAATGTATTTTCCTTTGAGTACAGCCTTCATTGCATCTCACAGCATTTGGATTGTTGTCTTTTCATTTTCATTTTTTTCCATATATGTTTTTTAAGTCTTCTTTAATTGCCTGATTAACCCATTCCTTCTTTAGTAGGGTATTCTTTAACCTCCATGCTTTTGGAGGTTTTCCAGACTTTTTCCCGTGGTTGATTTCAAGTTTCATAGCATTGTGGTCTGAAAGTGTGCATGGGATGATCTCAATTTTTTATACTTACTCAGGGCTGTTTTGTGACCCAGTATGTGATCTATCTTGGAGAATGTTCCATGTGCACTTGAGAATAAAGTATATTCTGTTGCTTTGGCATGCAGAGTTCTAAATATACCTGTCAAATCCATCTGGTCCAATGTATCATTCAGGGTCTTTTTTTCTTTATTGATCCTGTGTCTAGCTGATCGATCCATTGTTGTAAGTGGAGTATTAAAGTTCCCTGCAATTACCACAGTCTTATCAATAAGGTTTCTTATGTTTGTGATTAATTGTTTTATATATTTAGGGGCTTCCATATTCAGCACTTAGACATTTATAATTGTTAGCTCTTCCTGATGGATAGACCCTGTAATTATTATATAATGCCCTTCTTCATCTCTTGTTACAGCCTTTAAAGTCTAGTTTGTTTGATATAAGTAGGGTTACTCCAGCTTTCTTTTGACTTCTAGTAGCATGATAGATAGTTCTCCATCCCCTCACTTTCAATCTGAAGGTGTCCTCAGGTCTAAAATGAGTCTCTTGTAGACAGCAAATATATGGGTCTTGTGTTTTTGTGTTTTTTTTATCCATTCTGATACCCTATGTCTTTTGTTTGGAACATTTAGCCCATTCACCTTCAGTGTTATTATGGAAAGATATGGGTTTAGAGTCATTGTGATGTCTGTAGGTTTCATGTTTGTAGAGATGTCTCTGGTACTTTGTGGTCCTTGCAACATTTTGTTCACAGAATCCCCGTTAGGGTTTCTTGTATTGGTGGTTTAGTGGTGATTAATTCCTTCAGTTTTTGTTTGTTTTGGAAGACCTTTATCTCTCCTTCGATGCTGAATGACAGACTTGCTGGTTAAAGGATTCTTGGTTGCATATTTTTTTCTGTTCCTCACATTGATGATTTCCTGCCATTCCTTTCTGGCTTGCCAAGTTTCAGTAGATAGGTCTGCCACTAGTCTTATGGGTCTCCCTTTATAAGTCAGAGCCTTTTTATCCCTAGCTGCTTTTAGAATTTTCTCTTTATTCTTGTATTTTGCCAGTTTCACTATATGTTGTGCAGAAAATGGATTCAAGTTACGTGTGAAAGGAGTTCTCTGTGCCTCTTGGATTTCAATGCCTTTTTATTTCCCCAGATCAGGGAAGTTCTCAGCTATGATTTGTTCAAGTACATGTACACCATCAGCTCCTTTCTTTTTGTCTTCCTCTTCTGGAATTCCTATTATACAGATATTGTTTAATTTGATTGCACCACTTAGTTCTCCATTTCTACCCTCATACTTCTGCATTTTTTTATCTCTCTTTTTCTCAGCTTCCTCTTTTTCCATAATTTTATCTTCTTATTCACCTATTCTCTCCTCTGCCTCTTCAATCCGTGCTATGGCAGCCTCCATATTATATTGCACCTCATTTATAACATTTTTTAGCTCCTCACGACTATTTCTTAGTCCCTTGATCTCTGTAGCAATAGATTCTCAACTGCACTCTATGTTTTTTTCAAACACAGCGATTAATTCTATGACTATTATTCTGAATTCTTGTTGCATTATATTGCTTAAATTGGTTTTGATCAATTCATTAACTGTCACTACTTCGGAGTTTGTTTTGAGGAGCATTCTTCCATTTCGTCATTTTGGGTAGTCTCTGGGGTGGTCCAAACTGCAGGGCACTTCCCCTGTGCTGTCTGGAGTGACTTGTGTTGCCAGGCGGGGTGCAGTCAGACCTGATGTCTGTCCCCAGCCCACTGCTGGGACCACAGTCAGACTGGTGTGTACTTTATCTTCCCCTCTCCCAGGGACAGGACTCGCTGTAGAGTGGTGTGGCCCCTGTCTTGGCTACTTGCACACTGCCAGGCTTGTGGTGCTGCTTTGATTGGATCTGGCATATTAGCTAGGGTGGATCCGCAAGGTGCACAGGGGCGGGAGGGGCAGGCTCAGCTCCCTGTGCTGTCCGTGGTCCCCTGTGGGAAGGGCTCTGCAGCACGGGGAGAGAGGCGGACCTGTCAGAGGGATGGTTCCACAGATGCACAATGTTAGGTGTTTGTGTGGTACAAGCACGTTCGGTGACAGGAACTGGTTCCCTTTGGGATTTCGGCTGGGGGATGGGAAAGGGAGATGGTGCTTGCCAGCTTGTTTTTCCCTGTCCAGCTGAGCTCTGTCTTCTAGGGCTCACCACCTCTCCCTCCTAATGTCCTTTTGCCCTCCAGCTCTCTGAGAAGAGCTGTTAACTTACAACATTCCAGATGTTAAGTTCTGCTGGCTGTCAGAACTCATGCAGTCTGGTCCCTCCGCTTTTGCAAACCAGACTTCAAGGGCTCTACCTTGCTGGGTGGGCTGCCCCTCCATTGCCCTGGCTCCCTCCAGCCAGTCCGTGTTTCATGCACTGCCTCTCCACCCTTTCTACCATCTTCCATGGGCCTCTTGTCTAAGCTTGGCTCCAGAAATTCCGTTCTGCTAGTCTTCTGGCAGTTTTCTGGGTGATTTAGGCAGATGTGGGTGGAATCTAAGTGATCAGCAGGACAACATGAGCCCAGCGTCCTCTTATGCTGCCATCTTCCATCACTCTCCCTATAGAACTTATGTTAATAATTCTTGACAAACAGGTCCCCTGGTGGCAAATTTTCTCAATTTTATTGTCTCAGGAAATATTTACTTCTTTTTTTTACTTTTGAAGGATTATTTCCTATATAAAGAATTCATGATTTTCTTTATTTTTTTTTAATTTGAGGATTGTTGACACACAGTATTACATTATTTTCAGTTGTACAACATAGTGACTCAACATCTCTATACATCATGCTATGCTCATCACAGTTGTACCTACCTTCTGTCACCATACAACATTATTACAATATAACTATATTCTATATTCTATGCTTTTTATTTCTGTGATTTATTCATTCCATAATGTTGGTACATTTTTTTATTATAAGATTTTATAGATTTCATTCTCCTCTGTTTTTCCTTGCATGATTTCTGAAGAAAAGTTCAATAAAATCTTTATTCTTATAGCTTTATAGCTAATGTTCTTAATCTTCTGGTTTCTTTCAAGTTTTTTTTTTTATTTTCTACAGTTTAAATGTGATATACCACGGTGTTGGTTCTGAGTAATTAAGCAGCTTGGTGTTCTCTGAGCTTTTTGGACTTGTGGTTCGTTTTGTGTTATCATTTTAGGAAAATTCTTTCAGTTAATATTTCTTCAAATATTTCTTCTGTTTCTTTCTCTATTCCTTCTTTTGCTATTTGTTTTATGTATATATTACATCATTTATGATATTACCACAGTTCTAGATATTTTTTTGTTTTTAATTTTTATTAAGTTATTATTTTTTTATTAAAACAATTAATCACATTTATCTATTTCACCCATCCCTAACCCCATTCCCCCCTGGTATTCACCATTTTTTCCCCTCAGTATTTACTAGCCTTTGTGTGTGTGTATTTGTCTCTTTTTTCTTTGCTTGTTTTTTTTCTTTGTTCCTTAAATTCTACAGATGAAAAAAATCATATGGTATTCATCTTTTTCTGACTTATTTCAATTAGTATACCTTTTAAATTTATCCACATTATTGCAAATAACAATATTTCATTATTTTAATGGATGAGTAATATTCCATTTATCTATATACCACCTCTTTATCTACCCATCTATGGATGGATACTGGGGTTGTTTCCATGTCCTGGCTATTGTAAATAATGCTTCAATAAACAAAGTGGTAAACATAACTTTTTACATTAATATTTTCATTTTTTTTGGGTAAATACTCACTAGTGAACTATTGGATCATATGCTAATTCTACTTTACAGTTTTTGAGAAACTGCTTACTTTTTCCACAGTGGCTGTACAAACTTGCATTCCCACCAATAGTGCATGAAGGTTCCTTTTTGTCCACTTCCTTGTCAGCACTTACTATTTCTCTTGCTTTTGATTTCAGCCATTCTGACAAGTGTGAGGTGATACCTCATTGCATTTTAGATTTGTATTTTCTGATAGTGATGTTGGTCATCTTTATGTCTTCTTCAGAAAAAACATCTACTCAGTTCCTCTGCCTATTTTTAAATCAGATTACTTGTTTCTTTGGAGTGGATTTGTTTAATTTCTTTATATATTTTGGATATTAACCTCTCATCAGATATATAATTTGCAGATGTATCTTCCCACTTAGTAAGTTGCTTTTTTGTTTTGTTGATGGATTTTCTCACTGTGCAAAAGCTTTTTATTTTGCTGTGGTTCCAAATAGTTTATTTTCACTTCAGTTTACATTGTCTGAGAAGACATATCTAGAAAAAAATGTTTCCAAGGCCAATGTCAAAGAAATTATGACCTATGTTTTCTTCTAAGTGTTTTATGATTTCAGCTCTAACTTTTAGGTCTTTACTTAATTTTTGAGTTTATTGTTTTGCATGGTGTTTAAAGCTGGTCTGGTTTCATTCTTTTGCACGTCGCTTTCCAGTTTTCCAAACACTATTAATTGAATAAACCGTGTTTTCCCTGCTGTATATTCTTGTCTCTTTTTGGTAGATAAACTGATTATATAAGCATGGATTTATATCATGGATCTCTATTTTGACTATATAAACATGGGTTTATATCAGGGTTCTCTATTCTGTTACAGTGATATATGTGTCTATTTTGTGCCTGTACCATACTTGATTATTACAGCTTTGTAGTATATCTTGGGATTGGGATTGTGTTACCTCCAGCTTTGTTATTATTTCTCTAGACTAATTTTTCTGTTTGGGTATTTTTGGTTTCATACAAATTTTAGAATTTGTTTTAGTTCTGTGAAAAATGTTGTTGGTATTTTGATAGGGATTGTATTAAATTTGTAAGTTGCTTTGTGTAGTATGGATATTTTAACATTATTGGTTCTTCCAATCTATGACCATGGGTTATGTTTTCATTTGTTTGTGCTGTCTTCAAGTTAATTTATCAGTATTTTATAGTTTATGGTGTGCAAGTCTTTCACTTCCTTGATTAAATTTATTTCTAGGTATTTTATTATTTTAGGTACAAACGTAAATGGGATAGTTTTCTTAATTTCTATTTCTGCCACTTCATCATTATTGTAAGAAATTCAAGAGATTCCTGCACATTCATTTTGTATCCTGTTATTTTATTGAATTCGTTTACCAGTTCTAATAGTATTTTGATGGAAACCTTAGGGTTTTCTATACAGATATCATATCATCTGCAAGTAGTGGAGGTTTTACTTATTTCTTACTAATTAAGATTCTTTTTATTTATTTTCCTTGTCTGATCATTGTGGCTAAGGCTTCCAGTGTTATGTTGAATTAAAATAGTGAGAGTGGATATCTTTGCCTTGTATCTGATCCTAGGGGAAAGGCTGTCTGTTTTCACCACCAAGTATGATGTCAACTGTGGGTCTGTTAATATATGACTTTTATTATGTTGAGGTATGTTCCCTCTAAACCTATTTTTTTGAGAGTTTTTATTATAGATGGATACTGTATTTTGTCAAATGTTTTTCTGCATCCATTGAGATAATCATATGATTTTTATTTGTTTTCTCATTGTGTTGTATCATGATGATTGATTTACAAATATTAAACTACCTTGCATTTCATGAATAAATCCTACCTGATTGTGATTAATTTTTAATGTATTGTTGGGTTCTGCTAATATTTTGTTAAGGATTTTTGCATTTATGTTCATCAGAAATACTGACCTGTTATTTTCTTTGTGTTGTGTGTGTGTGTGTGTGTGTGTGTGTGTATGTGTGTGTGTGTTTCAGTATGTGTCTTTAGCCGGTTTTGGTATAAGGGTAATTTTTGCCTCGTGGGATGTATTGGAATCTTTTCTTCCTCTTCTATTTTTTTTTTAGAAGAAATTTGAGAATTTCAGAAGAGTAGGTGTTAACACTTCTTTAAGTATTTGGTAGAATTTACCTGTGAAGCCATCTGGTCTTGGACTTTTATTCGTTGGGTTGTTTTTGATTACTGATTCCATTTCCTTGCTAGTAATTGGTCTGTTTCTATTTTTTATTTTTTCTAATTCAGTTTTGGAAGGTTATATATATTTAAAACATTCTTTATTTCATTACAATAATTTTATTTACAACATTTACTTTTGATTTTTTCTTAGAGATTTCATCTTTCTGCTGCTACTAACCATCTTTTCTTGCATGTTGTTTACTTTTTCCATTAATGCCTATAGCATGTTAATATAGTTATTAATTTGTGATCATTCCTATATCTGTAGTATATACAAATCTTGTTCTAATGTTTACTCTAATTAAAGTTTGACAGAAAATTGTTTGTTTTGTTTTTTGTCTTTTAGTATGTCTTGTAATGTTTTGCTGAAAGCAGGACATGATGTACCAGATAAAAAGAACTGAGGTTCACAGGCCTTTAGTGTGAGATATTATGTTAATCTGGTTAAGGTTTTAATTGTGTTTAATTTTTCTTGTGGAAGTCAGTACAAGAAGCTACAAATTCTTTTAGTATTCTTGTTTGTGTCTTCCTTCTTATCTCTGAGGTTTCTATATGCAGGGCCTCATAATTTTTTTAATGTTTATTTATTTTTGACAGAGAGAGAGAGACAGAGCATGAGCGGGGGAGGGGCAGAGAGAGAGGGAGACACAGAATCTGAAGCAGGCTCCAGGCTCTGAATTGTCAGCACAGAGCCCAACATGGGGCTCGAACTCACAGACCGCGAGATCATGACCAGAGCCAAAGTCAGTCGCTCAACCGACTGAGCCACCTAAGTGCCCCTATATATAGTGCCTCATAAAGGGTGACTTTCTTGCATCTCTTTTAGCAATGCTTCACTATAACTATAATCAAGCTGTCTTGGGTGGTAATAATTTAAGCAAAAAGGAGCATTCTATAACCTTCAGGTTAAGTGCCAGTATTTTAGTGAATGTTTGCATTGGTGCTTTGGCTTTCAGAAATACTTATGTCTATCCTCAGTGTTATCAATTTTCATCCACTTTCTCCTCCATCTCCTGGCTACAGAATTTTCAATATATTTTTTTGAAGCCCTAACCCTGTTGACTTGCTTCCTTATTCCCTTAGATGTTACTGAAAACTGGAAGAGGCTTCAGTTGTGAGTAATTCCCTGAATCCTACTTGAGATAATGTTTCAGTATTGTGCCTTAGCAAAATTCATTCTTCTCTAAGAGTAAGCCTTTGTTATGGCTAAATCCCTGGATGTGTTTAAAATTGTTACTCCTCTTTTTTCACTGCCAAGTCTTTGAGGTGTTGTTTTTTGTTTTCTCACCATGTAAACCTGGTGAACTTTCTAGGAAAAAAAAAATCTCACAAAAGGTATCTTCCTAAAACTGCTATACCGGTAGTTTCTCACTCTCAAGCTACTCCATATTTAACTTCCAGTCATTTATCAACATTATTGTTTAAGTGTTCTTACCAGTTTATAGCAACAGTGGCTTATGCTTGAGATAAGAACATTTCAATTGCTGTATATCTCTGGAATACTTCCATCTCTTAATCTCAACGTGGTGGTTTTCCCTATGATCTCAACTGTCTAATGATTCAAGGAATGCTGATACATTTCAGTTTGTCCATTTGTTTGTTGTTGTAAGGAAAAGTGACAACTTTCAAACATTTTGAGTATCAAAACTGGATGTGAGATGAAGCATTCTGAAGACTGGTTTTTCCTCTGTGGGATCAAACCCTGTGAGGTTTGTAATTAATGATTTAATTGTACTCTTTAATAAAACTACTTGCAGTGTGGCATCAATAAGATCACTTACTTTTTTTCTGTTTGTAATTGGTAAGGATTTCAAGGACATCTTTGTTATTAAACTATGTACAAGTATTCAACACTTTATTCTCAATTCCAAAATACAAAAATCATTGAAAATAGAAGTTTTGTTTCTGTTTATCTGTTTTTAATAACTGTGGAAAAGTAAAATCTTGCATGAGCCAACATAAATGTGTTTGCCTAAATAAATAAATATTAATGTTTTTGTTTATGGTATCCTTCCTTATGCCCCAGTGGAGGAATTAAGTATTATACAATATATAATCTTTAAATTAAAAAAAATAAAAACAATAATTTCCATTACAAAACTATCTGGCCCAAAGGGTTTTAACATGTGTTTTGTAAAATATTTAATGTAATATGAGTTATTCTCATGAGATTTTAGCATTTCAGATAAGAGAGCTAAGACGGCAGCATAGTAGGAGGACCCTAGTTCTGCCTTATCCTTTGAAAACAACTAGATAAATATCAAATCATTTTTAATACTGAAGAAATCAACCTTATGACTGATAGGACAAACTGCACAACTAGAGGGAGAGAAGAGGCCACTTCAAGAAAGGAAGGAAGTATGGACATGTGGTTGGGGGAGAAATGGATCACAGGTACTGCAGAAGGCAGGGAGCCTTGGTTGCAGAAAAAGGGAAGAAGGAGTAGAGTACACAAGGATAAGCACAAAGAGAACAATTTTCCAAAACCATTGGCTGGGAAAAGTAGAGGGACGGTTTTCATGGCTTTTTGCAACCAGTAGGTCTCAAAGACTAGAGATTCAGAGGTCCCCAGGCTTGGCTGTGATACAGATTTTATACCAAGATACAAAACTAAATCATTTCCCTCTGCTCCGTGTAAAGTTACTTCTGACACAAAATACATTAAAGTTTCCACGAGCACCGAGGTGGCTCAGTTAAGCAGCTGATTTTGATCAGGTCATGATCTCATGGTTCATGGGATCAAGGCCTGCACTCCGAGCACAGATCCTGTTTGATCTCTCTCTCTTTCTCTCTCTCCCCCTCTCAAAATAAATAAATACATTTTATAATCTTCTACAAAAGCTAGTACATCTAGGGGCCCTCAATTAATATTTAGTTATTGAAACACATGTAACCCTATGCAATCTGACATGATTGGGAATGAAATGTTATGTATGACCAACTACTCTTGCTAATATAGATTTGCCATATATAACAATGATTCAGTATTTCAGGATGCTTTTGAAATGTCAAAATTATGAATATTGATCAATTATACTGAGGATGTGCAGAAGGGCAGTTTAATAAGTCTCGTGCCTCGGGCAGTTTAATAAAGTCTCATGCCTCTTAGTAAATAATTTACTATATTTTGAATAATATTAACTACTACTTATTTAGCTCTATTATTGTCAATTTAGAGATGATTGGGTCCACACACAAAATGCAATTCCAATGTATAATTCTGAACATATATTTCTTTTTCATATTATTTGTGATTTGAGCAAGAAAATTGTCAGAAAATATGCTAAAGATAAGGCACGAGGTTCATCTGAAAAGAAAAGGAAGGAAATGACACTTTTTATGTTCATTGTCTTGGGTTCAAACACTTTATTTGTAACTACTTAAATTTAATCAACATTTGCTAAGCTTTTACTGACTGTCAGAAATTGAACTATGCTACTATACCTGGAAGTGGATAAACATTTGATTCAGCAAATATTTATTTTGCGATAGACTGTATTTTAGGAAGATATAGAAATAAATTCCATGGCATTCTCTTATCATCTAGCATCTTCCACTCTGATTTGTAGAGGTGAAATTCCACCATGTTTACTATCAACTTCACTCTGAAATTTTTCCTACTTGATATGGAACTATGAGACCACTGTGCTTCCTGGGAGAATGATCATTCTAGAATGTTGTTTGGCAGGCATAAATCTATTTCTCTTTAAGGTGTGTAGTAGTGGAAAATATAATAGACATTATCAGCTTATATGAAATTTTTATGTATCTGTATTTAATTAAACTAAACTGTTTCAATGTAACACTAGTCCATTCTAAATAAAAAGACATTACTCTAAATTTTAAAAAGAAAATTTCAATAATTAATATTCTATAGAAGAGAAGAACCACTTCCAGAAGGAAAGTACTAAAACAATCAACAGAAAGGGAGATAATATTTGCAAACCATATGACTAAAAGTGGTCTAGTATTCAGTATACATATTGAATTCTTGCAATGCAACAACAAAAATACACACAACCCAATGAAAAATGGAGAAAATATTTAAGTAGCACTTCCTCCAGAAGAGATACAAATAACCAAAATTCATATGAAAAGATGTTCAATACCAGTAGTCATCAGGAAATGCAAATCAAAACCATGATGTGATACCACTCCACACACACTAATGTGGCTATAATAAAAAGATACACAATCACACATGTTATCAGGGATGTGAGTAAATTTGAACCCTTGTGAATTGGTTTTGGAAATATAAAATTGTGCAGTCACGTTGGAAAACTGGAAGGTCTTCAAATAGATAAAGATGTAGTTAGCATATTAACTGAGCTATTATACTCCTAGGAACATATCCAAGAAAATTAAAACATTTGTTCGTTCACACAAAACCTTGTACAAAAGTGTTCATAGTATTATTATCATTAATAGGCCCATGAGTGGAGATAATAGAAAAGTCCATTAACTGAAGAATTGACAAACAACATGTGGTATATCCATGCCATGAAAATTCAGCCCTAAAAAAGAAATGCTGATACATGTTACTTCATGAATGGACCTCATAAACATTAGGAAGTGAAAAAGTCAGTCACAAAAGGCAGCATGTTGTTATTATTCCATTTTCCTGGAAATGTTCAGAATAGTAAATTCATAGAAATAGAAATTAGGTTAGTGATAAGCAGGCTTTGGGAGCAGTGGGAAGTGTACATGGGGCTTTTTTCTGGAGTGAAAAATACTCTAGATTTAGGTAGAGATTATGAATGCATAACTTTATTAATATAATAAAAATCAATGAATTGTACCCTTTAAAAGGTGAAATTTTATGTCACATAAATTGTATCTCAATTATATATGAACATATATAATTAGAAATGACTCTAACCCCAGCCTTTAATTAAAATGAGCTGTTTTGTGCTTGTACATGTCGTCTCAGAATTAAAAGGTAGACATATAAAAGCACTTAAAAATAATCACACACAAAATTGTTCAATACCTTTATTTGGACAATATTAAAGTTCCTCTCTCAATAAGGTAGCTTGCAGATATGTTATAAATTAAAAGATTCTTATCAACATAAACCACAATAGCTAAAAGAATCTCAATATGTTTATATTCTCCTATATTCACAAATATCCATTAACATTATGATGGTTTTAGAGAATGCATATGGAAATTTCAACATCTATTCCTAAAACAAAATAACCACATTACAAAAACAGTACATACAATTCAATAAATGTTTTAATCGTTATAAAGACAGTCTATTTGAAACCAAAAGTGCATATAACCTGCAATAAAGAAATACCTAAGTCATTTGCATTATGGTCAATATCAAGACAAATATACTCATTTTAACAACTATTAGTTAATAAGATTTTTATTTTATAAAATTTTTAGATTTTCAGAATAGTTGTGAAGACAATACTGAGTTCCCGTATAACTTACATCCAGTTACTTTGCTAGCATACTATATTATTGACATTTTACATTAGTTTGGTTTATTTGTCACAGTTAATCACCCAATATTGGTACATTATCATTAACTAAGATCTACCTTATTCAGATTGCCTTGCTTTTGTCCTAATATTATTTTTCTGTTATAGGGTCCCATTCAGGTTACTATATTTAGTAGTCATGTCTTATTAGCATCTTTTGGCTGTGGTAATTCCTCAGATTTTCCCTGTTTTTTTTTTTATGGTATTGATTTGATAACCATTAGGGCATTTTGTAGTGTCTTTCAACTGGGGTTTATCTGGTGTTTTTGTTATGATTAAATTAGTGTTATGATTTTTGTGGGGAGGTAAGAGATAAAGTGCCATTTCCATTACATCATATCAAGGTCCACACTATCAACATAACTTATTGCTGTTCATGTTAATTTTAACCACTTGATTGAGATATTTTTTTCATATTTATTCATTACTTAAGAAGTTATTATTTGGCATTTATGTTCTGCACCGTTTGGAAGGAAGTCATTATGTGAAATTTACATTTAAGGAGTGTGGAGTATTGCTCCTTAAGGGTGGAATATCTGTAATATTCTTTGAAACTTTTCTTTTTTTTTGTTTCAAGTGTTTATAACATTCTAGTTAGTGTAATATTGGTTTCAGGAGTAGAATTAAGTGATTTATCACTTACATGTGACACCCAGTGCTCATTACAACAAATGCCTTCCTTAAAACCTATCACCCATTTAGCCCATCCCCCACCCATCTCCTTTACATTAACCCTCATTTTGTTCTGTATAGTCAAGAGTCTTTTATGGTTTGCCCCATCTCCTTTTTTATTTCTTCCCTTATGTTCATCTATTTTGTTTCTTATATTCCACATATGAGTGAAATCATGATATTTGACTTTCTCTGACTGAGTTGTTTCACTTAGCATAATACACTCTAGCTCTATTCACATCATTGCAAATGGTAAGATTTCATTCTTTATGATGGCTGAGTAATATTCTTTTATAAACACACACACACACACACACACACACACACACACCACATCTTCTTTATCCATTCATCCGTCGATGGACATTTGGGCTATTTCCATAATTTGGATATTGTTGATGATGATGCTTTAAACATCGAAGTGTATGTATCTTTTTTTAATTGGCTTTTCGGCATCCTTTGGGTAAATGCCTAGTAGTGCAATTGCTGGATCCTAGGGTACTTCTATTTTTCACAATTTGAGTAAATTGTATACTGTTTACCAGAGTGGTTGCACCAGTTTGCATTCCCACCAAGAGTGTAAGGTTCCCCTTTCTCTGCATCCTCACCAATATCTATTTCCTGTGCTATTAATTTTAGCCCTTATGTCATGTTTGAGGAGGTAGTTCATTGTAGTTTTGATTTGTATTTTTCTGACATGGAGACTTTGTCAATTTTGCTTCATTTATTTATATCAACATGGGCTCATCAATATTTATACTTAAGGGTATAAAGTAAAACTTTACGTTATTATTATTTAACTAATTTTGTTGCTCAAACTGTTCCAGCTTTAGTCATTGGAAGCTCTTTCAGTAATTTGATATATACCCATTGTTGTGGGGTTTATGTTAGTGCATTGTAACTTCTTAGCTATGAAAGATGCTCCACGTTCATATGACATATTCCATAATGTAGCCTCTAAATCAGCTATTTATCCAAGGAACGCTGGTTCTTTTCATTTAATAATGATTTAAAAAAAATGACTTTGGATGTGCTTCTTGTCTCTGGGGAGTCATTGCATCTATTCATCAATTGACAAAGGAAATAGATGTTAATATGTACACTAACTCAACTATGTACAAACATTTATAAATATATTTATATATACCCATTTGTATCTATATTGTGTTAAACATGATTTTGCACTGATGTCCTTAGCTCTAATCCCCAGTATCACATCGGTCATCCTAGTTTTTCCCTTGTTTATACATAACCACTTACTCTAACAATGAGAAACTAGGTTCACAGCATCTTCTATCCATTAACTAGCTATAAATTATGAGGGGAAAAGTATCCCAATTAGGGTAACAACCATAGAATATGAAATGTTTAGAAAAATCTTAACAAAAAAATCACAAGAAACACATAAAGAAAACTATAACATGTTTAAAAAAGACATACAGAAACCATAAGTAAATGAACTTGTAAGCCTAGTTTAAAAGCAAAAGAATAAAGACGGTGATCAACAGATAAATGAAGATTCTCAACATCACTAATCACTGGGGAAATGCAAATCAAAACCACAATGAGATATCACTTTACTCCTGTCAGAATGGCTATCATCAAAAAGGCAAGAAATAACAAGTGTTGGCGAGGATGTGGAGAAAAATAAATAACTCATGTGCACTGTTGGTGGAAATGTAAATTGGTACAACCACTGTGGAAAACATTATGGAAGTTCCTAAAAAAGTAAAAATAAAAATACCGTATCATCCATTATTTCCACTACTGGGCATTTACCCAAATAAAACAAAAATACTAATTTGAAAATATATATACACCCTTATGTTTATTGCAACATTATTCACAATAGCCAAGATATGGGAGAAACCTAAAAGTCCATTTATAGATAAGTTGTAAATATGTTTTCACACACACACACACACACACACACACACACACTGAAATATTATATGTCCATTAAATAATGAAACTTGCCATTTGCAACAATGTGAATGGACCTAAAAGATGTTATACTAAGTGAAATAACTGAGATTGAAAAAAATTACTATATGATTTCATTCATATGTGGAATGTTAAAAAAAAACAAATTCATAAACAAGTAAAAAGCAGAATCAGACCTGTAAATACAGAACAAACTGATGGTGGCTAAAGGGAATGAGGGTGGACGGATGGGCAAAATCGGTGAAAGACAGTGGGAGATACAAGCTTCCAGTTATAGAAGGAATAAATCATGAGAATAAAAGGCATAACATAGGGAATATAATAAATGATATTGTAACAGTGTTGTATGGTGACAGATGGTAGCTATATTTGTTGTAAGTATACGTATTTACATAGACCTTGAATCACTGTGTTGTACACCTGAAACTAATGTAACATTGTGTGCCACCCATAATCAAATAAATTTTAATTGCAACATTTTTCTATTATTAGAACGTCACCTCCTACAAGGCATGGAACACATATGTTCTTTATATTCTGCCTCAAATTATTAAGCATCTACAAAGTAACTGTTCTGAAAAATTCTCAAAAAATGTTCAGCAGAGAACAAAACAATAGACACCTGTTTATCCACCATCTCTCAATTCTTCTAGGAACAGCAAGCATTCTCACACAAAATCTCTTGTTTAGATTCTTTAAATCTTTGGGATTAAGATGGTGGAATTGTAGGAGGACCTTATACATGTCTCATCCCTTGAACACAGCTAGATAACTATCAAATTATTCTGAACACTCAGCAAATCAGTCTGAGGGCTAATGACAAACTGCACAACTAGAGGGAGAAAAAAGACCACATCATGGGAGGTAGGAGGTGCAGGGACATGATCTGGGGGAGAAAAGAATTGTGTATGCTGCAGTCCAGAAGGAGGGAAAGAGAGAGAGAGACAGTGTGTGTGTGTGTGTGTGTGTGTGTGAGAGAGAGAGAGAGAGAGAGAGAGAGAGAGAGAGAGAGAAAGCAGCATGCAGGAGATTGCACAAGAAAAAATACTTCCCCAAAACCACTGAGTGAGAAAACAAGAAGGGCTGATTATCTCAAGTTTTGACAAGCTGCAGAGCTGAAAGTCTGAAGTTTTAGAAGTCCATGCCATCCCCAGGGTTAATTCTAGCATGCATAGTGGTACTCCTGTAGAAAAGCAGGACAGAGGCCTGGGGGTGGACAATGTGTTCTGAGGATGCCCTGGGTCACACTGGAAAAGACAATTCCCCTTAAAGTGCATTTGGGAGAGACAACACTGCTTCTTGGGAGACAAAACAGACACTGGGGACCTATAAGCTGCCCCATTCATTAGCACATGAGCAGAGAGAACTGCTGAGGGCAGCTAACCAGGATGTGGGCTTTTGTTACACTTTACCATAAACTCCGAAGCCCTGCACATTTGTGGACTGTTTTTCTGGGACAAACCAATACAAGTCACAGTGTGGTAAGCCTCTCCCCCAGAGGATCAATGTGGGTCATCACCGTGCCAGGTCTCTAAAATTTGGAGTTTTGAAACCCAGCCTGGTCCCTGAGGTGAAACACAGGAGCACAGTACTGCGAGGCAAGCAGACAGTTTTGACACAGACAGGATGAAGGCAGGGATCTGATAGAGGCCTGAGACACAAGAGGGCAGATTGCTCACTCATCTTTGAGGGCTTGTTGAACACCAGTGGGTGTAAACTCCCCTCTCCAGAGAAAAGAGTAAGCTGATGCTATTTTTCACCCCTTAGAACAGATGGATTTAAGCAAACAGCACAGTACATACAGTAGAGGCTTTAGCCACTTACAGGAGGCCTTGTCCACCCCCACACTTGCAGGCACCTTTGTTTTACTAAGGTGAGTATGATTGAGAGCCAGAGCAACAGCTGGCCTCACCCCCAAAAGGCCAGAACAAACCCTCTTAATGCACCAGGTCTACTGATCACAGAGTGCTGCAAAGCTTCAGCTGTAGTGGAAGCAGGACGAGGCACAGGCTTTCCTAATACACAAAAGACAGAGACCTAGACAAAATACCAAGACAGAAGAATTCATCTCAAAAGAAAGAACAAGAGGAGGTCACAGCCAGGGAGCTAATCAAAATAGATATATGTAACAGGCCTGAAAAATAACTTAAAAAATAATCATAAGGATACTACCTCAGATTTTGAAAAGCATAGAAGAAACCAGAAAGACCCTTACAACAGAGATAAAAGACATAAAAACTAGTCAGACTGAAATAAAACCTTCTATAACTGAGGTGAAAAACTGACTGTTGTAATAACCAGAAGGATGGAAGAAGCAGAGAAATGAATAAGTGATACAGAAGATAAAATTTTGGAAAATAATGCAGCTGGAAAGAGGAGGGGAAGAAAAATATTGAATCA
Source organism: Prionailurus viverrinus (assembly GCF_022837055.1). Classification (NCBI taxonomy): domain Eukaryota; kingdom Metazoa; phylum Chordata; class Mammalia; order Carnivora; family Felidae; genus Prionailurus; species Prionailurus viverrinus. The sequence goes on from NC_062579.1 coordinate 60,752,791, forward strand.
TGAATGTAGACTTAAGGAACTCAGCAACTCCATAAAATGTAATAATATTCATATCATAGGAGTCCCAGAAGAAGAAGACAGGGGAAAGGAGATAGAAGGCTTATTTGAGCAAATTATAGCTGAAAACTTTCTTGATCTGGGGAAGGAAACAGACATCAAAATCCAGGATGGACAGGGGCGCCTGGGTGGCGCAGTCGGTTAAGCGTCCGACTTCAGCCAGATCACGATCTCGCGGTCCGTGAGTTCGAGCCCCACGTCAGGCTCTGGGCTGATGGCTCAGAGCCTGGAGCCTGTTTCCGATTCTGTGTCTCCCTCTCTCTCTGCCCCTCCCCCATTCATGCTCTGTCTCTCTCTGTCCCAAAAATAAATAAACGTTGAAAAAAAAAACTTAAAAAAAAAATCCAGGATGGACATAGAACTAACTCCCAACAAAATCAATGAACGTCAGCCAACACCAAGATATACCGTAGTTAAATTTGCAAGATACAGAGATGAGGAAAGAATCCTGAAAGCAGGAAGGGAAAAGAAATCTCTCACCTACATGTGAAAATAAATTAGTTTAGCAGAAGATCTTTCCACAGAAAACTGGCAGACCAGAAGGGAGAGGCATGGTATATTGAAAATGCTGAATGGGAAAAATAGGCAGCCAAGAATACTTCATACAGCAAAGCTCTCATTCAGGATAGAAGGAAAGATAAAAAGTTTCCCAGACAATGCAAAACTAAAGGAGTTTGGGACAACTAAATGAGCTTTACAAGAAACATTAAAGGAGACTGTTTGAGTGGGATATATTCATTACATCTTTTAAATTTGCAACTCAAATGAGGGATGCCACATTCCTACACACCCTTTTCTATGGTAATAATCATTGCTGTAAAAGGATATATGACATTAGCTATGTCAAGCAGGTTGGTTGCCTAGAAATTTTCAAAATAGAGCTAGTTGGAGTGGAGTTTCTGTTATGTGCAATCAAGAGTCCTGGTCAATAATGGAACATGTTGCATAATACAAGTTTTCATTAAAAATGTACTTTATAGGGGCGCCTGGGTGGCGCAGTCAGTTAAGCATCCGACTTCAGCCAGGTCACGATCTCGTGGCCCGTGAGTTTGAGCCCCGCGTCAGGCTCTGGGCTGATGGCTCAGAGCCTGGAGCCTGTTTCCGATTCTGTGTCTCCCTCTCTCTCTGCCCCTCCCCCGTTCATGCTCTGTCTCTCTCTGTCCCAAAAATAAATAAATGTTGAAAAAAAATTTTTTTAAAAATGTACTTTATATAAATGCATTTTATAAACACAGCTTATATATATATATATATATATATATACACACACACACACACATATATATATATATATACACATGTATATATATATATAAGCTGTGTTTATAAAATGCATTTATATAAAGTATAATGTATATATAAAGTATATATGTATATATATATATATTTATGTTTATTGTAGTACATTAAAACATAGCTTATATATTTTTTTCTGTTTATTGTAGTACATGACTTTCATTATACTGTTCTTTGGATGCAACCTCCCATTTGAATGTTTAGTGAAGACCAATAATATAAGACCCATATTATTTCAGTTTTAGGCTGGTTAGAATTTTTTTTCAATAAACAATTATTCTGGTGAAAAGCTTCCAGATTCAATATGGTTAACAAAAACAACAAAAAAATCAAAGTATGTCAAGATCCATATCTTCAAAATTGTGATTTTAATGCATTTGGGAAACTTGAAATATAATTATACATTTTTTAGAATGGATAATTCTTTCATTCCACATTCTAAAATGTAGCATATGATAAAACATGTTTTTTTTGGAATACAAAAATAAATATTAGTAAACTATAAGAAGGACTTAGCTGTATCTTGCCTCAACTCTCACCCATTTTCTAGAGCACAGTACTTTCAAGAGAGTTGAGAAGTTTGTAAAAATGAAATCAATAGAAACACAAGATCCTGGGGTGCCTGGGTAGCTCAGTGTGTTAAGCATCCAACTTTAGTTTGGGTCATGATCTCACAGTTTGTGTGTTTGAGCTCCATGTAAGGCTCTGTTGTTGACAGCTCAGAGCCTGGAGCCTGTTTCAGATTCTGTGTCTCCCTCTCTTTCTGCCCCTCCCCTGCTCCCATTATGTCTGTCTGTCTCTCTCTCTCAGAAACAAACATTTGGGGCGCCTAGGTGGCTCAGTCAGTTAAGCATCTAACTTCAGTTTGAGTCAAGATCTCACACATCATGAGTTCCAGCCCCACATCCAACTCTGCTGATAGCTCAGAGCCTGGAGCCTGCTTTAGATTCTGTGTCTTCTCTTTCTCTGCCCCTCCCTGTTCATTTTCTCTCACTCTCTCTCTCTCTCTCTCAAATAAATAACCATTTTTTAAATAAAATTTAAAAAAAAACTTAAAAAATTAAAAAATAATTTAAAAAAGGAAAAAACAGATCCTATTTATCTATGAAGCCTGGCTACAGAGGTACAAAGATATTAATGATGATGTAGATGATCTGGAGACGATTTTCACTCTTTGAACATGTGAACTGTACCTTCTTTGGAGCTTGAAGAATGAAAATCTTTGAGCAAATTCCACAGTAAAAAAATTCAAACATTGTATATTTATTTTGTCATTTAGACTAGGCATTTGAGGTCATGTAAGCTCTAGATTGTAGTACCCATTGATGGAGTAGGTTGACCTTATGTGGCAAATTAACCTCTTGTAGCCCTCAGATTACCAAAATAAATAAGAATGAATACCAATCAATAATGCTCACGCTTTGGTTACTTCACCAGAAAAATAAAATATCATAACTTCTTAGGAAGAATATACATGTAAGAAAGGCAAAAAATGATTTAACAAGGAGATTCATATAATTACTCATTTTTAATTCAAAAATTGGAATTAAATTGCAATCTATTTTCCTCCTTTTAATATTCTTTCATACATTTTGTTTGTATATGCTGAGCAAACAAGGACTACTCACTTTCTCATGTATTTTCACTTGGAAAAAAGCTAGAAACTGAACCAAACTTAGTAGATAAGTGGAACAACCTAGTATATTTAAAAATGCAGATAACTGTGACCCACTCCAGGAGATTTTACTTCAGATAATCTGGAGACAAGCTCCAAAATCTTTATTTTTCACATCCTTCACAGATAATATTACTGATCAGTCAGGTTTGGGAACCTATGGGGTAGACAAAATTTAAGGTCTATTTTAACCCATTATTGTGTGGGAGCACAAAATTCCTATTTTTTTTATTTTTTTTTATTGTTTTAAAATTTACATCCAAATTAGTTACCCTATAGTGAAACAATGATTTCAGGAGTAGATTCCTTAATGCCCCTTACCCATTTAGCCCATCCCCCCTCCCACAACCCCTCCAGCAACCCTCAGTTTGTTCTCCATATTTATGAGTCTCTTCTGTTTTGTCCCCCTCTCTCTTTTTGTTATTTTTGTTTCCCTTCCCTTATGTTCATCTGTTTTGTCTCTTAAAGTACTCATATGAGTGAAGTCATATGATTTTTGTCTTTCTCTAATTTCACTTAGCATAATCATTTAATCCCTAAAAAGGATCATTCCTGATTTCTGTCATTATTAGGAATACTTTTAATTAAAAAAAAAAAACAAACTTTGTCCTTCCTTCATTCCTTCCTTCCTTCCAGTATATTAAATAGGATACTTGATTCAGATACTTTATATCAAATACACAATTTCTCTTTATTTTTGTTAGCAAAATACTAATTTTTTGCTAATGTCTGTTTAATAAATACCTATTAATATAAACCAATCATATTAGACTCATTCTAGTTACCAGGAATTTGTTGGTGGAATACTATATTATTAATCTCTAGATGATGGAATCTGAAAGAAAATTCCTGGAGGGTTTCTAGAAAAGATTGCATTGCTTTTTTAAAAAGCATGAAGAGGGGTGCCTGGGTGGCTCGGTCGGTTAAGTGTCCAGCTCTTGACCTCAGCTCAGGTCATGATATCACAGTTCATGGACTCGAGCCTCACATCAGACTCTGCACCATCAGTGTGGAGCCTGCTTGGGATTCTCTCTCACCCTCTCTCTGCCCCTCCCTGCCCAAGTGGTCTCTCTCTCTCTCCCTCTTTTTCTCCATCTCTCTGTCTTCCCCCTCTCTCTCTCAAAATAAATGAAAAAGCTTTAAAAATAAATAAATAAAAATATGAAGAGTATGGGGAACATTTTTTGGGAATTAAAATATATATTTATATATTTTTCTATATATCTAATAAATGGCTAAATCTCTACTATGTGGGTCTATAACATGTTGTGTATCCATATATTAATTTCCATTGGCTGCCACAATCACTTACAACAAATGCCATGACCTAAGACAACAGTAATGCATTCTTTACCAGTTATTGAGAATAGAAGTCCAAATAAACACCAGAACTGCATTCACTCTGAGACTACAAGGAAGAATCTGTCATTTACCTCTCTCCTAGTTTCTGACAATCATTGATGTTCCTTGGCTTGTAGCTATATACTCCAATCTCTGCTTCTGTCTTCACATAACACTCTCTTCTGTGTATCTGAGTCTTCTCCAATGTATGAATCTTATAAAGACACATATAATTGTGTATAAGGAAAACCTAGACAATCTAAAATTAACCCCTCATCTCAGGATACTTAATTCAATTATGTCTGCAAATTTTTTTTTTCAAATAAAGTAACATTCACATGTTGTGAGAATTAGGATGTTAACATTTTTTGGGGGTGTGGGGGACAGAATTTAGGCTACTAGAGTCCTAAGAATAGAATTTGGTGTTAGGAGATCTGTATTCCAATTCTAGCTCTACCTCTAATTGATTGTGTGTCCCTTTATGATTCACTCCCCTCCTTTGGTCCCCAGTTTATTCATATGTTCAAATAAAGTAATTGTAACTGAGTATTTCTAAAATCTATTCTTTCTATAAATCCCTCTAACTTGATATATCCATGGTGTTTTATACCATAAGAACAGTACACAGAGAAGTACCCAACAGAAAGTTGCCATTTTCCATAAGATTCTAAATGTCAGTATGTAGGTTAAAAAATGCACATGGGGTCTGAGAAATAGAGTAGATCAAATAGAATAGAACAAAAATTAAAATATTTTATAAAGTTTAGTCTCTAATAGTCAAGCATGACAGGAATCTCACTAAATTTTTATTGTTATGGTAAATAACTCATAACAAAATTTACCATCTTAACCATTTATAAGTGTAATTATACAATTCAGTATTGTTAAGTATATTCACGTTGTAGTGAAACATCTCCAAAATGTTTTTTTCAGCTTGCAAAGTGGGAATTCTATACCTATGAAACAAGTCCCCATTTTTCTCTGCATCCTGCTCCTGATAACTATTTGTATGAATTTGAATTCTTCATATACATTATATAAGTAGAATTATATAGTACTTGACTTTTGTGATCAGCTTATTTCATTTAGCATGATTTCCCCAAAGGTCATCCATGTTGTAGCATATGACAGGATTTCCTTCATTTTAAGGCTGAGTAGTATTTCATTGTCTGCATATAAGACATTTTTTTTTAAATTTTCATTTATTTATTTTGAGTGTGTGTGTGTGTGTGTGTGTGTGTGAGGAGGAGGGCAGAGAGAGAGAGGGAGAGAGAATCCCAAGCAGGTTCCATGATGTCAACACAGAGCCTAATGCAGGGCTCAACTTCACAAACTGTAAGATCATGATATGAGCCAAAATAAAGAGTTGTATGCTTAACTGACTGAGCCACCCAGGTGTCCCATCATTATATGATATTTTATTTATTTATTTTAACATCAATGGGCATTTGAGTGGTTTTAATTTTTTGGACATTGTAAATACTGTTGCTGCGAACCTGAGTATACAAATATCTCTTCAATATCCTTCTTTTAGTTCTTTTGAATATATACCCAGATGTGGGATTGCTGGATCACATAGTAGTTCTATTTTGAATTTATTCAAGAACCTCCATGCTGTTTTCCATAGTGGTTACAGTATTTTACAATACCACCAATAGATGTGAAATAGTATAACAATATGGTTTTGATTTAAATTTATCTAATGATTAGTGATATTGAGTAACTTATTATATGTGTGTTGGACATTTGTCTATAGTCTTTGGGAAAATGCCTATTCAAGTCTTTTACCCATTTTAAAATCATGTTATTTCCTTGTTGAGTTGTCATTATACTCTGGATATTAATCCCTATTTAAATTCATGATTTATAAATATGTTATCTTCCATAAGTTGTTTTATTACTCTGTTGATTGTGTTCCTTGATAAACAATGATTTTTTTTTAATTTAATGTAGCCCCATTTGTCTATTTTTGCATTTGTTGCTGTGCTGTTATATCCAATAAATCATTGCCAAGTTCTATGTGTTTAAGCTTTCCCCATATGTTCAATTCTAAATTTTTTCTAGTTTTAGGGCTTACATTTAGATTTTCAATTCATTTTGAGCTCACTTTTCTAAAAAATTAAGATAACGACCCAACTTCACTATTTTGCTTGAAGATAAACAGGTTTTCAAAATTTGAAAATGTCTTGGAACACTTGTCAAAAAAAAACATTTGACTTTATTTAAGGCTTTATTTCTGTGTTCTGTACTCTATTCCATTGATCTATTTGTTTGTCTTTATGCCAAAACCAAAATTATTATATTAAGGTAGCTTTTTAATATATTTTTAAATCAGGAAGTGTGAGCCCTTCAAATTCAATTTTATTCTTCAAACCTGTTTTGGCTATTCAGTATTTCTTGACATTCCTTATCAGCTGTTGGATGATTATTTTTTACTTTTGCAAAGGAATGTTTTAGAATTTTGATAGGGATTGTGCTGGATCTGTAGATCACTTTGTGTATTACAAACATCTTAACAATATTACAGTCCCAATCTGTGAACACAGAATGTTACTCCACTTATTTTTGTATTTTATAATTTATATGATCAGTGTTTTGTAGTTTTCAGAGTGCAAGGCTTTCACCTCTTCATTAGTTTTATTCCTAAATTTTTTCTAAAATTTTTTTTAAACGTTTATTTATTTTTGGGACAGAGAGAGACAGAGCATGAATGGGGGAGGGGCAGAGAGAGAGGGAGACACAGAATCGGAAACAGGCTCCAGCCTCTGAGCCATCAGCCCAGAGCCTGACGTGGGGCTCGAACTCCCGGACCGCGAGATCGTGACCTGGCTGAAGTCGGACGCTTAACCAACTGTGCCACCCAGGCGCCCCATTCTTAAATTTTTTCTAATTTTTATGTTATTGAAGTGGTATTATATTTTATTTACTTTTCAAATTGGTCATTGTTAGTATATAGAAATTCAACTAATTTTAAGTGTTGAATTTGTATCCAGCAAATTTTATGAATTTTTTAGCTCTAATAGATATATATGAAATACTGAGAATTTCATACATAGTATTTTTCCTTCTAAAAACAGATAATTTTACTTATTAATTTCCAATTTGGATATGTTTATTTTTCTTACCTAATTGGCGTAGGCATTATAATACTATGTTGAATATAAAAGGAAAACATGTGCAAACTTGTCTTGTTATCAAAATTAGAGGAAAATCTTTAATTCAGTCATTATTGAATCCAATGTCAGCTGTGGGATTTTCAAAAATGGCCTTTATAATTTTGAGATAGATTCCTTCTGCTCGGGGTTTGTTGTTTTTATCATGAAATAATGTTGAATGTTGTAAGTTTTTCTGAATCAATTGAGATGGTCATGTGGTTGCTCTTATTCATTACATTAATGTGGCATATCACACTGATTGAATTTAGTAATTTGAAACATTCTTGCATTCCAGAAATAAATGTCACTTGGTCATGTACGATCCTTTTAATGTGCTGTTGAATTCAGTTTGCTGATATTTTTTCCAGATTTCCACAGCAATAATAATTAGGGATATTGGTCTGTAGTTTAATTTGCTTATAGTTTCTTTGCTTGACTTTGGTATCAGGATAATTCTGATTTTATAAAATGACTTTGGAATTGTTCACACCCTCACAGTTTATTTTTTAAGTTTTTATTCAAATTTCTTTTAGTTAGCATACAGTGAAATGTTATTTTCAGGGGTACAATACAGTGATTCAACACTACCATACAACATCCAGTGATCATCACAAGTGCACTCCTTAATTCCCATTACTTATTTAACCCATCCACCTACCCAACACCCCTATGCTAATGACCAGTTTGTTCTCTATAGTTAAGAGACTGTTTCTTGGATTGCTCTCTCTCTCTTTTATTCTTTCACTTTGTTCCTTTGTTTTGTTTCTTAAATTGAACATATGAGTGAAATCATGTGGAATTTATCTTTCTCTGATTGACTTATTTCACTTAAAATTATCCTCTCTAGCTCCACCAATGTCAATGCAAATGGCAAGATTTCCTTTCTTATGGCTGAGTTATATTCCATTGTGTGTGTGTACACATACACACACACACAACTTCTTCATTATGCATTCATCGGTAAATGGAAAATTGGACTGTTTCCATAATTTGAGTATTATAGATAATGCTGCTATAAACATCAGAGTGCAGGTACCCCTTTGAATTAGTATTTTTATATTCTTTGGGCAAATAGTAGTGCAATTGTTGGATCATAGGGTAGCTCTATTTTTAACTTTTTGAGGAACTCCTATAGTGTTCTCCAGAGTGGCTGAAACACTTTACATTCCCACCAATAGTGTAAGAGGGCTTCCCTTTCTCCACATCCTTGCCAATACCTGTTGTTTCTTGTGTTGTGGATTTTAGCTACTCTGACTGGTGTCAGGTGATATCTCATTGTAGTTTTGATTTGTATTTCCCTGATGATGAGTGATGTTGAGCATCTTTTCATGTGTCTGTTGGCCATCTGGATGTCTTCTTTGGAAAACATGTCTATTCTTGTCTTCTTCCCATTTTTAATTTGATTATTTGGTTCTGAGGTGTTGAGTTCTGGAAGTTGTTTATATATTCTGGATAATAACTATTTAACAGGTATATCACAAGCAATTCTCTTTCCCCATGCCATAGGTTGCCTTTTAGTTTTGTTGATTGTTTCCTTTGCTGTGCAGAAGCTCTTTTATTTTGATGATATCCCAATAGTTTATATTTACTATTGTTTCCTTTGTCTCCAGGGAAAGAAGTTGCAATGGCTAATATGAGGAAAGATACTGCCTGTCTTCCCCTCTAGGATTTTTATGGTTTTTGGTCTCACATTTAGGTCCTTAATCCATGTTGAATTTATTTTTGTGTATGGTGTAAGAAAGTTGTCTTCTTTCATTCTTTTGCATGTTGCTGGCCAGTTTTCCCAACATGATTTGTTGAAGAGACTATCTTTTTCCCATTAGATATTCTTTTCTCAGTATCATGCCATCTATAAATAGTGGAAGTTTTATTTCTTCCTTACTGATTTGGATTCCTTTCATTTCTTTTTGTTGCCTGATTGCTGTGGCTAGGACTTCCAGTACTATGTTGAATAAAAGGAGTAAGAGTGGATATCTGTATCTTTTTCCAAATGGTAGCCAAAAAATTCCCAGTTTTCTTCATTAAAGATGATTTTAGCTGTGGGTTTTTCATTTCTGGCCATTATTATGTTAAGGTATATTTCCATGTACTTTTTGATACCTTCTTTGATTTCTTAGTTGACCCATTCATTGTTTAGTGGGATGTTATTTAACCTCCATGTATTTGTGGTATTTCCAGATTTTTCTTATGGATTATTTCTAGTTTCATAGCAATGTAGTCAGAATAGTTGCATGACATGACTTCAATTTTCTTGAATTATTTGAGGCTTGTTTTGTGACCTAAAGTGATCTATTCTGGAGAATGTTCCATTTGCAGTTGAAAAGAATGTGTATTATGCTGTTTTAGGATAGAATGTTCTGAATATATTTGTTAAATCCATCTGGCTGGTGTGTCATTCAAAGTCACTGTTTAATTGTTTAGATTGGATGATATGTCCATTGATGTAAGTGGTGTGTTAAAATTGCCAAGTTCCTTTATATTTGGTTTAATTTTTATGCATTTGGTTGCTTCCATGTTAGGTAGATATTTACAATTGTTAGTTCTTCTTGTTGGATTGTCCTCTGTATTATTATAGTGTATGTCTGTCTCTTTTTATAAACTTTGTTCTAAAGTCTATTTCATTTAACATAAGTATTGTTATTCTGGATTTCTCCTGAGATTCACTCCCATGCTAAGTGTTTCTCCATCCCCTCAATTTCAATATGCAGGTGACTTTATGTCTGAAATTAATCTCTTGTAGACGGCTTATGGATGGGTCTTGTTTTTTGTTTGTTTGTTTGTTTGTTTGCTTGTTTGTTTGGTTTTTATCCATTCTGGTAGCCTATGTCTTTTGACTAGAGAATTTTTTCCATTTTTATTTAAAATAATTATTGATAGATATGTATTTATTGTCATTGTATTACTTGTTTTGTGGTTGCTGTTTTAATTTATTCTTTAAAATGTTATTTTATTTTTTTAATGTTTCTTTATTGTTTAGAGAGTGATATAGAGAGGAAGAGCAGGAGTGGGGGAAGGGAAGAGAAAGTGTGAGACACAGTATCTGAAGCAGGCTCCAGGCTTTGAGCTCTTAGCATAGAGCCTGACACAGGGTTCAAACTCACGAACCATGAGATCATGACCTGAGCCAAAGTCAGACGCTTAACCAACTGAATCACTCAGGTGCCCCTTTTGTGGTTGCATTTGTAGCTATTTTCTGATCCTTTCTTCCCTTCCTCTCTTTCATGGTTTGTTGTTTTCTATTGTGATGTACTTGGATACCTTACACTTAATTTATTTCTTTTCTTAATCTTCATTTTTTGTGTAGTTTTTAATGTTTTTTTTTCATTTGTGATTACCTCAATTTATATATAACATCTTTTCATAGAGTTGTGTATATTAAGATGGTGACCTGTTAATTTTGAACTCATTGTTCTCCCCACCACGTTGCAAACATTTGGCATTATATTTTACATAGTTTTATTTTATGAATACATTGACTGCTTTTTATAGAAATACTTATTTTTACTGGTTTTGTGTTTCCTACTTTTCACACTCTCACTTATGGTCTTTTCTTTCCACTCAAAATATCCCCTTTAATATTTCTTTTAGGGCTGGTTTAGTGGTCATAAACACCTATAGTTTTCTGATAGACTTTTAAATCTCTCCTATTCTGAATGATATCCTGGGTGTATAAAGTATTTTTGGCCACAGATTTTTCCTTTTCAGCTCTTCAAATATATTGTGACACTACCTTCTAACTCCACAAATTTCTGCTGAAATTCAGCTGAGAGCCTTATGGCATTTTCTTTGTATGTAACTGCCTTCTTTTCCTTGCAACCTTTAAAATTCTGTCTTTATCAGTTCATTGCCAATTTAATCTCTATGTCTCTTGCTGCAGACATCCTTGGGTTGAATTTGTTAGCCAATCTGTTATTCCTGAATGTGGATCTGTTTCCCTCCTCAGATTTGGGAAGATTTTAGGTATTATTTCTTGAAATACATTTTCTGATCTGCCTTTTTCTATCTTCTTCTTCTGGGATCTTTATAATCTAAATACTATTACATTTGATGGAGTGACTCAGTTCTCTAAGTGTATTCTCATTATGTAGTATTTATCTGTCTCTCATCTATTCAGCTTCATTCATTTTCATTATTCTACCTTCCAGGTCATGGATCTGTTCCTCTGCTTTCTGTAGCCTATTGTTTATTCCTTGTATTGTATTTTTAATTGCATTTATTGAGTTTTTCATCTGTGCTGTTATTATTTATTTGTACAGGGTCTCACTGAAGTCCTCTACCTATTTCTGAATTACAGTGAATATCTTTATGATCATTACTTTAAAATATCTATCAGGCATACTACTTCTCTGTTTTGCTTAGATCTCCTGTTGTGATTTTGTCATGTTTTATTTGGGACAAATTCTTCTGTCTCCTCAGTTTGTTCACCTCTTTGTGTCTATTTCTGTGTTTTAGGAAAACCAGCTACATCCTTTCCTTTTTAAAGTAGTAACTGAGGCACCTGTGTTGTTCAGTTAAGCGTCTGACTCTTGATTTCAACTCAGGTCATGATCTTTGGTTTGTGAGTCTGAGCCCCACATCAAATTCTATACTGACAGTGTGGAGCCTGCTTGGGATTCTCTCTCTCTCTCTCTCTCTCTCTCTCTCTCTCTGCCCCTCCACCCACTCTCTTTCTCAAAACAAATAAATAAACTTAAAAAAAAATAAAGTAGTGGCTTTATGGAGAAGAGGTCCTATACTGCCTTGCAGTGCAGTGTCCCCTGATCACTAGAACCTAGTATTTCAGGGGAGTCTCCTAAGTGTGTTGTTTACATGCTGCTATTGTGTCTAAGTAGCTTTTACTTTAAGTCCAGACTTCTGTGCTGATATTCTGCATACTCTAGGTGGTATTCCTGAGACCAAGGCAGGCCAGCTCTGAGGGGGTGTGACCCCAGGAGGGCTTGGGTGATGGGTAGCAGTTTTAGCAAAATTTGCACTGAGATTAAGCTGGATCTCCCAAAAGTTCAAGGACAGCCAGAGGCACAGAACATGTTAGTGGCAGTGGCTGGGGGAATGACACACAGTTGGTATGGTGGCTACATATGCATGGTGGTTGAGTGTGGCATGTGATGTCTGCATATAGAGGCTGGGTGCAGAGGACAGAGGCACTTTAACAAAATTTGAACTGAGCCACTAGCCCTGAATTGGATCCCCCAAAGCTGGATAGCCACCAAGGGTGTGCACAGCATTAAACATTTTGTGCTGAGCCCAGGACCCAGGCCAGCAAGCTTGGAATGGGCAAGTCTTCAGAACTTGAGGGCAGGGCACACTGCTAAGAAGTTAGTTAGCAAGTGTCTGTGCATCACCATCTCCTGTTCTGTGTTTATGTTGGGAGGGTGGAGGAGGAAAATGGCCCTTGCCAATTCCTTTGTTTCTGGAGAAGTCCTCCATCAGGCTCTGAAATCTATACAAACAGATCTCCATCCTATTGTCTGCAGACTCTATGTTGCCTCTCCTTGGGCTGTTATCTGTTTAAGGACAGGGACCCAGCTATCACTTGCCCTCCTGACTTGCCAAATTCTGACTCAGGTGACTTTTAAAGTCCCAGGCTTCAAGTCCTGTTGCTTGTACAAAGTTACGGAATTCAGCCCCTCTGCTTTTCAAAAGTAGACATAATGGGGATTAATTTTACCTCTGTAGGCTCCCTGGTGCTTTCCCATCTCCATACCTATAGATGTCTCCCTCTTGTGGGCAACTCCCCACGACCATTTCTGTCCTTCCTAACCTCTCAGATGTGACTTCTTCTCTACATTTAATTGTGGAGTTTGTTCTGCCACTGTCTGTTTTACTCTCTGGCTTATTGATTTGGGTATGAGTGATATCTAGACGTAAATGTGGCATGGGGTGAAATTGGGGTCCTCCTACTCTGCTATAATCTGTGTCATAGACTCTGTGTCTAAAGTTCTCTTTTGTCTAGCAAAAGAGCAGGACACAGGATTGAAAGTGAGGCTAATGTCCAGGAAAAGACAAGAGCCCTGAAAAAGGGTTATTGCCCCATTTTTATTAGGATAAGAAGGCTTACAAACATGGCAATGGATGTGCACAAAGGGACAATGAATCTGTGAACATTAACTTGTGGATGTGAGGGAAAGGGGGTCTTGAGGATATTTGGAGTTAGGGGTTGGGTTAATACAAAATAAAATCCAGCTGCCAAGCAGTCAGGAGGAAGGTCATTTACAGTGGACATGAGGCAGCACCTCTGTTTATCTTAGCTAGCCTAGGGGATGAGACAGATAGTGGAAGTAATCTCAGGGTTGACAAAGCACCTTTTCTTTTGTTTACCATCTCTGCTCTGGGATGCTTTGCTTACAGTGCAGCAGTCCATATTCCAATTCACCAGTTTACCTAACCTGGCCCTATTCTCCTATGAAAGCAGCTTTTCTGCTATAGTACTAAATTGGGGGTGCTTCCACCCTGATTATCTAATCTTGTTTATTTCATATACCTATGTATTGAGCACCTTTGTGCCATTCCTATTTTAGGCCTTTGTCTCTCCCTCCCTATTCTGGGGGCTCTGCACCCTCTGTCTATATTGGGGGCCTTCCCACCTCCCTATTCCTGGCACCTTTGGACCTCCCTATTCTCGGGGTGCCTTTGCACCCCCTATTCTTGGAGTGCCAATCTGGTTTATCCAAACTTGGGTGTGAGCATTTTGTGGCTTTGTATTTCTTTATGCCTTGTTAACCCATTGGTGTAAGCCTGGGGGATTCCTAAGCTTATCCCCCACAATTCCCCCTTTTTGTTTTTCTTGGTTCTTTTAGCTTTGTGTTCAAGGACCGTCATGATGAGCTCCTGGTCCTTTTTTTGCTTTTGGATGGCTTGGAGGGTGAATCTGCAATGACATAAAAAAAGACACAGTAAAAGCATTCTACTTCCCAAAGTTATCCAGAATTTGTGATGGGTGCTAGCCATAAGTGAGAAAAGAGGTCATGCCACATTTCTCAGGAATCAGACCACTCATTTTTAAGCTGATCTTCTGCATATTGTAGCTGTTGGCACAATGTCATATCTAAATCTTCTATATCGTCAGAGAGGTGGGAAGAAAATACACTGCAAAAATGTGTCTGGACAGCATGCCAAGCTTGGGAATGATTATGAGGAATGCCAGTCATGCAGATATGCTGGTAGTTAGAGTCACAGGGCAGTCTAGAGTGGAGGAACAAGGCCTCCTGTTACTTTCCAATAAATTTCACTGCAGCCTCAAGAGCTTTGAGGTGGGCCAAAACTTGTCTATCAATAGAAGTTTTGCTTACAAGTTCTTTGGTAGTGTTGACCATAAACTTATTAAGGACATGAGCTGTGTGGATAGTATGATGCAGGCTGATTCTAGCTTCAGTGGCAGAGGCTATAACACCTACTGTTGTTAGGATGTCCATTGTTAACAGGCCAACAAATCTCTTTTGCCTTGCAGCAGAGTGCCAGTGTAGAATAAACTTGCAAAGTGCGTCTAGTCCTGATGGATGTATATAGGGCTCAGACCTATTAACAGGAATCTAGGCTGAGACACGTTACTAACAAAGAAGAGATATTTAATTGGGTGATGTTATCATTACTTACGCAGGACATAAACCAGGCCTGAGAAGGAGAGGTATTATAATTTCCTAGTTGTAAGATATGTAAGGTGGAGGTAGCAAAGAGAATGTAAGGAGAATGGATGCAAATAATGGTCCATGTAAATTGGTTATTGTACAGGGAGGCCCCAGTTAGGTTAACATGTTGTTTTACACAAATTTGACCATGGCCAAATGAGTACGAGTGAAGAAGGGAAGACCTAGCTTACAAAGATTAACAAGTCAAGGTCCTGTTAATTTCCCTTAAAAAAAATTATTACATTTGTTTATTTTTGAGAGGCAGAGAGAGACAGAGCGCGAGTGAGGGAGGGGCAGAGAGAGAGGGGGACACAGAATCCGAAGTAGGCTCCAGTTTCTGAACTGTCAGCACAGAGCCCTATACAGGGCTTGAACTCAGGAGCCATGAGCTCATGACCTGAGCCAAAGTTGGACGCTCAACCGACTGAGACACCCAGGCGCCCCTAATTTCCCTTTATGTGCAGGAATTATAGGGCCAGACAAGCCTTCATCTTTTAAAAAAATATCCTCCCTACTAGGCTGGCCAAAGGATATGGTTTTATTAGAATATTTTGTTTCAATAAGTTCTCTAGGACCCCTGTCTTCAGCCTCTCCATAACAGGTTTTCCAGGGAATAATATTCCAGGGGTGATCTGAATATTTGAGACTAGAACAAGCCACAACATTAGGAGTATGACATATGCTTGTTCTGAGGTATAGCAAAGCTTGTGGCTGAGAAAAAAGTAAAATTGTCTGGCCTTATAGAGGTTTGGGGCTGTATATGTAAAAGCAAGTTGATTTTTATTTTAAGGCAAATGTTCCATTTGTTCATAACTGGTATAAAGGAAAATGATGGACCTTTAAATATTAATCTGATATCTTGAAACATTTTGTAATAACTTAATAGTTCCAGGAATTTTGTATCGATTCTTTGAGATTTTTTTTGTGGAAATAATCATCATTCTGTCTTTTTCTAGTTTGTTGAAAGTCCTTACCATGAATGGATGTTGGATTTTTTAAATACTTTTTCTGCATCTATCAATATGAATATTTTTAAAATCTTAGTCTTTTGATGTGATACATTTAATAATTGATTTTTAAGTGTTGAACCAGCCTTGCATACTGTAAGAATATCACTTTATTGTGTGATATAATCATTTGTATACTTTGATAATTTGATTTTCTAATATTTTGCTGAGTATTTTAGCTGCTACTTTCGTGAGAGATATTAGCCTGCAGTTTTTTTTTATTGTAATGTTTTATGGTTTTGATATTAGAGTAATGCTGTTCTCATAAAATGAGTCAGGAAGTATTAAATCCGATTCTATGTTTTCAAAGGTATTGTATAGAATTGGCATAATTTATTTATGAAATGCTTGGTAGAATTCACCAGTGAACTTAACTGAGTCTGGTGCTTTCCATTGTGGAAGATTATTAATTATTAATTTAATTTATTCAATGTATAAGCCTATTCATATTATCTTTTTCTTGTTTGATTTTGGCATACTTTACCTTTAAAGAAATTGTTCCATTTTATCTAGTTTATCAAATTTGTGTGCATAGAGTTGTTCTTAGAATCCCTTCATCCCTTTGATGTTCAACAAATCTGTAACGATGTCACTGTTTAATTTTTGATATAATTTGTGTCCTCTTTTTTCTTAGTTACCCTGGCTGCAGCCTCATTGATTTTTTTGTCTTTTCAAATAAACAGTTTCATGTTTTATTGATATTCCTTATTGATTTCCTGTTTTTAGTTTTATTGATTGTGCTTTCATTTCTATTATTTTTTTCTTATGAATTGTTCATTTAATAGCATCTTCTTTTCCTGGTTTCCTAAGGTTGAAACAGATTATTGATTTTACATCTTTCTTATTTTCTGATATGTCCATTCAACACTAGATATTTTTCTCTAAGCCCTGATTTTGCTGAATCCCGCTAATTTTGATAACTTATATTTTAATTTTCATTTCATTCAAGAAAATTTAAAGTACCTTTTGAGACTTCTCTTTGATCCATGTGTTATTTAAAAATGTGTGGTTTAATCTCCAAGTACTTTGGAATTTTCCAGCTATTGCTGTTATTGGTTTTTAGTTTAATTCTACTAAGGTATTAGAATCTAATTTGTATGGCTTGTATTCTTCTAAATTTATTAAATGGTATTTTATGTCCCAAAATATGGTCTATTTTTGGTGGATATTCCCTGTCAGCTGAAGAAATATATGCATTCTGCTTATGTTGGTTCACCACATATCAATTACATCTAATTTGATTAACTATTCAGTTTTATTATTTCTTACCAATTTTCTGCCTACTGGGTCTGTTAATAACTGGAAAATGGCTATGGTAGCCATCAACTAAATTAGTTGATATGTCTACTTTCCCTTTCAGTTCTATAAGATTTTGCTTCATGAATTTTGACCCAAATTTATTAGGTCATCCATGTTTAAAATTGCTATGTATTCTTGAGGAACTCATCTTCTTTTTTTTTTTTTTTCAACGTTTATTTATTTTTGGGACAGAGAGAGACAGAGCATGAACAGGGGAGGGGCAGAGAGAGAGGGAGACACAGAATCGGAAACAGGCTCCAGGCTCTGAGCCATCAGCCCAGAGCCTGACGCGGGGCTCGAACTCACGGACCGCGAGATCGTGACCTGGCTGAAGTCGGATGCTTAACCGACTGCGCCACCCAGGCGCCCCGGAACTCATCGTCTTAACATTGTTTTATGCTTCTCTAAAATCAATGTAGGAATTCCTACTTTTCTTTGATTAGTATCAGCAAGATATACTTTTCTTTATTTCTTTACTTTCAATCTGTGTTTTTATAGTATTTATTTTTTATTTTAATTCCAGTTTGTTAACATACAGCATTAAATTAGTCATCATGACAAGTGGACTCCTTAGTTCTCATCACTTACTTCACCCATCCATCTACCCACTTCCTGTCTGGTAACTACCATATTGTTCTTTATAATTAATAGGCTGTTTCTTGCATTGCATCTCTCTCTCTCTCTCTCTCTCTCTCTCTCTCTCTTTCATTTTTTTCCCTTTGTTTCTTTGTTTTGTTTCTTAATACCACATGTTGGTGAAAGCATATATTTGTCCTTCTCTGGCTGACTTATTTCACTCTAAGTTATACACTCTAGCCATGTCATTGCAAATGGAAAACTTCATTCCTTTAAATGGCTGAGTTGGGGCGCCTGGGTGGCGCAGTCGGTTAAGCATCCGACTTCAGCCAGGTCACGATCTCGCGGTCCGTGAGTTCGAGCCCCGCGTCAGGCTCTGGGCTGATGTCTCGGAGCCTGGAGCCTGTTTCCGATTCCGTGTCTCCCTCTCTCTCTGCCCCTCCCCCGTTCATGCTCTGTCTCTCTCTGTCCCAAAAATAAATAAACGTTGAAAAAAAAATTAAAAAAAAAATAAATGGCTGAGTAGTATGTATCTGTGTATGTATGTATGTATATCACATCTTCCTTATCCATTTTATCAATTGGTGGACATTCGAGCTGCTTCATTATCTTGGCTATTGTAAACGATGCTGTTACAAACATAAGGGTATGTGTTTCACTTCACTCTCCTGAGAGCATGATTCTAATAGCTGCTTTGAATTATTTGTACAATAAACCTAATATTTTGGCAACTTGTAATTAATGTATCTTTAAAAATTGCTAAATTCAAGTTAGTTAACATACCATGTAGTATTGGTTTTAGGAGTAGAACTCAGTGATTCATCACTTATATATAACACCCAGTGCTCATCCCAATAAGTGCCTTAATGCTTTACCCATCTAGCCCATAAGCCACCCACCTCCCCTGCAGCAATCTTGTTTTTTCTCTGTATTTATGAGTCACTTATGGTTTGCCTCCCTCTCTGTTTTATACTTATTTTTCCGTCTCTTACCCTATGTTCATCTGTTTTGTTTCTTAAATTCCACATGAGTGAAATCATTTATATTTGTCTTTCTCTTACTTATTTCCCTTATTATAATACACTCTAGTTCCACCCACGTTGTTGCAAATGGCAAGATTTCATTCTTTTTGATCACCAAGTAATATTCCATTGTGTGTATACATACCACTTCTTTATCTATTCATCAGTTAGTGGTCATCTGGGCTCTTTCCATAATTTGGCTATTGTTCATAGTGCTGCTATAAACATTGTGATACATGCATGCCTTTGAATCAGTATTTTTGTACCCTTTGGATGAACGCCCAGTAACACATTTGCTGGGTCATGGGGTAGTTCTATTTTTAATTTTTTGAGGAACCTACATACTGTTTTCCAGAGCCGCTGCTCCCCTTTGTATTCCCACCAACAGTGCACAAGTGTTCCCTTTTCTCTGTAACCTTGCCAACATCTATTGTTTCCTGAGTTGTTAATTTTAGCTATTCTGACAGGTGTGAGGTTGTATCTCATTGTGGTGATTTGTATTTCCCTGATGATGACTGATGTTGAGCATCTTTTCGTGTGTCATTTAACCATCTGAATGTCCTCTTTGGAAAAATGTTTATTCATGTCTTCTGCCCATTTCTTCCTTGGATTGTTTTTGGTTGTTGAGTTTGGTAGTTTATAGATTTTGGATACTAAGACTTTATCCAATATGTCATTTGCAAATATCTTCTCCCATTCCATAAGTTGCCTTTTAGTTTTGTTGATGGTTTCCTTCACTGTACAGAAACTTTTTATTTTGCTGAAGTTCCAATAATTTCTTTTTTTTTTTACTTTTGTTTCCCTTGCCTCAGGAGTCATATTTAGTAAGAAGCTTATATCTCTGATGTCAAAGAAGTCGCCACCTGTGTTTGCCTTCAGGATTTTGATGGTTTTCTGTCTAACATTTAGGTCTTTTATCCATTTTGAATTTGTTTTTGCATGTTTTAATTCTTCTGCATGCCACTATCCAGTTTTCCTAACACAATTTGCTGAAGAGACTGTCTTTTTTCCATTAGATATTCTTTCCTGCTTTGTCAAAGATGAGTTGACCGTATAGTTGTGGGTCCATTTATGGGTTGTTTATTCTGTTCCATTGACTTGTGTCTGTTTTTGTGCCAGTACCATACTGTCTTGATGATTACAGCTTTGTAATACAGCGTGACGTCCGGAATTGTGATGCCTCCAGCTTTGGTTTTCTTTTTCTTTTTAATGTTTATTTATTTATTTTTTTGAGAGACAGACAGAGTGTGAGTTTGTGGGCGGGGGCAGAGAGAGAGGGAGACACAGAATCCAAAGCAGGCTCCAGGCTCTGAGCTTGTCAGTGCAGAGCCCAAAGCAGGGCTTGAACTCACGACCCGTGAGATAATGACCTGAGCTGAAGTCGGACACTTCACCAGCTGAGCCACCCAGGCACCCCTGGTTTTCTTTTTCAATATTACTTTGGCTATTTGGGGTCTTTTCTGGTTCTTAACAATTTTAACATTGTGTTTTCTAACTCTATGAAGAATGATGTCTATACTTGCCAAAGCAATCTACACAATCAATGCAATCCTTGTCAAAGTAATTGTTGTCTTTTGACTTTTCATTTTTCAGATTTTGAGATTTTAATGACTATTTATTTTCCATAATTTTTGTTATATATTTGACATTTTTTTTATATTATGTTGTTACTCTGAGTAATGCTGAAATACTGTAAAGAAAGTATATATTTTATTTTTAATTTTTTAGTAAGGTATTAATTTGGTTAGGTGTAAGCTTCAAGTATCTACTTTCTTTCTCTGGGATGTGGTTTTAATGTCAGTTCAGTTTTCACACACTTTATTACCTATTCATATCTGTTCTATTATCTGCCCAACTCAGCAGCAAATCTGGAACATGAATGGGTATATTTTGTAGTTCACTTCCTATAGCTTTAATGTTTTGTTTTGAATAAGAGTCTTGCATAGTTAGGTTGGATTTGAATACGTTAGATTATAAATGAATTTTGGGGATCACTTTATCAAGCTCTTCTTTCCATAATTTCCTGGCACTTTATAGCTTTTAGTTATATCTCCTCTTTTTTCTTTGGCTATTGACTAAGAGATTCAATATCCCCCAACATGCTGCACACCTGTGATAACTGCATCTGTCTTTGAAGGCAAGCTTTGAGTGAGAAAAAATAATTAAATAGGAATTTTCCACACATGCTTGGAATCACAGTCCCTTTGGCCTTATGGAATATCTCAAGATCCTTACTGCTGGAATTTAATGCAACTGGTCCACCACTGCTGCTATCAATACCACGTAAAACCGGGAATTTTCTAGAAATTTGAGCACAAGAGAACAGAATAATAAACAATTAAGGTAATGAATTTCTACTACTCTATGATGCATGGAGTTTCCATTTCTTGCCTAATGAACCAAAAATATTGTATTTATGTTAGAATTATTTATGTCACAGTTCTAAGTTTTAGACTTTTTGAGTCCAAGTTGGGAGATACCAAATGAGAGGAATGGAGCAAAGTAGTATCTCAAGTCAAAATTTTTTTTTTCATTCACCGTCCAACTGCTAGCATTTACTTTCAGTCTTCAGAGAGCTACTCCATGAATTCTTTCTGGATTTGTAGTCACATTCAGTAGGAAAAACAGAGTGGATTGTGTTTATTCTTTCTTGTACATAACTACTAACTTTTTATTTCTTCTTTAGGCCTCAGTTTCTCATCTATCTAATGAGGATAATAGTTATAAAGGGAAATAAATACTAGCTGCGAAGATATGTTTCAGGTATCTCAGTGTATGGGCTGAAGAAATTCTCTCTATATATATGATAAAAATTATATTTCTCCCTTATTATAAAGTAAAAAGTTTGAACTGGATTATTATTTCATCTTTTTCGATATTGCCACTGTGAAATAAATAATATATACAGAAAAATGCATAAAGCTTACATGCGCAGTTAAAGATAAAGAAATTTGTTATTTTATTTTATAGTACATTTCATGGAAGGAAATGTTAAATATAATTAAAACTTACTATTAATGGTCTTTGGTTATACAAACACCATAAGAGATGTTAATTAATACATCAGAATCTTTATTTAACAATAGTTATTTATTACCTACTAAATACAAATCACTTTACCATAAGCTAGGAAAGGAATGCAAGGACGAAAATAAAAATAAATAGGATCCTGGCTCTGCCAAATGTTTACCCGTGGTTTGGTAAATTTTATTAAGATATATTACTCTTTGCTGAGATGATAGTCTAACCTGAGATATGTGAGTAACCTTATAGATTTGCATGAAAAACATTTTAGAGTGCCTAATTTCAAATTCCAGCTCTAACACATATTTGGAACTCGGGACAAGTCACTCAATTTCTCTCTGTCCCAGACTGTTTATATTTAAAATGGTTAATAATAAAACAATACATAGCTCACAGGATTTATGTGACAGCTGTATGAGTAAATGAAAGATTTGAATACATGTTAGCTCTTATTAATTTGACAATTCATTGTGATTATAAGCATTCTATTGGGGCACTCTTTGGTCTTTCTCCTCTTTTTTAGACATTTCTGTGAACTTTTTCCCCCATCTGGCTGTTGTTAACACAAATAAAGTAAAAGTCTGTTTCATTTTTTCTTAAAGTTCATTTATTTATTTTGATAAAGAGAGAGCAAGAAAGCGGGGGAGGGGCAAAAAGAAGGGGAGAGAGAGAAACCTTAGCAGACTTCACGCTGTCACCACAGAGCCCCATGTGGGGCTCCATCTCACAAACCATGAGATCATAACCAAAGCCAAAATCAAGGATCAGACACTTAACTGACTGAGCCACCCAGGTGCACCAGAAGTCTGTTTTAGATAACAACATAGTTTCTAGGGATATTAATTAGAAAAACAAATAAAAATTCCCTGTTCTATATTATCAGCTATTTTAGATTATTACTTTACTACTATATTATGTTTAATACAAAGTGCTTTAAAAGTTCTCATTAGCTATATACCTTTAAAAATATTAGTTTCTATGATTTTCTCAGTTTCTTCACCTGTACAATTATAATAATGTTATCTATTTTGTAAATGTATAGGAAATAGTTTATTTAATAAATTGTTTTGAGGACCTACTATTTGTAAGATACACTGTGAACATTGATATACAACACACAGAGTTGTTCTCATAGGGCTTACCTTTTAGAGGAGAGAGACTTTAAACAGATATCCCGAAATAAAATATAAATGTAAATTAAATTTATTGAATATGAAAAAAGGAGACGTGTGATGAGAGTATGAGGAGATGTGTAAAAATTGGGGCAGTTAATTTATATAAGAGAAGTTATTTTGGGGGCGCCTGGGTGGCGCAGCCGGTTAAGCGTCCGACTTCAGCCAGGTCACGATCTCGCGGTCCGTGAGTTCGAGCCCCGCGTCGGGCTCTGGGCTGATGGCTCAGAGCCTGGAGCCTGTTTCCGATTCTGTGTCTCCCTCTCTCTCTGCCCCTTGCCCGTTCATGCTCTGTCTCTCTCTGTCCCAAAAATAAATAAACATTGAAAAAAAATTTAAAAGAGAAGTTATTTTGAAGAAGTTATACTTAAGTTTAAATCAGAAATATAAGTATCAATTGAATATTTAAAGTTTTTAAAACAGAAGCAGATAATTGTATTTGTGAACACTGAAGCAGAAAAATAATTGGATTATTCCAGAAAATCACATAAGGTCAAAAGAATACTTAATGAAGAAAAGATTGAAAACGAGGTCAGAAATATATTCAAAGGTTACTTGATCCAGAGAGTCTTATTATCCATATTAAGGACTTTATAATGTAATGATACATGCTTTAAACAAGACAGTGGTATATCTAAATGTATATATTAATTGTTTTTTTTATTTTACTTTTGAAGAATAGATTGAAAAAGAAAGCAGTGAAATAGTAAAATGATTAGTCAAATGATTCACAGTTCAGGAAGTAATAAATTAGGATTTTTCTATTAGTGACCTTGACAATGGAGAAGAGATGGATTTATATAGATATATGTGGATTAGCAGTAAAATCAAGAGTAACTACTGGTGGATGAGGTACAAAAATTTGGAAGAGAGATATCAAGGAGGATCACCAGAATTTAGACCTGAACAACTGGGTGAATAAAAGCGATGTTTTCTTTTTTTTTAAATGTCTTTCTTCCTTCCTGCCTTTCTTTCTTTCTTCTTTCTTTCTTTCTTTCTTTCTTTTTTATTTCATATGAAATGTATTGTCAAATTTGTTTCCATACAACACACAGTGCTCATCCCAACGGGTGCCCTCCTCAATGCCCATCACCTACTTTCCCCTCCCTCCCATCCCCCCATCAACCCTCAGTTTATTCTCAGTTTTTAAGAAACTGAGGGGTTGGCTCCCTCGTCTCTTTTTTTTTCCTTCCCCTCCACCATGGTCTTCTGTAAAGTTTCTCAGGATCCACATAAGCATGAAAACGTCACTCTCCAGCTCCATCCACATTGCCACAAAAGGCCATATTTCATTCTTTCTCATTGCCATGTAGTATTCCATTGTGCATATAAACCACAATTTATTGATCCATTCATCACTTGGTGGACATTTAGGCTCTTTCCATAATTTGGCTATTGTTGAAAGTGCTGCTATAAACATTGGGGTACAAGTTACCCTATGCATCAGCACTCCTGTATCCCTTGGATAAATTCCTAGCGGTGCTATTGCTGGGTCATAGGGTAGACTTTTTTTTTTTTTTGAGGAACCTCCACACTGTTTTCCAGAGTGGCTGCACCAGTTGGCATTCCCACCAGCAGTGCAAGAGTGTTCCCATTTCTCCACATCCTCGCCAGCATCTATGGTCTCCTGATTTGTTCATTTTAGCCACTCTGGCATGAGGTGATATCTCAGTGTGGTTTTGATTTGTACTTCCTTGATGAGGAGTGACGTTGAACACCTTTTCATGAGCCTGTTGCCCACCTGGATGTCTTCTTTAGAGAAGTGTCTATTCATGTTTTCTGCCCATTTCTTCACTGGATTATTTGTTTTTTTGGGGTGTGGAGTTTGGTGAGTTCTTTATAGATTTTGGATACTAGCCCTTTGTCTGATATGTCATTTGCAAATATCTTTTCCTATTCCGTCGGTTGCCTTTTGCTTTTGTTGATTATTTCCTTTGCAGTGCAGAAGCTTTTTATCTTAATGAGGTCCCAATAGTTCATTTTTGCTTTTAATTCCCTTGCCTTTGGTGATTTGTCAAGTAAGAAATTGCTACGGCTGAGGTCAGAGAGGTTTTTTTCCTGCTGTCTCCTCTAGGGTTTTGATGGTTTCCTGTCTCACATTCAGGTCCTACATCCATTCTGAGTTTGTTTTTGTGAATGGTGTAAGAAAGTGGTCTAGTTTCATTCTTCTGTATGTTGCTGTCCACTTCTCCCAGCACCATTTGTTAAAGAGACTGTCTTTTTTCCATTGGATATTCTTTCCTGCTTTGTCAAAGATTAATTGGCCATACATTTGTGGGTCCAATTCTGGAGTCTCGATTATATTCCATTGGTCTATGTGTCTGTTTTTGGGCCAATACCATGCTGTCTTGATGATTACAGCTTTGTAGTAGAGGCTAAAGGCTGGGATTGTAAAGCCTTCTGCTTTGGTCTTCTTCTTCAAAATTACTTTGGCTATTCGGGATGTTTTGTGTTTCCATACAAATTTTAGGATTGCTTGTTCTAGCTTTGAGAAGAATGTTGCTGGAATTTTGATTGGTATTTCATTGAATGTGTAGTTAGCTTTGGGTAGTGTTGACATTTTATCAATATTTATTCTTCTAATCCATCAGCATGGAATGTTTTTTCCATTTCTTTGTATCTTCTTCAATTTCCTTCATAATCTTTCTATAGTTTTCAGCATATAAATCTTTTACATCTTTGTTTAGGTTGATTCTTAGGTATTTTATGCTTCTTGGTGCAATTGTGAATGGGATCAGTTTCTTTACTTGTCTTTCTGTTGCTTCATTATTAATGTATAAGAATGCAACTGATTTCTGTACATTAATTTTGTATCCTGTGACTTTGCTGAATTCATGTATCAGTTCTAGCAGACTTTTGGGGGCATCTATTGGGGTTTCCATGTATAGTATAATATCATCTGCAAAAAGGGAAAGCTTGGTTTCATCTCTGCCTATTTTGATGCCTTTGATTTCCTTTTGTTGTCTGATTGCTGATGCTAGCACTTCCAACACTGTGTGAAACAACAGAGGTGAGAGTGGGCATCCCTGTCCTGTTCCTGATCTCAGGGGGAAAGCTCTCAGTTTTTCCCCATTGAAGATGATATTATCTGTGGGTTTTTCATAAATGGCTTTAATGATGTTTAAGTATGTTACTTCTATCCCAACTTTCTCGACAGTTTTTATTAAGAACAGGTGCTGAATTTTGTCAAATGCTTTTTCTGCATCGATTGTCAGAATCATATGGTTCTTATCTTTTTTTTTAATGTGATGTATCATATTGATTGATTAGTGAATGTTGAACCAACCCTGCATCCCAGGAATGAATCCCACTTGATCATGGTGAATAATTATTATTTTTATTAATTTTTTATGAGGTCTTTTTTTTTATGAAATTTATTGACAAATTGGTTTCCATACAACACCCAGTGCTCATCCCAAAAGGTGCCCTCCTCAATACCCATCACCCACCCTCTCCTCCCTCCCACCCCCCATCAACCCTCAGTTTGTTCTCAGTTTTTAACAGTCTCTTATGCTTTGGCTCTCTCCCATTCTAACCTCTTTTTTTTTTTCCTTCCCCTCCCCCATGGGTTCCTGTTAAGTTTCTCAGGATCCACATAAGAGTGAAACCATATGGTATATGTCTTTCTCTGTATGGCTTATTTCACTTAACATCACACTCTCCAGTTCCATCCACGTTGCTACAAAAGGCCATATTTCATTTTTTCTCATTGCCACGTAATATTCCATTGTGTATATAAACCACAATTTCTTTATCCATTCATCAGTTGATGGACATTTAGGCTCTTTCCATAATTTGGCTATTGTTGAGAGTGCTGCTATGAACATTGGGGTACAAGTGGCCCTATGCATCAGTACTCCTGTATCCCTTGGATAAATTCCTAGCAGTGCTATTGCTGGGGCATAGGGTAGGTCTATTTTTAATTTTCTTTTTTTTTTTATGAAATTTATTGACAAATTGGTTTCCATACAACACCCAGTGCTCATCCCAAAAGGTGCCCTCCTCAAAACCCATCACCCACCCTCCCCTCCCTCCCACCCTCCATCAACCCTCAGTTCTCGGTTTTTAACAGTCTCTTATGCTTTGGCTGTCTCCCACTCTAACCTCTTTTTTTTTTTTCCTTCCCTTCCCCCATGGGTTCCTGGTAAGTTTCTCAGGATCCACATAAGAGTGAAACCATATGGTATCTGTCTTTCTCTGTATGGCTTATTTCACTTAGCATCACACTCTCCAGTTCCATCCACGTTGCTACAAAAGGCCATATTTCATTTTTTCTCATTGCCACGTAATATTCCATTGTGTATATAAACCAAAATTTCTTTATCCATTCATCAGTTGATGGACATTTAGGCTCTTTCCATAATTTAGCTATTGTTGAGAGTGCTGCTATGAACATTGGGGTACAAGTGGCCCTATGCATCAGGACTCCTGTATCCCTTGGATAAATTCCTAGCAGTGCTATTGCTGGGTCATAAGGTAGGTCTATTTTTAATTTTCTGAGGAACCTCCACACTGCTTTCCAGAGTGGCTGCACCAATTTGCATTCCCACCAACAGTGCAAGAGGGTTCCCGTTTCTACACATCCTCTCCAGCATCTATAGTCTCCTGATTTGTTCATTTTGGCCACTCTGACTGGCGTGAGGTGATACCTGAGTGTGGTTTTGATTTGTATTTCCCTGATAAGGAGCGACGCTGAACATCTTTTCATGTGCCTGTTGGCCATCCGGATGTCTTCTTTAGAGAAGTGTCTATTCATGTTTTCTGCCCATTTCTTCACTGGGTTATTTGTTTTTCGGGTGTGGAGTTTGGTGAGCTCTTTATAGATTTTGGATACTAGCCCTTTGTCCGATATGTCATTTGCGAATATCTTTTCCCATTCCGTTGGTTGCCTTTTAGTTTTGTAGGTTGTTTCCTTTGCTGTGCAGAAGCTTTTTATCTTCATAAGGTCCCAGTAATTCACTTTTGCTTTTAAGTCCCTTGCCTTTGGGGATGTGTCGAGTAAGAGATTGCTACGGCTGAGGTCAGAGAGGTCTTTTCTTGCTTTCTCCTCTAAGGTTTTGATGGTTTCCTGTCTCACATTTAGGTCCTTTATCCATTTTGAGTTTATTTTTGTGAATGGTGTGAGAAAGTGGTCTAGTTTCAACCTTCTGCATGTTGCTGTCCAGTTCTCCCAGCACCTTTGTTAAAGAGGCTGTCTTTTTTCCATTGGATGTTCTTTCCTGCTTTGTCAAAGATGAGTTGGCCATACGTTTGTGGGTCTAGTTCTGGGATTTCTATTCTATTCCATTGGTCTATGTGTCTGTTTTTGTGCCAATACCATGCTGTCTTGATGATGACAGCTTTGTAGTAGAGGCTAAAGTCTGGGATTGTGATGCCTCCTGCTTTGGTCTTCTTCTTCAAAATTCCTTTGGCTATTCGGGGCCTTTTGTGGTTCCATATGAATTTTAGGATTGCTTGTTCTAGCTTCGAGAAGAATGCTGGTGCAATTTTGATTGGGATTGCATTGAATGTGTAGATAGCTTTGGGTAGTATTGACATTTTGACAATATTTATTTTTCCAATCCATGAGCAGGGAATGTCTTTCCATTTCTTTAAATCTTCTTCAATTTCCTTCATAAGCTTTCTATAGTTTTCAGCATACAGATCCTTTACATCTTTGGTTAGATTTATTCCTAGGTATTTTATGCTTCTTGGTGCAATTGTGAATGGGATCAGTTTCTTTATTTGTCTTTCTGTTGCTTCATTGTTAGTGTATAAGAATGCAACTGATTTCTGTACATTGATTTTGTATCCTGCAACTTTGCTGAATTCCTGTATCAGTTCTAGCAGACTTTTGGTGCAGTCTATTGGATTTTCCATGTATAATATCATGTCATCTGCAAAAAGCGAAAGCTTGACTTCATCTTTGCCAATTTTGATGCCTTTGATTTCCTTTTGTTGTCTGATTGCTGATGCTAGAACTTCCAGCACTATGTTAAACAGCAGCGGTGAGAGTGGGCATCCTTGTCGTGTTCCTGATCTCAGGGAAAAAGCTCTCAGTTTTTCCCCGTTGAGGATGATGTTAGCTATGGGCTTTTCATAAATGGCTTTTATGATCTTTAAGTATGTTCCTTCTATCCCGACTTTCTCAAGGGTTTTTATTAAGAAAGGGTGCTGGATTTTGTCGAAGGCATTTTCTGCATCGATTGACAGGATCATATGGTTCTTATCTTTTTTTTTGTTAATGTGATGTATCACGTTGATTGATTTGCGAATGTTGAACCAGCCCTGCATCCCAGGAATGAATCCCACTTGATCATGGTGAATAATTCTTTTTATATGCCGTTGAATTCGATTTGATAGTATCTTATTGAGAATTTTTGCATCCATATTCATCAGGGATATTGGCCTCTAGTTCTCTTTTTTTACTGGGTCTCTGTCTGGTTTAGGAATCAAAGTAATACTGGCTTCATAGAATGAGTCTGGAAGTTTTCCTTCCCTTTCTATTTCTTGGAATAGCTTGAGAAGGATAGGTATTATCTCTGCTTTAAACGTCTGGTAGAACTCCCCTGGGAAGCCATCTGGTCCTCGACTCTTACTTGTTGGGAGATTTTTGATAACCGATTCAATTTCTTAGCTGGTTATGGGTCTGTTCAAGCTTTCTATTTCCTCCTGATTGAGTTTTGGAAGAGTGTGGGTGTTCAGGAATTTGTCCATTTCTTCCAGGTTGTCCAATTTGTTGGCATATAATTTTTCATAGTATTCCCTGATAATTGTTTGTATCTCTGAGGGATTGGTTGTAATAATTCCACTTTCATTCATGATTTTATCTATTTGGGTCATCTCCCTTTTCTTTTTGAGAAGCCTGGCTAGAGGTTTGTCAATTTTGTTTATTTTTTCAAAAAACCAACTCTTGGTTTCGTTGATCTGCTCTACAGTTTTTTTAGATTCTATATTGTTTATTTCTGCTCTGATCTTTATTATTTCTCTTCTTCTGCTGGGTTTAGGCTGCCTTTGCTGTTCTGCTTCTAGTTCCTTTAGGTGTGCTGTTAGGTTTTGTATTTGGGATTTTTCTTGTTTCTTGAGATAGGCCTGAATTACAATGTATTTTCCTCTCAGGACTGCCTTTGCTGCGTCCCAAAGCGTTTGGATTGTTGGATTTTCATTTTCGTTTGTTTCCATATATTTTTTAATTTCTTCTCTAATTGCCTGGTTGACCCACTCATTCGTTAGTAGGGTGTTCTTTAACCTCCATGCTTTTGGAGGTTTTCCAGACTTTTTTCTGTGGTTGATTTCAAGCTTCATAGCATTGTGGTCTGAAAGTAAGCATGGTATAATTTCAATTCTTGTAAACTTATGAAGGGCTGTTTTGTGACCCAGTATATGATCTATCTTGGAGAATGTTCCATATGCACTTGAGAAGAAAGTATATTCTGTTGCTTTGGGATGCAGAGTTCTAAATATATCTGTCAAGTCCATCTGATCCAATGTCTCATTCAGGGCCTTTGTTTCTTTATTGACCGTATGTCTAGATTATCTATCCATTTCTGTAAGTGGGGTGTTAAAGTCCCCTGCAATTACCACATTCTTATCAATAAGGTTGCTTATGTTTATGAGTAATTGTTTTATATATTTGGGGGCTCCGGTGTTCGGCGCATAGACATTTATAATTGTTACCTCTTCCTGATGGATAGACCCTGTAACTATTATATAATGTCCTTCTTCATCTCTTGTTACAGCCTTTAATTTAAAGTCTAGTTTGTCTGATATAAGTATGGCTACTCCAGCTTTTTTTTGGCTTCCAGTCGCATGATAAATAGTTCTCCATCCCCTCACTCTCAATCTAAAGGTGTCCTCAGGTCTAAAATGAGTCTCTTGTAGACTGCAAATAGATGGGTCTTGTTTTTTTATCCATTCTGATACCCTATGTCTTTTGGTTGGCGCATTTAATCCATTTACATTCAGTGTTATTATAGAAAGATACGGGTTTAGAGTCATTGTGATGTCTGTATGTTTTATGCTTGTAGTGATGTCTCTGGGACTTTGTCTCACAGGGTCCCCCTTAGGATCTCTTGTAGGGCTGGTTTAGTGGTGACAAATTCCTTCAGTTTTTGTTTGTTTGGGAAGACCTTTATCTCTCCTTCTATTCTAAATGACAGACTTGCTGGATAAAGGATTCTCGGCTGCATATTTTTTCTGTCTAGCACCCTGCAAATCTCGTGCCAATTCTTTCTGGCCTGCCAAGTTTCAAAAGAGAGGTCAGTCACGAGTCTTATAGGTCTCCCTTTATATGTGAGGGCACGTTTACCCCTTGCTGCTTTCAGAATTTTCTCTTTATCCTTGTATTTTGCCAGTTTCACTATGATATGTCGTGCAGAAGATCGATTCAAGTTACGTCTGAAGGGAGTTCTCTGTGCCTCTTGGATTTCAATGCCTTTTTCCTTCCCCAGTTCAGGGAAGTTCTCAGCTATGATTTCTTCAAGTACCCCTTCAACACCTTTCCCTCTCTCTTCCTCCTCTGGGATACCAATTATGCGTATATTATTTCTCTTTAGTGCATCACTTAGTTCTCTAATTTTCCCCTCATACTCCTGGATTTTTTTATCTCTCTTTTTCTCAGCTTCCTCTTTTTCCATAACTTTATCTTCTAGTTCACCTATTCTCTCCTCTGCCTCTTCAAGCCGAGCTGTGGTGGTTTCCATTTTGTTATGCATTTCGTTTAAAGCGTTTTTCAGCTCCTCGTGACTGTTCCTTAGTCCCTTGATCTCTGTAGCAAGAGATTCTCTGCTGTCCTGTATACTGTTTTCAAGCCCAGCGATTAATTTTATGACCATTATTCTAAATTCACTTTCTGTTATATTATTTAAGTCCTTTTTGATCAGCTCATTAGCTGTTGTTATTTCCTGGAGATTCTTCTGAGGGGAATTCTTCCGCTTGGTCATTTTGGATAGTCCCTGGCGTGGTGAGGACCTGCAGGGCACTTCCCCTGTGCTGTGGTGTATAGCTGGAGTTGGTGGGCGGGGCCGCAGTCAGACCTGATGTCTGCCCCCAGCCCACAGCTGGGGCCACAGTCAGACTGGTGTGTGCCTTCTCTTCCCCTCTCCTAGGGGCGGGATTCACTGTGGGGTGGTGTGGCTCGTCTGGGCTACTTGCACCCTGCCAGGCTTGTGATGCTGGGGATCTGGCGTATTAGCTGGGGTGCTAGGCAAGGTGCTCGGGGGCAGGAGGGGCAGGCTTAGATCGCTTCTCCTTAGGTGATCCACTTCAGGAGGGGCCCTGTGGCAGTGGGAGGGAGTCAGATCCGCTGCAGGAGGTTTGGCTCCACAGAAGTGCAGAGTTGGGTGTTTGCTCCCAGCGAGCAAGTTCCCTGGCAGGAACCGGTTCTCTTTGTGATTTTGGCTGGGGATGGGCAAGGGAGATGGCGCTGGAGAGCGCCTTTGTTCCCCACCAAACTGAGCTCTGTCGTCAGGGGGCTCAGCAGCTCTCCCTCTGGTTGTCCTCCAGCCTTCCCGCTTTCCGAGCAGAGCTGTTAACTTATGACCTCCCAGAAGCTAAGTCGCGCTTGTTGTGGGAACACAGTCCCGTCAGGCCCCTCTGCTTTTGCAAACCAGACTCGGGGGCTCTGCTTGGCCGGCGAGCCGCCCCTCTGCCCCGGCTCCCTCCCACCAGTCTGTGGAGCGCGCACCGCCTAGCCGCCCTTCCTACCCTCTTCCGTGGGCCTCTCGTCTGCGTTTGGCTCCGGTGACTCCGTTCTGCTAATCCTCAGTTGGTTTTCTGGGTTATTTAGGCAGGTGTAGATGGAATCTAAGTGATCAGCAGGACGTGCGGTGAGCCCAGCGTCCTCCTAAGCCGCCATCTTGCCGGGAACTCCTGAATAATTATTTTTATATGCTGTTGAATTTGATTTGCTAGTATCTTGTTGAGAAAAAGGTGCTGTTTTCTAAGAAGCTGCTTCCTTCCTGAGAAAGGAAGATTTGTAAGGAGACTATAAACTACTTTAGATAGTTCTTACCAAATAACAAGAACTCTGTAAATGATAACTCATTTCCCTGATGATAAGTGATGTTGAGCATCTTTTCATGTGTCTGTTAGCCATTGTATACCTTCCTTGGAAAGATATCTATCCACGTCTTGTAACAACTTTTAACAGGATTATTTGCCTTTGGATGCTGAATTTTATAAGTGCTTTGCTTATTTTTATACTAACTCTTTATCAGGTATGACATTTGAAGCTATCTTCACCCATTCCTAAGGTTGACTTTTAGTTTTGTTCTCTGTTTCCTTGACTGTTCAGAAGGTTTCTATGTTGATGAAGTCACAATAGTTTACTTTTGCTTTTGTTTCCCTTGCCTCAGGAGACATCAGTTCACACCAGTTAGAATGGGTAAAATTAACATCACAGGAGACAACAGATGTTGGTGAGAATGTGGAGAAAGGGTAACACTCCTACATTGTTGGTAGGAAGGCAAATCTGGAGTTTAAAATAGAACTACCCTACAACTGAGCAATTGTGCTACTAGGTATTTACCCAAGGGATACAAAAATACTGATTTGAAGGGATTCATGTTCCCCAATGTTTATAGCAGCATTATCAACAATAGTCAAATTATGGAAAGAACCCAAATGTCCATCGACTGATGAATGGATAAAAGAGAAGTTATATATACAAAATATGGAATATTACTCAGCCATATAAAATGAAATGTTGCCACTTGCAACAATGTGGATGGAGCTAGAATGTATAAGTAATTCAGTCAGAAAAGGACAAATACCACATGATTTAATTCATATGTGGAATTTAAGAAATAAATAGATGATAATAATGGGCAGTAAAGAGAGGAAAACCATGAAACAGACTTTTAACTATAGACAACAAACTGAAGGTTTCTGGCGGCTAGGTGGGTGGAGGGATGGATTAAATATGTGATTGGTCTTGAGGAGGGCACTTGTGATGAGCACTGGGTATTGCATGTAAGTGATGAATCCCTAAATTTTATATCTGAAACTAATATTATACTATGTGTTAACAAACTCAAATTTAATATAAACTTGAAAAAGAAAAAAAAATTAACTCCATAAATGTTATGGCTATTTTCATTGTTCATTTATTCATTCAGTCATTGCACAACTATATATTTTCTTAAGTGGATTCACCTTATTTTATTTTTTTATCTTTTTATTTTATTTTATTCATCATGATAAATGTACACTTTAATCTCCATCTTCTATTTTCCTCAATCCTCCCCCCTCCTCCCTGGTAACCATTAGTTTCTTCTCTATAGTTAA
The DNA here is from genome assembly GCF_022837055.1 of Prionailurus viverrinus. Taxonomy (NCBI): domain Eukaryota; kingdom Metazoa; phylum Chordata; class Mammalia; order Carnivora; family Felidae; genus Prionailurus; species Prionailurus viverrinus. The sequence continues at coordinate 60,787,305 of NC_062579.1, forward strand.
GAGTCTATTCCTTGGTTTCTCAATCTCTCTCTCTCTAACTCTTTACCTGTGTCTCTGTCTCTCTCTCTCTGTGTATCTCTCTTTTCTTTGCTCACTTGTTTTGTTATTTAAATTCCACATATAAGTGGGATTCTTTTTTTTTAATTTTTTTCAGTTTATTTATTTTGAGAAAGAAAGAGAGAGAGAGAAGAGTACAAATGGGGTACGGGCAGAGAGAGAAAGAGAGAGAATTCCAGAATTCCAAGCAGGCTCTGCACTGTCAGCACAGAATCCGATATGGGTCTCGAACTCACAAACTTTGAGATCATGACCTAAGCTTAGATCAAGACTCAAGAGATCAAGAGCTTAACTGACTGAGCCACTCAGGCACCCATCTTGTATTTTTGATTTTAGCTATTCTGACGTTTTGAGGTGATATCTCATTTTGGTTTTGATTGCATTTCATTCATGATTAGTGATGCTGAGTATTTTTTCATATATCTGTAAGACATCTGTATATCTTATTTGAAAAAGTCTCTATGTCTTGTGCTCATTTTAATTGAATTATTTGTGGGGTTTTTGGTGTTCAGTTGTATAAATTATTTATATATTTTGGATATTTACCCCTTATCAATACATCATTGGAAATGACTTCTCCCATTCAGTAAGTTGTTTTGTTTTGTTGATGGTTTTCTTTGCTGTGCAAAACTTATTATTTTTGTGTAGTTCAAATAGTCTAATTTTCTTAATTACATTTGGGAATGCTTGGGTTGCCACTTCAAATTTTTTCTTCACAATGGTATGCATCCTACCTTACAATTTATAATTATTAATGGAAATATCTTCTGATTACTACTAAATTAAATCTATGCAAAATGTTGTGGCTTGTAGTCTACAGCATTAATGAAACTATGTTAATTTTCAGGTTGGATGTTTGTGAAAGGTCAGCTTTGGTATAAATCATCTTATTTGCCTACATTTTTAGAGAGAAAGCTAATAAAAAAGAAAACTAGAACAGAGAATAATAAATTATGATTAAAGAATTTTGAGCATATTATGCCATTCATTTTCTTGCTGAAATTCTAACCAATATTATTATTACTATTTAAATCAAAGAAAATAGAAAAAATTCAATGGTATAAATGCAGTGAAACAGGCAATGCAGTTAAAATATTTATCTAAAATATTTTAAAAAACTGTCCTTTGTGTTGTCTATTTTCTTTTCTACAAATATTTACAGGAAACTTTTATGTACCATAAAATTTTATATAATCAATGAGAATATTAAAAGCAATAATTTTTCAAAGGAAGGATATAGATGACAGTTTTTTTAATATGAAAAAGTTAATATAATGCTTCCCCTAGCAATAAAGGGTAACTATACAATGGAAACTTCCAAAGTGGCAAAGGAAATTGTATATAAAATCAGGTTAATAATCAGGTCTGTGACACAGGATGATATTTGCAAGTTAGACAAATACAGCTATAGCCTTTGGGATCTGCCAACTTATAAGTCTGTGACAGGAAAACAAAATAAAACTAAAGAATTTCCAACATGTGTAAGACAACTTTTAAAATTAAAAACTTGAACCAAAACCTATCCACATAAATGGTAGTGCAGTGAAGGGACAGTTAATTTTGCAAATTTAGTAAAATTCAAAACAACACACACATGCATACATACACACATAAAAGTTTTAGTAAATACGTTCTGGATGATTGGATGTATCAATAATTTGGATTCATTGGATATATGCTCCATTTCTGGCTCACTTTTTTGTCTAAGAATAACCTTGAGGTAACATTTTTTGAGGTAAATTTTTCAAAGGTTAGGGTTAGAGTATGTGGCTGGCATTTTTTAGTTTAGAGATCTCTCCAGAAGGTTAGTTTTAAGGTTGGGGGTAGGAATTAGGGTTAGGGTTTAGAGGTTAAATTTAGGGTTACAGTTGAGGTAACTTTTTTTTTGGCCATATTCAAAACTGACTTGATTTGAGAAAGTATATAGTGTCTAAATGAATGCTTCTGTAAACTTCATGGAATTGATCAATAACAGACAACTAATAGTTATGTCTGCCTTGGGTTAAATTCTTGCCAGGAGTACTATATTTCTTTGATAACATTTCAATTAAAATGTATTTATGAAATTACCATGTATACGTCTTACTGTCATATATTTGATACAGGAAAGGAAAGGGAATTTATGATAAAAATAATGGTTTCATGCTTTTGAGTATGTGTTACATTCCAGGCAATAAGCTAAGGTTCTCCAAAATAATCCTTACAGATGATAATCAACTTCATTTTACAAATGTGGACATAGTGGCTTAGAGTTTTTTCTGTATTTATTTGTTCAAAATCATAAAACTAGAAAATAAAGACAGGTTGAAAACCCAGGACTGTTAGATTTCAGGGTAATACTGTCCTCTAGAACTATTTGTGGTGATGGAAGACTTATGTATCCATGTTCAACATGACATCCAACAGCCAAATGTGGCTATTATGCACTTAGAATATAGCTATTATAACTGAGGAATAAGAGTTTATTTAATATTAACTTAAATTGAAATTGCCACATGTAGCTAGCAGCCACTGAATTGGGTAGTGTAGATATAAAGACTATATCTTTACCACTACACTATATATTATTGACAATTTTGTATGGGACAAATATTGGGCTAAGTAGTCTACATGCATTCTCTCTAAATACTAATGGCAATGCCATCAAGTAATTACTATGATTACTCACTGTAATTTAGAGGAAATTGGGCTCAGATTAATTACCTAGCTTATCACATAGTAAATAAGTGAAGAGGTCAGAATTAGAGTTGTTTTTTTTTTTAATTTTTTTTCAACGTTTCTATTTATTTTTGGGACAGAGAGAGACAGAGCATGAACGGGGGAGGGGCAGAGAGAGAGGGAGACACAGAATCGGAAACAGGCTCCAGGCTCCAAGCCATCAGCCCAGAGCCTGACACGGGGCTCGAACTCACGGACCGCGAGATCGTGACCTGGCTGAAGTCGGACGCTTAACCGACTGCGCCACCCAGGCGCCCCCAGAATTAGAGTTTTGATATGAGTCCAAAATCATTTTCTTTCTGGTATACTACACTGACATAGCAAGTCAATGTATAGTTTCTCCACTCAAGAAGCTTACAGAACAATCAAACAACCCAAGGAAAATATCTTACACTTGTGGAAGAATGAAATCATAATGCAATTCAGGGTGAAACCAAGTACTTATTTATGTGATAAAAACCTGCTACTTATGTAAAATAATATGTAAGGTAAGCTAGAATAAATGAAGATGTATTTCCTGGAGGACACAGAAATCAGTATTATTTGAATAGAGAGAAAGGATGGAGCATTTCAGTCCCAAGAAAAAGCATGAGCAAACACACAGAAAGAAACATTCCCCTTCTTGGATGATTTTAGTAGAATGAAAAAAACTGAAAGTGATGAAATGAAGTTCATATTCAGAAAAAGGTGAAGATCTTGAACAGATAAAATAAAATATAATTCTGGAGGAGGACGCTAAGATGGTAGCATAGTAATAAGACCTTAGGCTTCTCTCATTCCTTGAACACAGCTAGATAACAATCAAATCATTTTAAATACCCAAGAAATCGACCTGAGGACTCATAGAACAAATTGCACCACTAGAGAGAAAGAAGAGGCCAAATTGAGGAAGGTAGGAAGTACAGAGATTTTGTTTGGGGGGAAAATGGATTGTGGATGCTGTGTTGGGAAGGGAGCCAGGATCAAGGAGAAAGGTGAGAGAGAGTGGAGAGTGCAGAGATACACACAAGGGGAACACTTGCCCCAAAACATTGGCTGGGTAAATGAGAGGAGCTGATTTTCATGAGTTTTTGCAACCAGTGGGCTCAAAGACTGGAGTTTTAAGGGTCCATGGGCTTGGCTGGTGTAAAGCTCTGAAGGCACTGCCTGACTCCTGGAGAGCAAGTAGGCGAGCAACACAGGGGCAGATGACACAATTTGAGTACAGGTTAAAGTGAATGGGGAGAGTCTGTTCCCTCTACCTGGAGTGCATCTGTGATAGGTGGCACTGGCTTTCCAAGGACAAAGAGCCAGGGGGCACCATATAAGTGCCAATCCCTCAACATAGGTGCAGGGACACTTGTGGAGGGCAGCACACCCAGACACTGTCTGTTTAGTCTGCTTTGCTCCAAATCCTATGCCCTTATGCTCTGGCATGACTGCCTTTCTGGATCAAACCTGCATCAGTCTTCAGTAATGTGAGATACTCCCCCAGAAGACAAATGTATGCCCCCACCACACCAAGTCCCTAAAGCTTGGATTTTTAAAACTCAACAGGCTTGACTAGGATACATCCTAAAATACACTGTGCTGCTCCAAGAAGGTAAACAACCCAGAGAAAGATGGTATGAAAACAGTTATCTGAAAAATCCTTAGGATGAATGAGGGGAAATTATTTTATCTCTGGCAGGGCTCCCCTGAAAGCAGCAAATTTGGACTACCCTCTCTGATGACAAAGGAGCTGTCTGGGTCCATTTTTTCCCTGGCCCCTCAGGATAAACCAACTTCTATAAGCAACACAGCACCAACACTGGAAGTCTAACCTACTTAAACAAGCCTTACTGCACTCTGATCAGCTAGGACTGTTTTTGTCAGGAAACTGTGCCTAAGGACCAGTACAGCAGGCTCCTTCCCCAAAAGACCAGCACAAACCTCCACATGCACCACATCTATTAAGCAAAGAGTTCAAAAAGCTTCAGTTTTAATGATAATAGCATGAGATCTCTTTTATCAAGCAGACCATAGTACACCTACTTAAAACTTGCCACACTTGCCAAAGTCCTTGCCAAGGTCCAAACACCTCCCCCCACCGGCATGCAAGGGGAACCTCTGCAGACTACTGACCTGAGGGATAAAGCAGTCAAAACACAGCAGTAGGGTCCACATTGAACACACCAGAGATGTTTTCTGAGCCCCAGGGCCTGGGCATTGTAAGACCTCTTCTTCATCAAGCCATTACTCTCAGAAGCAGGAAATATAACAAGATTTCTGACACACAAAGGAAGACAAAGACCTAGAGATGACTAAGTGTCTCAGTCAGTAAAGTATCCAAACTTGATTTTGGCTCAGGTCATGATCATGCAGTTTGTGGCATGGAGCCCCTTGTCAAGCTCTGTGCTGACAGCACATGGAGCCTGCTTGGGATTCTCTTTTTCCTTTTCTCTCTGCACTTACTTCCCCACGTCTCTCTCAAAATAAATACTTAATTTTAAAAAGAAGACCGAGACCTTGACAAAATACCAAGAAAGAAGAATTAGTCCCAAAAGAAAAAACAAGAAAAGGCCATGGCCAGAAATATTATTGAAACAGATACAATAAGTAAGATATCTGGTGCAAAAATTTAAAGCTGCAGTCCTAAATATACCTTGCTGGTCTTGAGAAAAGCATGGAAGATATCAGGGAGACCCTTACCACAGAGGTAAAATAGCTAAAAAATAATCAGGAAGAAATGAAAAGTGCAATAACTGAGACTTGAAACCCAATGGATGTAATGATCACAAGGATTGAATAAGTAAAAGAAATAATAAGTGATATACAAGATGGAATTATGGAAAATAATGAAACTGAACAAAAAAGAGAAAGAAGAATGATGGCTAACAACAATAGACATAGGAACACAGTTATTCCATCAAAAGTAATAATATTCATACCACAAGGGATGCAGAAAAAGAAGAGAGAGAAAAGAGGGCAGAACATTCATTTGGAGTAATGACAGCTAAAAAAATCACTAATCTGGAAAATGAAAAAGATTCTGAGATCCAGTTGGCACAGGGAACTACCATCAAAATCAACAAAAGTGGGACAAGAAGAAACATTGTAGTTAAATTTGCAAAATAGAGTGATAAAGAAAATGTCCTAAAAGCAGCATCATTAAAGAAGTTCCTAACTTACAAAAGAAGACCCAGAAGGGTATTTCCTATCTCCACAGAAACTTGACAAGCCAGAAGGGAGTGGCATGATATATTCAATGTGCTGAATGGGAAAAATCTGCAGCCAAGAATATTCTATCCAGCAAGACTAACATTCAAAATAGAAAAAAAGATAAAGAGTTTCCAGACAAAAACTAAAGGATTTCATGACCACTAAACCAGCTTTTCAGGAAATATTAAAGGGACTCTTTGAGTGGGAAGGAAACATGAAAAGTGACAAAGAATAGAATGGAATGGAGGAAATGTCGAGAAACAACAATAAAACAAGTAATACAATGGCACTAAAGACATATCTATCAATAATTAATTTGAATGTAAATGGAATAAACACTCAAATCCAAGACTTAAGGTGTCAGAATGGATAGAAAATATATATGGATAGACCAATATATATGTTGCCTAAAAGAGGTTAATCTTAGACCTAGACACTTGCAGATTGAAAGTGAGGGGATGGAGAAATATTTATCACACAAATGGGCATCAAAAGAAAGCTGGAGTAACAATACTTATATTGTACAAACTAGTTTTGAAACCAAAGCCTATAACAAGAGATAAAGAAAGGCTCTATATTATAATAAAGTGGACATTACAACAAGAAGATCTAAGAACTGTAAACATTTAAGAATCAAACATGACAGCAAACAAATATAAAAAACAATAACAAATAGAAAGAAAGTCATTGATAATAATACGATAATTGTAGGGGACTTTAATACCCCACTTACATCAATGGACAGATCATATAAGCAGAAAATCAACAAGGAAACAATGGCTTTGAATGACATACTAGACCAGATGGACTTAAAAGAAAAATTCAGAATATTCCATGCTAAAGCAGAAGAATACACATTCTTTTCAAGTGCACATGTTACATTTTCCATAATAGATCACATAGTAGATCACAAATCAGGCTTCAACAAGTACAAAATGTTTAAGGTAATGGCATCCATAGTTTGTGACCACAATGTTACTTATGAAACTTGAAGTCAATTACAAGAAAAAAAAAATGGAAAGACCACAAATACATGGAAGACAAACAACATAGTAACAAACAATGAATGGATCAACCAGGAAATTAAAGAAGAAACTTAAAAAAATACATGAAAAAAGTGAAGATGAAGCATGATGGCCCAAAACCTTTGGGATGCAGCAAAAGCAGACATAAGAGGAGGGTAAATACCAATACAGGAAAACTTCAACAAGCAAGAAGAACCTCGAATAAACAATATAATTACCACCTAAAGGAGCTAGAAAAAGAACAACAAATGAAGCTAGAAGTTAGCAGGAAAAGGGAAATAATCAACTTCAGAGAAGAAAATAATGATATAGAGACTAAAAAACGAGTAGAACAGATCAATAAAATCAGGAAGTGTTTGTTTGAAAATAAATAAATAAAAACCATAACCCTCTTGCCAGATTTATCAAACAGAAAAGAGAATGAACCCAAATAAAGAAAATTACAAATGAGACAGGAGGAATAACAATTGACATCATAGAAATGAAAACAATTATGAGAGAATACTCTAAAAATATTCCAACAAATCAATCTGGAAGACATGGATAAATACCTAGAAACATAGAAACTACTAAAACTGAAACAAGAAAAAAGAGAAAACTTAAACAGACTGATAACAAACAAAGATATTGAATTAGTAATGAAAAATCTACTAGCAAAAATAGTACAGGGTCAAATGGCTGCATAGGTGAATTCAACCAAACATTTAAAAAGTAGTTAGTACCCACTTTTCTCAAGGTATTCCAAAAAATATATAAATGGAAAGAAAACTTCCAATTGCATTCTGTGAGACTAGCATTATGTAGATTCTAAAACCAAACACAGAGTCCACTAAAAAAGAGAAATACAGGCCAATATCCCTGATGAAGGTAGATGCAAAAATTGTCAATAAAAGAGTAGCAAATTGAATCCAACAGTAAATTAAAAGAATCATTCACCACGATCAAGTGAAATTTATTATTGGGATATAAGTATTGGTTGATATTTTCAAATCAATCAATGTGATGTACCACATTAATAAAAGAAAGAATAAGAAGCATATGATCTTTTCAACAGTTGCATAAAATGAATTTGATAAAGTACAACTTCCATTCTTGATAGTAACCCTCAAAAAATAGAGATAGAGGGATCATAGCTTCACATAATAAAGACATATACAAAAAATTAATAGCTAATATTATACTCAATTGAGTAATTGAGTTTTTCCTCTGCAGTCAGTAACAATACAGGGATGTCCACCTTCATGACGGTTACTTAATATAGTAAGTCCTAGCCTCAGAAATGAGATAACAAAAAGAAATACAAGACATCCAAATCAGCAAGGAAGAAGTCAAACTTTCACAACTTGCACATGGCATGATACTCTGTAGAAAACCCAAACGATTCCACCAAAAAATTGCTAGAACAGATACACACATCCAGAAAAGTTGCAGGATATAAAATCAATGCACAGAAATTGGTTGCATTTCCTTCCATCAATAATGAAGCAACAGAAAGAGAAATAAAGGAGTCAATCACAGTTACAAATGCACAAAAAATCATAAGAAACGTATAAATTAAACTGACGAGGTAAAAGATCTGTACCCTGAAAACTATAAAACATTGATGAAGAAAATTGAAAATTACAAAATAAATGGAAAAACATTCCATGCTTATGAATCAGAAGAACAAATATTGTTAAAATGTCTATGCCACCCAAAGCAATCTACATGTTTAATGCAATCTCTATTGAAATACCAACAGCATTTTTCACAGAGGTAGAACAAATAATCCTAAAATTTGTATGGAATCATAAAAGACCCAAAATAGCCAAAGCAATCTTGAAAAAGAAAAGCGAAGCTGGGACTTCACAATTTTGCACTTCAAGCTATATTACAAAACTGTTGTCATGGAGGCCTTATGGTACTGGTTCAAAAACAGACACAGAGATCAATGGAACAGACTAGAAAATCCAGAAATGGACCCACAACTATATGGTCAATTGATCTTTAACAAAGCAAGAAAGAATATCCAATGGGAAAAAAAAAGATAATCTCTTCAACAAATGGTGTTCAGAAAAGTGGACAACATGCAAAAAAGGAACTGGACCACTTAAGCTATACACAAACACAAATTCAAAACTGATGAAAAACCTAAATGTGAGACATAAAACCATCAAAATCCTACAGGAGAACATAATCAATAATCTATGTGTCACCAGCCATCGCAACATCTTAGTAGATATGTCTCCTGAGGCAAGGGAAACAAAAGAAAAAATAAACTATTGGAACTTGATCAAAATAAAAAGCTTCAGCACAGCAATCATCCAAACTAAAAGGCAATCTTTGGAAAGGGAGAAGATATTTTCAAGTGATATATATGAGATAAAGGGTTGGTATCCAAAATATATAAAGAAGTTATAAAAGTCAACACCCAAAAAATGAATTATCCATTTAAACACTAGGAAGAATAAATAAATAGACATTTTTTTTCCAAAGAAGGTGTACAGATAGCTGTCATATGAGAAGATACTCAACATCCCTTACCATCAAGGAAATACAAATCAAAATCACAATGAGATATCATCTCACACCAGTAAAAGTGGCTAAAATTAACAACATAGGAAAAAACAGGTGTTGGCGAGGATGTGGAGAAAGGGGAACCTTCTGATACTGTATGTGGAAATGCAAAATTGTGAAGGCACTCTGGATAACAGTATGGAAGTTCCTCAAACAGTTAAAAATAGAACTACCCTATGATCCAGCAATTGCACTACTAGGTATTTACACAAAGGATACAAAAATTTGCTGAGTTGATGGGATACATGCACCTGATGTTTATAGCAGTTTTATCAACAAAGCTAAATTATGGGAAACACCCAAATGTTCATTGACTGATGAGTGGATAAAATGATGTAATTGTATCTATAACTATATCTATGTCTATGTCTATGTCTATGTCTGTATCTATATCTATCTTGTCTATGTCTATATCTATATATCTATACCTATATAATTGAATATTACTAAGCTCTAAAAAAGAATGAAATCTTGACATTTCCAGTGACATGGATGGAGGTAGAGTGTATTGTGTAAAGCAAAACAAATTAGTCGGGGAAAACAAATACCATATGATTTCAGTCATATGTGGAATTGAAGAAATAATACAGATGGACATAGAGGGAAAAAAACAAGAAAGGCAAATCATAAAACAGACTCAACTATAGAGAGAAAACTGAGGGTTGCTGGAGGGGAGTAGGGCAAGGAATGTGTTAAATGGGTTATGGATATTAAGGAGGGCATTTGTGATGAGTGCTGGGTCTTGCATGTTAAGTGATGAATCACTAAATTCTACACCTGAAAATACTATTATGCTAACTGGAATTTACATACAAACCTTAAGAGGTGAATCACTGGGTTCTACTTCTGAAGGGAAGACTACACTGCATGTTAAATAACTTGAATTAAAAAAAATTAAAATAGTAATTCTGGTGACCTTGAAAGTCATACTGAGAAGCATAGATTTCATCTCTGAGAAATGGATTTCAGAGTGAAAATGTATATTGTGGATTAAAGGATGAGGAAGAAAAAGGTCCACTAAAGTTTACATATTGAGTTTGTAGTATTCACAGATACCCTCCCTAACCGTTATATCTATAAAGATGAATGAAGGATAACAATAAATCATAGTAACACACCCAATGGAATTTGGTTTCCCAAGGAATTTAAAAATTTTCATCTAACACAGATTTAACCACACTGAGGACAAAAGAAATTTGACCATAGAATTTACTTCATACATTTGAAACTTCTTCTGCCCCAAGTATCCATAGTAAACATAGGTCTGTTTTGAGTAGAGATTGAGATTTTTATAATGGGATGCTGCATATCAAAAATAACTACTGGGGCGCCTGGGTGGCACAGTCACTTAAGCGTCCGACATTGGCTAAGGTCATGATTTCATAGTTCATGAGTTCGAGCCCCACATCTGGCTCTGTGCTAACAGCTCATAGCCTGGAGGCTGCTTCAGATTCTGTGTCTCCCTCTCTCTCTGCCTTTCCTCCACTCACGTTCTGTTTCTCTCTGTCTTTCTCAAAAATGAAAAAAAAAAGATAAAAATAAGTACTAAAGAAAGGTGTCCCAAATCTCGCCTAAGTATCCATTGTTAAGATATTCAGTTTAGGGGTGTCTGGGTGGCTCAGTTGGTTAAGCGTCCAACTTCGGCTCAGGTCATGATCTCGTGGTCCGTGAGTTGGAGCCCCACGTCGGGCTCTGTGCTGACAGCTCAGAGTCCAGAGCCTGTTTCAGATTCTGCGTCTCCCTCTCTCTCTGACCCTCCCCCATTCATGCTCTGTCTTTTTCTGTCTCAAAAATAAATAAACATTAAAAAATAAAAGAAAAAAAGAAATTCAGTTTAAAGGGGAGTCCAAAAGGGAAAGGAGAGAGACTGGAACCATCATTAGAAGACTTAAGGAGGGGCGCCTGGGTGGCTGAATCAGTTAAGTGTCTGACTTCAGCTCAGGTCATGATCTCACAGTTAGTGGGTTTGGGCCCTGTGTCAGCTGTGCTGACAGCTCAGAGCCTGGACCCTGCTTTGGACTCTGTGTTTCCCTCTCTCTCTCTCTGTTTCTCTCTCTCTCTCTCTCTCTCTTTCTCTGTCTCTCTCAAAAATAAATAAACATTAACAAATTTTTAAAAGAAGACTTAAGGAAGGTGAAGGAAAGAATCACTGTGTGATCTTTGAGAAGTTACTTAGGCACAAGTAGCCTCATCATTATGATGAGTTAAATTATAGAGGAAAACTTTTGAAGTTTGACAACTTTTTAAAGTTACTTTTTCATTTGTTGACATACAATTTTTTCATAATGTTATCTTATAATTGTACTTCTGTGGTATTAGTTGTTATTTCTCCACTCTCATTTCTGATTTTACTTATTTGGGTCATTTCTCTTTTCTTTTTGATATGTCTGGCTAAGGGTATATGAATTTTATTACTTTTTCCAAAGAACCAACTCCCTGTGTCATTGTTCTGTTTTACTGTTTGTTTTTAGTTTCTATACATCTGCTCTAATTTTATTTCCCTTCTTTTGCTGACTTTAGGCTTTGTTTGTTGCCCTTTTTCTGGTTCCTTTAGGTATAAATTTATGTTGTTCATTTGCTGCATCCCAAAGGTTTTGGGTTGTTTGTTTTAATTTTTATTTATTTCCATGTACTTTTTTCTTTTCTTTGATTTCCTGGTTGATCCATTCATTTTTTAGTTGCATTCTGTTTAAATTACATGTATTTGTGATCTTTCCAAATTTTTTTTTTCTTGTGAATGACTTCGAGTTTGATAACATTGTGGCGAGAAAGGATACCATGCATATGATTCTTAATTTTTTGTACTTTTTGAGGCTAGATTTGTGACCTAGTGTGTGATCTATTCTCAAGAATGTAACATTTGCATTTGTAAAGAATGTGTATTCTGTTCTTTCACAATGGAATGTTCTGAATATATTTGTTAAGTCCAGCTTGTCAAGTGTGCCTTTCAACGCGATTCTTTCCTTGTTGATTTTCTGCTTAGATGATCTACCCATTGACGTAAATGGGGTATTAAAGTCCCTTATGAGTACCGTATTATTATCAGTGAGTTTCTTTCTGTTTGTTATTATTTTTTATGTATTTGTTTGCTATCATGTTTGGTTCATAAATATGTACTGTTCTCAGATCTCCTTGTTGTGCAGTTCCCTTTATTATGATATAGTGCCCTTGTTTAACTCTTGTTACAGTCTTTGGTTTAAAAGCTAGATTTTACAATGTAAGTATTGCCACTCCAGCTTTCTTTGGATGTCCATTTGTGTGATAAATATTTCACCATCCACTCACTTTCAATCTACAGGCATCTTTAGGTATAAAATAAGTCTCTTGTATAGGCAGCATTTAGATGGGTCTTGTTTTTGTTGTTTGTTTGTTTGTTTGTTTGTTTTTATACATTCTGACATGCTATGTCTTTTGTTTGGTGAATTTAGTCCATTAAATTCACAGTAATTATTGGTAGATATGTATTTAGTGCCATGTCATTACTTGTTTTTCCATTGTTTCTTGAGATTTTATTTGTTCTCTTTCTTGTCTTTGTCACTTTTCGTCTTTCCTTTCCACTCAAAGGGTGTCTTGTAATATTTCCTGCAGGGCTTGTCTTGTAATATTTCCTGCAGGGCTGGTTTAAGTGGTCACGAAATCCTTTAGTTTTTATTTGTCTGGGAAACTCTTTATCGCTCCTATTTTGAATGATAGCCTTGCTTGGATGTAGATTTTTCCCATTCAGCACATTGAATATATAATTCTACACCCTTCTGTCTTGTCATGTTTCTGTTGAGAAATCTCCAGCTATTATTCTTCTTCCCTTGTAGGTAAGGGACTTTGTTTGTCTTGTTGCTTTTAAGATTTTTTTCTTTATCGCTATATTTTGCAAATTTAATTACAATATATCTTGCTGTTGGCCAGCTTTTGTTGATTTTGAACGGAAATCTCTGTGCCTCTTGACTCTGGATATCTGTGTCCTCCCCCAGATTAGGAGCGTTTCCAGCCATTATTTCCTCAAATTAATGGTATGCCCCATTTCTCTCTCTTCTTCTGGGACACTTATAATACAAATGTTACTATGTTTGATGGAGTCACTGATTTCCTTAATTCTATTCTTGTGTTCTATAATTCTTCTTTCTCTCTTTTGATGAGTTCCATTCTTTTCCTTTATTTTGTCTTCTATATCACTTATGCGTCCCCCTGCTTCTTGCAGCCTTATGTTCATTGTATGAAGCCTGTCTCCAATCTCAATTATTGAATTTTTCCTTACTGACTGTTTTTTAAATTATTTTGTCTTACAGGTAAGGGCCTTCCTAAAGTCTTCTATTCTTTTCTCAAGCCCAGCAAGTACCTTTATGATTGCTGCTTTAAATTCTCCATCAGACATGTTACTTTTTCCTGTTTTTCTTAGATCTCTACCTGTGACCTTATCTTGTTTCATTTGGGATTAGCTCTCCCATCTTTGTATTTTGTTTAAATTGCTGGTGTGCCTGGGTGCCTCAGTCAGTTGGGCTTCCAACTTCAACTCAGGTCATGATCTTATGGTCCATGAGTTCAAGCCCTGTGTCAGGCTCTGTGCTGAAAGCTCAAGGCCTGAAGCCTGCTTCAGATTCTGTGTCTCCCTCTCTCTCTGACCCTCCCCCATTCATGCTCTGTCTCACTCTGACTCAAAAATAAACAAACATTAAAAAGATAAAATAAAAACAATAAATTTCTTCCTTCTTCTACAACAGTCTGTTAGGGTTTCGACTCCTGAGAATAATGGCCTAATAAAAAAGAGGCCACATAGTATCCAGGGCCTGGCACTTCAGGGAGTGTCTCCTGTGTGTGCTGCTTGCATGCTGCTGCTATGTTTTGGCTACTCTATCTTTCAGGTCAGTTGTCTGCAGAGGCTCTCCTTGCCTCAAGTGGTCAGTGTGTGGTCCTTGGCCAGACTGTGGCAAGTTTTAACTAGGTATGCTCTGTTCTGCTTGTTAAATGAAACTTGATACTACTTCCACTAGAACTGAAGACCTGAAAAACTCTGTGGTTGGGAGATGTGCTGTAGACAGGGGTTTGTGCTGGTCTTCTGGGGGAGGAGCCCACCTTTCTGGTACTGAGGAAATTTTGACTGAGAAGAGTAGTACTTCTAGATCTTAGGTGTGTACGGTTTGGTGTAAGCAAGTGAGTCTGTGTTGAAGCTGAGGGGTGGGGGAAGGAAATGGTGCCAGCCTTTTCCTTTGCCCTGGAAAGTAGTCTCTGTCCACATGTACTCTCAGGGAATCACTACTAGAAGTGTGAATAATCTCCCCCTGGGTGTCCTAGGGTTTTTTCAGATGCAATTTTCCACACTGCCTCCAGGTTGTTTGCCTGCCTTCCTTTCAGGAGTAGCGCAGTGCCTCTGGGATCTATCCCAGCCAAGCCTGCTGACTTTTAAAACTCCAGGCTTTAAGCACTTCATGTGGGCTGAGCCCTGCACTGACCTTCTTGGGGAGGGTTCTGCTGCTCTGGGACTGAGGCAAGCTTGACCTGGAATGGCAATTCTGTCACAGCACAAGGGTGTGGGACTTGGTGTAACCAATTCAGGCAGTCAGTGTTAGAACAGAGATGCTTTCTCTCAGCAGGTGGCTCTGTGTTTATGATTTGGGAAGGGGAAGGGAAATGTCTCAGGCCAGCTCCTTTGTCAGAGGAGAGGAATCTCTGTGAATGTTGCCTCTCAGGGTTGCACTCCAAGAAGAGCAAATAATCTCCCCGCTTTGTGCTACAGGAATTCTTCAGACTGCTGCTTCCAAGCCATCTTCCCCTGGGTTGTTTGCCTTCTTTCTCTCCAGGAGCAGGACAGCACCCTCAGGGTTCTATCCCAGCCAAGCCCACTGATCTTTAAAACTCTAGTCTTTAGGCCCTGCTGGTTGCAAGAAGTCACGAAAAACAGTCCTTTGTGTTTTCCCAGCCAATAACTTGGGGGAACTTTTCTTATGTGTTTCCCAGTGTGCTCCTCTCTCTCTCTCTTTCTCACATTTCTCCATGACCACAACTCCCTCCTCTCTGCAGCACCCTGGATCCTTTCTCCCCCAAACCACATCTCTGCACATCCAACGTTGTTTCATGAGACTTCTTTCCCTTTAGTTGTGGAGTTTGTTCTGTCAATCTTTGGATTGATTTCTGGTGTATTTAGAATGATTTGATAATTATCTAGTTGTGTTTGTGGAATGAGAAAAGCTTAGAGTCCTCTTACTCCACTGCCATTTTCTCCCCTTATTAGAAAGCTGGATGTTAACTTTTAGTATAATCTACAGAATGAGAAGACAAAGATATTCAACCTAATATTAAAAAAAATACATAAACCCTCAAAGTGGAAATACTTTTAGATGTTAAAACTTCTCACAGTATAAATAAAAATATTTTAAGGTTAAAACTAATTCTTGATTTGTTCAAGAGCAAACCATAGTTGTTAGACTTGTGTTGGAAGATGTGGAACAATTAGCCTTTTCTCTTACCTGAGTTTTAATTAAGAAACAGAAAACTAACCTGTCTTATATTCTACAAAGCCAGTCACAGGCACTACCTGGTAAATTTGAGCAGCCTAGTGCAACGGAGGCAAAGGACTGAAAGAAAAAGTAATCAAGCATTAAAAAAGAGCATCCAGAGATGATAATACATCAAATTGAAGGGCCAATTCCAATGAAAGATTAATAAAGTTTAAGGATCCATGATGAGTAATTTTAAACACAGCAGAAATAAATGAAATGTCTTTCATAAGACAATGATATTGAATAGTAGAAAAATTTAAGTCCTGAGTATCCACATAAAGATGTACAGGAAGAATACTTATTCACAGGACAAGGGTAAAACTGGAATTTGTTTCATTTTCAATATCATAAGAAAAAGAAAAGAAGAAGGAGGAAAAGAAAGAAGGAAACATACATGATTTTACTTAAATCAAAAAGAAAGATATTATTTTGGGAAAGACTGTGGCAACAAAATAAATTAACTTAGTACAAAGTATACCAACATTGGAACTCCTTGAAAATGGTAGGTAATTCTTCACTGTGATTACAGAAGAAATGCACATTTCTGCCATGTTCTCTGTAGTCACTGTCAATAAACTTTCATTTCCTGCACACAGAATAGGGGTCAAATGCTAGGCTTCAACATGTAAAGAAAGTCTGGGCTCAAGACTTCATAAACTTTTTATATCTACTGTAACAGAAATTGAACAAGTAGAGCCACATTATTTGTGTCAGGACATCACTGTGGGCTTCTTTGATTTTTTACTTTGTACATTGCCCCAGCAGGATTGCTGGTAACTTCAATAATCTGGTACCTAGATCCTTAATATTTGTTATTTTCTAAAACTTGTATTTAAATTCCAGTTAGTTAGCATACAGTGAAATATTAAGTCAGATGTGCCATTTACTTATTAAACACTTAATACAACACCTAGTGCTCATCACAAGTACACTCCTTAATCCCCATCACCTATTTAACCCATCCCTCCACCCACATCCTCCCTGATAACCATCAGGTTGTTCTCTATAATTAAGAGTATGTTCCTTGCTTTACCTGTGTCTTTCTTTTTCTTATTGTTTTGTTTTTTAAATTCCACATATGAGTGAAAACATAAGGTATTTGTCTTTCTCTATTTCACTTAGCATAATACTCTGTAGCTCCATTCACATCATTGCAATGGCAAGATTTCAATTTTTATGGCTCAGTAATATTCCAGTGTGTGTGTGTGTGTGTGTGTGTGTGTGCGTGTGTGTGTGTGCACATGTGTGTGTACCATGTCTTACGTATCCATTCATCAGTCTATGGGACATTTGGGCTGTTTCTATAATTTGGCTATTATAGATAATGGTGCTATAAACATTGGGGTGCATGTATCCTTTTGAATTCCTATTTTTGTATTTGGGTAAATACCTAGTAGTGCAATTGCTACATTGTAGGGTACTTATACTTTCAACTTTTGAGAAAACTCCATACTGTTTTCCACAGTGGTTGCACCAGTTTGCATTCCACAAAAAGTGCAAGAGAGTTCTCCTTTCTCTACATCCTCAACAACACCTGTTGTTTCTTGTGTTGTTGATTTTATTTGTTCTGACAGGTGTGAGATGGTATCTCATTGTGGTTTTGACTTGTATTTCCCTGATGTTGAGTGATGGTGAGCATCTTTTCATGTGTCTGTTAGCCATCTGGATGTCTTCTTTGGAAAGTGTCTATTCATTTCTTCTATCCATTTTTTCACTGGATTATTTGTTTTTTCAGTGTTGAGTTTCATAATTTCTATGTATTTTGGATACTAACCCTTTGTCAAATATGTCATTTACAAATATTTTCTCCCATTCTGTAGGTTGCCTTTCAGTTTTGTTGATTTTTTCCTTCATTCTGCAGAAATTTTATTGTTTTATTTTATTTTATTTTTTATGAAATCCCAACAGTTTAGTTTTACTTTTGTTTCCCTGCTTCTGGAGACATATCTAGTTAGAAGTTGCTGTGGGTGATATAAAAAAGATTACTACCTATGATATTCTCTAGAATTTTGTATGTTTCCTGTCTCACGTTTAGATCTTTCATTTTTTTGAATTTGTGTTTCTGTACAGTTTAAGAAAGTGGTCTAGTTTCTTTATTGTGCATGTTGCTGCCCAGTTTTCCCAACACCATTTGTTGAAGACGCTGTCTCTTTCCCATTGGATATTCTTCCCTGCTATGTTGAAGATTAATTGTCCATACAGTTGTGGGTTCATTTATGGGTTTTCTATTCTGTTCCATTGATCTATATGTCTATTTTGTACCAGTACAGTACAGTTTTGACCACTACAGTTTTGTAATATAACTTGAATATAATATCAGTTGAAGTCTGGAATTGTGATGCCTTCTGCCTTGCCTTACTTTTTCAAGGTTGCTTTGTCTATTTGGGGTCTTTTGTGGTTCCATAAAAATTCTAGGATTGATTTTTACAGCTCTGTGAAAAATGCCATTTGTATTTTCATAGAGATTGTAGTAGATTTGTAGATTCCTTTGGGTAGTATAACCATTTTAACAGGTTTTTGTTCTTCCAATCCATGAGCATGGAATATTTTCCCATTTTTTTGTGTTATCTTCGATTTCTTTCTTCAGAGTTTTATAGTTTTCAGAGTAGAGATCTTCTACCCTTTTACTTGGGTTATTTCTAGGTATCTTATGATTTTTGGTATGATCCTTGATATTTGAAGACAGTAGTTTCACCAAGACACATTAACCATTACCTGTTTGTATTTTCTTCCCCCACTGTGAAAAAAAAAAAACTATTACTTTATTATTGGGAAGAGTTGTTGCATAAATTCCAATAATCCTTTTCAGGTTGTAATTACCAGATTTCTTAAGTCTGAGGTCAATTTTACTTCAAAGTTAAGTGAATATTTCATTGTTGCTTTCTATTTATATATAACAAAGTTATGGGATCTATTTTGATGTTTTATAAATATTTCTACTTTTCAGCCCAAACAAAGATCAAGCTGCATAGTAGTTCCCAAGACAACTTCCACCCAGTTGATTTGGGAAGGGTACACTTACGAACCTCTCAATGAGGTTCTGTACAACTCTATTTCACTTTGTGTGTGCTTAATCGTCCCTATTGAAGCCTCTTTCTTGATAAACTTTTCTCAATGGCTCATATTCCATTAGGTTTTTGCTTCATTGTCAGACGTCCTACTTAATGCTCTTCCTACATCATCCTTAGACATAAATGTACCAGAGGTTTTTGTAGCAATCTAGTCTCCTATTCTCTCATTTGCCATCTAGATTTGGCTTCATCTACTCATTCACAAATTTAATGAATGCCTTTTCTGTGCCAGATACCATATTAGGCAGCAGGCATACATGGAGAACAAAGGTAAACTTGGAGAATTCTTTTATATTCCAGTAGCGGGTGAATAATAATAAGGAATAAGTTAATTAATTTTGAGTACAATGTGTACTATGAATGAAATAAAGAGGTTTATATGATATATAACAATGAGGGATAGTTTAGTGGAGTGACCCAGAAAGTGTTCTCTAAAGAAGTAAGATTTTGATTGTTACTTGAAGGAGGAGAAAGAGCTAGCTCTATGAAGTCTTGTGAATTCCCCTTTAAAAATATGTATACTTATTTATTGCATTTTCCTATTCTTAATAAATATAGATAAAAAGAAATGTTCATTTCCTTATTGGATAAGATAGTTTCAATATTATGCATGGACAGCCTCTCAAATGCTCGACTGTGAACATCTTATTTAAACTTAAACCACACCGAAGTCAATTCTGCAAATGCTCTTGTGTATCTTAATACTGATATAACCTAATGAATTGCTTTCCAGCCTTACCCCTTACTCTAATTGGCTCTGGAAATCTTGACACCTCATTAGGCTTTTGTCATTTTCATATTTTAATCTTTAAAATAAGAATATTAGATTACATGTTTTATTAGGGTTAATTCAGTCTGAAATTCTAGAATTGACATATTGCTTCATCATCTGAGGGTAGTTCTTGGGAAGGAGAACTGGTGGAGCAGAATTAAAAAAAATAGAGTGAAAAGATAGATGAAAAGTCAGGATCAAAGCTATTACAGTGTGTGCCACCTGGGTGGCTCAGTTGGTTAAGCATTAGACTTAATCTCAAGTCATGATCTCATGGTTTGTGAGTTCAAGCCCCTAATTGGGCTCTCTGCTGTCAGCACAGAGCCCACTTTAGATCCTCTGTCTCACACTCTCTCTTCCCCCAACTCATTCTCTCTTTCTCTCAAATTAATTAATTAATTAAAATGAATTAAAAAGCTATTACAGTGAATTTACTTTGCTCCCCAGATTATCTACATGCCCAATTTGTAATGGTGAAGCATGCCAGCTCACTTCACTAGATGGTTTATCAAACAAATTTGGATACAAAAGTGTCCTAGACTAGTTCTTGCCTTTTTATTATTCTCATAAAGTATACACAATGTAATATATATTTATTTTAACAATTTGTAAGTGTACAACTCAATAACATTAAAAACATGCACAATTTTGGGTACCTATCACCACTATGTATGCCCCAAATTTTTCATCATCACCAACAATATTTCTATACTCACTGAACAATAACTTTTCATTTTTCCTTCTCCTATCCTTGGTAACCTCCATTCTACATTCTGTATCTAGGAGTGATTTCTATTTATTTTTACTGTATTATTGTTGCAGCTAGGATTTCCACTTCTATATTTAAAAATGGTGGTGAGAGTGAACATCCTGGTCTTGTACCTGATGTTAGAGGAAAGATTTAAGTTTTCATCATCAAGTATGATATTGGATATGGGTTTTTCATATGTGACCTTTATTATGTTGAAATATGCTTTCTCTAAACCCAACTGTTGATGGTTTTTATCATGAATGTACATTGTATTTTGTTGAATTTAGTTTATTAATATTTTGTAGAGAATTTACTACAACTATTTCATTAGAGATATGGCCTATAGTTGTGTGTGTGTGTGTGTGTGTGTGTTTTGTCTGTTGGTTTTGGGATCAGTGTAATGAGGGCAACTTAGAATGAATTTAGAGATTTTCACTCTTCCTTTTTTTAACCCAGGTTTATATTTAAACCAAGTTAGTTAACATGCAGTGTAATATTAGTTTCAGGTGTAGGATTTAGTGATTCAACACTTATATATAACACCAAGTGTGCATCAGAACATGTGCCCTTCTTAACCACCATCACATATTTAAACAACTCTGGTATCATGAGTTTCTCCTCTATAATTGTCTGTTTCTTGGTTTTCCTCTCATTTTCTTCCCCATATGCTCATGGTTTTGTTTCTTCAATTCCACATATGAGTGAAATTGTATGGTATTTGTCTTTCACTGGATGACTAATTTCACTTACTATAATACTCTGTAGTTCTCTCAATGTAGTTGTAAATGTCAAGATTGCATTGTATTCAATAGTATGTATACACACACACACACACACACATCTTCTTTTTTTTTTAATATATGAAACTTATTGTAAAATTGGTTTCCATACAACACCCAGGACTCATCCCAAAACGTGCCCTTCTCAATAACCATCACCCACGCTACTCTCCCTCCCACCACCCATCAACCCTCATTTGTTGTCAGGTTTTTTTTTTTAATTTTTTTTTTCAAAGTTTATTTATTTTTGGGACAGAGAGAGACAGAGCATGAAGGGGGAGGGGCAGAGAGAGAGGGAGACACAGAATCGGAAACAGGCTCCAGGCTCTGAGCCATCAGCCCAGAGCCTGACGCGGGGCTTGAACTCGCAGACCACGAGATCGTGACCTGGCTGAAGTCGGACGCTTAACCGACTGCGCCACCCAGGCGCCCCTGTTGTCAGTTTTTAAAAGTCTCTTATGCTTTGACTCTCTCCCACTCTAACCTCTTTTTTTTCCTTCCCCTCCCCCATGGGTTCCTGTTAAGTTCCTCAGGATCCACATAAGACTGAAAACATATGGTATCTGAATTTTTCTGACTGACTTATTTCACTTAGCATCACACTCTCCAGTTCTATCCACGTTGCTACAAAGGGCCATATTTCACTCTTTCTCATTGCCACGTACTACTCCATTGTGTATATAAACCACAATTTCTTTATCCATTCGTCAGGTGATGGACATTTAGGCTCTTTCCATAATTTGGCTATTGTTGAAAGTGCTGCTATAAACATTGGGGTACAAATGCCCCTATACATCAGTACTCCTGTATCCCTTGGGTAAATTCCTAGCAGCGCTACTGCTGAGTCATAGGGTAGGTCTATTGTTTAATTTTTTGAGGAACCTCCACACTGTTTTGCAGAGCGGCTACACCAGTTTGCATTCTCACCAACAGTGCAAGAGGGTTCCTGTTTCGCCACATCCTCGCCAGCATCTATAGTCTCCTGATTTGTTCATTTAGCCACTCTGACTGGCATGAGGTGGTATCTGAATGTGGTTTTGATTTGTTTTTCCCTGATGAGGAGCAACATTGAGCATCTTTTCATGTGCCTGTTGGCCATCCGGATGTCTTCTTTAGAGAAGTGTCTATTCATGTTTTCTGCCCATTTCTTCACTGGGTTATTTGTTTTTTGGGTGTGGTTTTTGGTGAGCTCTTTATAGATTTTGGATACAAACCTGATATGTCATTTGCCGATTGTCCGATATGTCATTTGCAAATATCTTTTCCCATTCTTTTGGTTGCCTTTAAGTTT
The DNA here is from genome assembly GCF_022837055.1 of Prionailurus viverrinus. NCBI lineage: Eukaryota > Metazoa > Chordata > Mammalia > Carnivora > Felidae > Prionailurus > Prionailurus viverrinus. The sequence continues at coordinate 60,809,996 of NC_062579.1, forward strand.
TGTTGATTGTTTTCTTTGCTGTGCAGAAGCTTTTTATCTTTATGAGGTCCCAATAGTTCATTTTTGCTTTTAATTCCCTTGCCTTTGGGGATGTGTCAAGTAAGAAATTGCTGTGGCTGAGGTCAAAGAGGTCTTTTCCTGTTTTCCCTCTAGGGTTTTGATGGTTTCCTATCTCACATTCAGGTCCTTTAGCCATTTTGAGTTTATTTTTGTGAATGGTGTGAGAAAGTGGTCTAGTTTCAGCCTTCTGCATGTTACTGTCCAGTTCTCCCAGCACCATTTGTTAAAGAGACTGTCTTTTTTCCATTGGATATTCTTTCCTGCTTTGTCAAAGATGAGTTGGCCATACGTTTGTGGGTCCAGTTCTGGGGGTTTCTATTCTATTCCATTGGTCTATGTGTCTGTTTTTGTGCCTATACCATGCTGTCTTGATGATGACAGCTTTGTAGTAGAGGCTAAAGTCTGGGATTGTGATGCCTCCTGCTTTGGTCTTCTTCTTCAAAATTCCTTTGGCTATTCGGGCCTTTTGTGGTTCCATATGAATTTAAGGATTGCTTGTTCTAACTTTGAGAAGAATACTGGTGCAATTTTGATTGGGATTGCATTGAATGTGTAGATGACTTTGGGTAGTATTGACATTTTGACAATATGTATTCTTCTGATCCATGAGCACGGAATGTTTTTCCATTTCTTTATATCTTCTTCAATTTCCTTCATAAGCTTTCTATAGTTTTCAGCATACAGATCTTTTGCATCTTTGGTTAGATTTATTCCTAGGCATTTTATGCTTCTTGGTGCAATTGTGAATGGGATCAGTTTCTTGATTTGTCTTTCTGTTGCTTCAATATTAGTGTATAAGAATGTAGGGGCACCTGGGTTGCACAGTCAGTTATGCATCCGACTTCAGCCAGGTCACGATCTCGCGGTCCGGGAGTTCAAGCCCCGCGTCGGGCTCTGGGTTGATGGCTCAGAGCCTGGAGCCTGTTTCCGATCCTGTGTCTCCCTCTCTCTCTGCCCCTCCCCCGTTCATGCTCTGTCTCTCTGTCCCCAAAATAAATAACCGTTGAAAAAAAATTAAAAAAAAAAAGAAAGCAACTGATTTGTGTACATTGATTTTGTATCCTGCGACTTTGCTGATTTCATGGATCACTTCTAGCAGACTTTTGGTGGAGTCTGTTGGATTTTCCATGTATAATATCATGTCATCTGCAAAAAGTGAAAGATTGACTTCATCTTTGCCAATTTTGATGCATTTGATTTCCTTTTGTTGTCTGATTGCTGATGCTAGCACTTCCAACACTAGGTTAAACAACAGCAGTGAGAGTGGACATCCCTGTCATGTTCCTGATCTCAGGGAGAAAGGTCTCAGTTTTTCCTCATTGAGGATGATGTTGGCTGTGGGCTTTTCATAAATGGCTTTTATGATCTTTAAGTATGTTCCTTCTATCCCAACTTTCTCGAGGGTTTTTATTAAGAAAGGATGCTGAATTTTAACAAATGTTTTTCTGCATTGATTGACAGGATCATATGGTTCTATTCTTTTATTAATGTGAGGTATCACGTTGATTGATTTGCAGGTGTTCAACGAGCCCTGCATCCCAGGAATGAATCCCACTTGATCATGGGGAATAATTCTTTTTATATGCTGTTGAATTCGATTTGATAGTATCTTATTGAGAATTTTTGCATCCATCTTCATCAGGGATATTGGCCTGTAGGTCTCTTTTTTTACTGGGTCTGTCTTGTTTAGGAATAGGATGGGTCTGGAAGTTTTCCTTCCCTTTCTATTTTTTGGAATAGCTTGAGAAGGATAGGTATTATCTCTGCTTTAAACGTCTGGTAGAACTGCCCTGGGAAGCCATCGGGTCCTGGACTCTTATTTGTTGGGAGATTTTTGATAAATGATTCAATTTCCTCACTGGTTATGGGTCTGTTCAAGCTTTCTATTTCTTCCTAATTGAGTTTTGGAAGTGTGTGGGCATTTAGGAATTTGTCCATTTCTTCCAGCTTGTCCAGTTTGTTGGCATATAGTTTTTCATAGCATTCCCTGATAATTGCTTATATTTCTGAGGGATTGGTTGTAATAATTCCATTTTCATTCACATTTTTATCTATTTGGGTCATCTCCCTTTTCTTTTTGAGAAGCCTGGCTAGAGGTTTATCAATTTTGTTTATTTTTTAAAAAAGCCAACTCTTGGTTTCTGCTTGGTTGATCTGCTCTACAATTTTTTTTAGATTCTATATTGTTTATTTCTGCTCTAATCTTTATTATTTCTCTTCTTCTGTGGGGTTTAGGGTGTCTTTGCTGTTCTCCTTCTATTTACTTTAGGTGTTCTGTTAGATTTTGTATTTGGGATTTTTCTTGTTTCTTGAGATAGGCCTGGATTGCAATAATATTTTCCTCTCTGGACTGCCTTTGCTGCATCCCAAAGAGTTTGGATTGTTGTATTTTCTTTTTCATTTGTTTCCATATATTTTTAAATTTCTTCTCTAATTGACTGGTTGACCCATTAATTCTTTACTAGGGTGTTATTGAACCTCCATGCTTTCTGGAGGTTTTCCAGACCTTTTCCTGTGGTTGATTTCAGGCTTCATAGCATTGTGATCTGAAAGTATGCATGGTATGATCTCAATTCTTGTATAGTTATGAAGGGCTGTTTTGTGACCAAGTATGTGATCTATTTTGGAGAATGTTCTATATGTATTCAAGAAGAAAGTATATTCTGTTGCTTTGGGAGGCAGAGTTGTAAATATATCTGTCAAGTCCATCTGATCCAATGTCTCATTCAGGGCCCTTGTTTCTTTATTGACCGTGTGTCTAGATGATCTCTCCATTGTTGTAAGTGGGCTGTTAAAGTCCCCTGTAATTACCACATTCTTGTCAATAAGGTTACTTATGTTTGTAATTGTTTTATACATTGGGGGGCTCCAGTATTTGGCACTTAGACATTTAAAATTTTTAGCTCCTCCTGATGCATAGACCCTGTAATTATTATATAATGCCCTTCCTCATCTCTTGTTACAGCCTTTAATTTAATGTCTAGTTTGTGTGTTATAAGTATGGCTACTCCAGCTTTGTTTTGACTTCCAGTAGCATGATAAATAGTTCTCCATCCCCTCACTCTCAAAGTGAAAGTGTCCTCAGGTCTAAAATGAGTCTTTTGTAGACAGCAAATACATGGGTCTTGTTTTTTTATCCATTCTGATACCCTATGTCTTTTGGTTGGCGCATTTAATCCATTTACATTCAGTGTTATTATTGAAAGATATGGGTTTAGAGTCATCGTGATGTCTGTAGGTTTCATGCTTATAGTGATGTCTCTGGTACTTTGTCTCACAGGATCCCCCTTAGGATCTCTTGTAAGGCTGGTTTAGTGGTAACAAATTCCTTCAGTTTTTGTTTGTTTGGGAAGACCTTTATCTTTCATTTTATTCTAAATGACAGATTTGCTGGATAAAAGATTCTTGGCTGCATGTATTTTCTGTTCAACACATTGAAGATTGCCTGCCATTCCTTTCTGACCTGCCGAATTTCAGTAGAGAGATCCGTCACAAGTCTTATTGGTTTCCCTTTCTACGTTAGAGCACGTTGAGCCCTAGCTGCTTTCAGAATTTTCTCTTTATCCTTGTATTATGCCAGTCTCATTATGATATGGCATGCAGAAGATCGATTCAAGTTACATCTGAAGGGAGTTCTCTGTGCCTCTTGGATTTCAATGCCTTTTTCCTTCTCCAGATCAGGAAAGATCTCAGGTATTATTTCTTCAATTACACCTTCAGCACCTTTCCCTCTCTCTTCCTCCTCTGGGATACCAATTATGCGTGGATTATTTATCTTTAGTGCATCATTTATTTCTCTAATTTTCCCCTCATACTCCTGGATTTTTTATCTCTTTTTCTCAACTTCCTCTTTTTCCATAATTTTGTCTTCTAGTTCACCTATTCTCTCCTCTGCCTCTTCAATCTGAGCTGTGTTTGTCCTCATTTTATTTCGCAGCTCATTAATAGCGTTTTTTAGCTCTTCCTGGCTGTTCCTTAGTCCCTTGATCTCTGTAGCAGGAGATTCTCTGCTGTCCTTTATACTGTTTTCAAGCCCAGCGATTAATTTTATGACTATTATTCTAAATTCACTTTCTGTTATATTGTTTAAATCATTTTTGATCAGTTCGTTAGCTGTCGTTATTTCCTGGAGATTCTTTTGAGGGGGATTCTTCCATTTTGTTATTTTGGGTAGTCCCTGGAGTGGTGCAGAACTGCAGGGCACTTCCCCTGTGCTGTCTGGAATAACTTGCATTGGTGGGCGGGGCCGCAGTCAGACCTGATGTCTGCCCCCAGCCCACCGCTGGGGTCACAGTCAGACTGGTGTGTGCTTTTCTTTCCCTCTCCTAGGGGCGGGATTCATTGTGGGGTGGTGTGACCCGTCTGGGCTACTTGCACACTGCCAGGCTTGTGGTGCTGGGGATCTGGCGTATTAGCTGGGGTGGATTGGGAAGGTGCACAGGGGCAGCAGGGGCAGGCCCAGCTCTCTTTTCCTTCATTGATCCACTTCGGGCAGGGCCCTGCGGCACCAGGAGTGAATCAGACCTGCCGCCGGAGGGATGCATCCACAGAAGCACAGCGTTGGGTGTTTGCGGGGTGCAAGCAAGTTCCCTGGCAAGAACTGCTTCCCTTTGGGAGTTTGGCTGGAGGATGGGCAAGGGAGATGGCACTGGCGAGCGCCTTTGTTCCCCGCCAAGCTGAGCTCTGTCATCCAGGGCTCAACAACTCTCCCTCCCATTGTCCTCCAGCCCTCCCGCTCTCGGAGCAGAGCTGTTAGCTTATAACCTTCCAGATGTTAAGTCCCGCTTGTTGTTTGAACACACTCTGTCCGACCCCTCTGCTTTTGCAAGCCAGACTCGGGGACTCTGCTTTGCCGGCAGGCTGCCCTTCTGCTCTGGCTCCCTCCTGCCAGTCCGTGTCATGAGCACTGCCTCTCAGCCCTTCCTACCCTCATCTGTGGGCCTTTCGTCTACACTTGGCTCCAGAGAATCCATTCTGCTAGTCTTCTGGTGGTTTTCTGGGTTATTTAGGCAGGTGTGGGTGGAATCTAAGTGATCAGCAGGACATGGTGAGCCCAGCGTCCTCCTAGGCTGCCATCTTCCTCTGTATCCAGACACCCTATCTTCTTTATGCGTTCATCACTTGCTTTAAATTTGGGGTCTTTCCATAATTTAGCTATTATTGATAATGCTGCTACAAATATCTGTGTGCCTTTATCCTTTAAAGTTAGTATTTTTGTATCTTTTGAATGAGTACATAGTAGTGTAATTGCTGGAATTTAACATAGTTCTATTTTTAGCTTTTTGAGGAATCTTCATACTGTTTTCCATAGTATCTGCATAACTTTGCTTTCCCACCAACAGTGCAAGAAGGTTCCCCATTCTCTGCATCCTTGCCAACACCTGCTGTTTCTGGTATTGCTAATTTTATCCATTCTGACAGTTGTGGGTTTACATCTCATTGTAGTTTGCATTTCTATTTCCCTCATGATGAGTGATGAACATCATTACCTGTGTCTGTTAACTATCTGTATGACTTCTTTGGGAAAATATCTATTCGTGTATTCTGCCCATTTTTAACAGGACTGTTTGTATTTTAGGTTTTGAGTTTTATGTTCTTTACATATTTTCAAATCTTACCCTTTATCAGATATGTCATTTTCAGCTATCTTCCCCTCTTCTGATGGTTGACTTTTAGTTTGGTTGATTGTCTCCTTTGCTTTGCAGAAGATTTTTATATTGATGAAGTTCCAAAAATTTATTTTTGCTTCTGTTTCCCTTGCCTGAGGAGACATATCTGGTAAGAAGTTGCTCTGGCCAATGTCAAAGAGATTACTGTCTGTGATTTCCTCTAAGATTTTGATGGTTTCCTGTCTCACATTTATATTTTTCCTCCATTTTGAATTTATGTCTGTGTATGGTATAAGAAAGTGGCCCACCTTCATTCTTTTGCATGTTGCTGCCCAGTTTTCCCAACATCATTTTTGAAGAGAGTGTCTTTTTTTTTTTTGCATTAGATATTCTTTTCTACTTTGTTGAAGGCTAATTGACCATATAATTGTTGGTTCATTTCTGGGTTTTTTATTCTGTTCAATTAATCTATTTATCTGTTTTTATGCCACTAACATAATCTAAAGCATTACAACTTTTTAATATAGCTTGAGGTTTGGATTTGTGATGCCTTTAGTTTTTTTTCTTTCTCTCTTTTTCAAGATTGCTTTGGCTATTTAGGGTCTTTTGAAGTTACATACAAATTACAGGATTATTTGTTCCAGCTATGAAAAATGTTGGTGGCATTTTGATAGGGAATGCGTAGAATATGTATATTGTTTTGGGTAGTGAACACATTTTAACAATATTTGTTTTTCCAATCCATGATCATGGAATGTTTTTCCATTTTTTTGTGTCGTCTTCAATTTCTTCCACCAATTTTTTTTTCGGCTTAAGTACAGGTCTTTTACCTCTTTGGTTATGTTTATTCCTGGGTATATTATTATTTTGGTGAAATTTTAAATGGGAATGTTGTCTTAATTTCTCTTTCTGCTGCTTCATTATTGGTTTATATAATTGCAACAGTTTTCTATAGATCAATTTTGTATCCTTTCTCTGCATCCTCAACAACACCTATTTTTTTCTTGTATTGGTGAATTTAGCCACTCTGGCAGATGTAAGATGATATCACATTGTAATTTTGATTAGCATTTTCCTGATGATCAGTGATGTTGAACATTGTTTCATGTGTCTGTCCATATCTATGTCTTCTTGGAAAATTTTCTATTCATGTCTTCTGCTATTTTTAATTGGATTATTTGTTTTGGGGGTGTTAAGATTTAAATTATTTATATATTTTGGGTACTAATCTTTTATCAGATATGTCATTTGCAAACATCTTCTTCCACTACATAGGTTGCCTTTCATTTTTGTTTATTGTTTCTTCACTGTGCAGAGGCTTTTTATTTTGATGAATTTCCAATAATTTATTTTGCTTTTGTTTCCCTTGCCTCAGGAGACATAGCTAGAAAAAGTTTGCCATAGCCAGTGTTAAAGGGTTACCGCCTCTGCCTTCTTGAGTATTTTGATGATTTCCTCTCTCACATTTATGTCTTTAATCACTTTTGAATTTATTTTTGTGTATGCTGCACGAAAGTGGTCCAGTTTCATTCTTTTGCATGTTGCTGTACAGTTTTCCCAACACCATTTGTTGAAAGGACTGTCTTTTTTCCATTATATATTTTTTTTCCTTTTTGTCAAAGATTAATTGCCCATATAGTTGTGGGTTCATTTCTGGGTTTCCTGTTCCATTGATCAATATGTCTATTTCTGTGCCAGTACCATACTGTCTTGATCATTACAGCTTTGCAGTATAACCTGAAATCTGGAATTGTGATCTTTCCAGTTTTGCTTTTCTTTTTCAAGGTTGCTTTGGGTATTCGGGGTCTTTTGTGGTTCCATACAAATTTTAGGGTTGTGTGTACTATGTCTTTGAGAAATACTGGTGTCATTTTAACAGGGATTGTATTAAATTTGTAGATTGCTTTGGGTAATATAGAAATTTTAACAATTTTTGTTCTTCCAATCCATAAGCATGGATTTTTTTTTCTTTCATTTCTTTATGTCATCTTCAAGTTCTTTCATCAGTTTTTTATTGTTTTCAGAGAAGTGATAATTTCTTTCTTTGGTTAGGTTTATTCCCAGGTATCTTATGGGTTTTGGTGCAATTGTAAATGGGATCAATTCTTTAATTTCTCTTCCTTCTGCTTCATTATTGGTGTATAGAAAAACAACAGATTTCTGTACATTGATTTTGTATATTGCAACTTTAATGAATTTGTATATCAGGAGTCTTTTGAGTTTTCTATATAGAGTATCATGTCATCCACAAATAATAAAAATTTACTTCTTTCTTGCCAATTGAAATGATTTTATATTTGTGTGTTGTATGATCGCTGAGGCTAGGACCTCCAGTACTGTATTAAATAACAGTGGTGAGAGTGGACATTCCTGTCTTGCTCCTTCCCATAGAGAATAAGCTCTCAGTTTTCTTTTATCGAGAATGATATTAGTTGTGGGTCTTTCATGTATGGTCTTTATGATGTTGAGATGTGTTCCCTCTATCGCTACTTTGTTGGAGGTTTTTATAAAGAATGAATACTGTATTTTATCAAATGCTTTTTCTGGATCTATTGAGATAATCATATGATTCTTATCCTTATGTTTATTAATGTAATTTATCACTTTGATTGATTTTCAATACTGAATCATTCTAACAGCCCAGGAATAAATCTCACTTGATTGTGGTGAATGATTCTTTTAATGTATTGATGGATATAATTTACTACTATTTTATTGAGAATTTTGCATCCATGTTTATCAGGGATATTGGGCTGTAGTATTCTTTTTAGTGGAGTCTGTGTTTGGTTCTGGAATCAGGGTAATCCTGATTTCATAGAATGAATTTGGAAGTTTTCCTACCACTTTTATTTTTTTGTAATACTTTGAGAATAGCTATTAACTGTTCATTAAATGTTTTGTAGACTCCCCCTTAAAGCCATTTGGCCCTGAACTTTTGTTTGTGGGAGATTTTTTATTACTGATTCATTTTCTTTGCTGGTTATCAGTCTGCTAAAGTTTTCTCTTTCTTCCTGTTTTGGTTTTTGTAGTTTATATATTTCTAGTAATTTATCCATATAGTTTTTCATAGAATTCTCATGTTACCGTTTTCATTTATGTGATATTGGTTGTTTTTCCTCCTCTACCTTTTGTAATTTTCTTTATTTGGGTCCTTTCTGCTTTCTTTTTGATATATCTGCCCATGGGTTTATTGATTTTATTAATTTTTTCATAGAACCACCTTCTGGTTACATTGATCTGTTCTATTGTTTTTTGTTTGTTTGTTTGTTTGTTTGTTTAGTTTCTATATAATTTATTTCTGCTCTCATATGTATTATTTCCCTTCTACTATTACCTTTAGATTGCATTTGTTTTTCTTTTTCTCATGACTTAAGCTATTAGGAAATTTGTTTATTTCAGATTTTCTTGCTTTTTGATGTAGAGATGTATTGCTATATATTTTTTACTATTAGGACTGCCTTTGATGCATCCAAAAGGTTTTGGACCATTTTGTTTTTATTTTGATTTGTTTCCATATAGTTTTTAAGTTTCTTCCATGATTTCCTGGTTGACCGATCCACTGTTTAGTAGAATGCTGTTTAACTTTCATGTAATTTTAGTCTTTCCAAATTCTTTCTTGTGATTGATTAAAGAGTCATTGAATTGTGGTCAGAAAAGTTGCATAGTATGATCTTAATATTTTTGTACTTGTTGAGGTCTGACTTGTGACTTAGTATGTGATATATTCTGAAGAATGAAACATGTGCACTTGAAAAGAATGTGTATTGTTCTGCTTTAGGATGAAATGTCCTGAAAATATCTGTTAAGTCTGTCTTGTCCAGTGTATCTTTCAAACCCATTGTTTCCTTATTGATTTTCTGCTTTCATGATCTATCCATTGATGTAACTGGAGTGTTAAAGTCCCCTACTATTATTGTATCATTATCAACGAGTTCCTTTATGTTTGTTATTCATTGATTTATATATTTGGGTGTTTTAAGTGGGGGGATAAATACTTACAATTGTTACATATTGTGGGATAGTACCCTTTATTATGATGTAGTGCTCTTCATCTTTTGTTAGTCTCTGGTTTAAAATCTAGTTTGTCTGATAAAAATATTGCTACTCCAGCTTTCTTTTGATGTTCATTTACATGATAATGTTTCTCCATCCCCTAACTTTCAATCTGCAGGTGTCTTTAGGTGTAACATGAGTTTTTTGTAGGCAGCATGTGGATGGGTCTTGTTTTTTGTCCATCCTTACATGCCATATCTATTGATTGGAACATTTGGTAAATTTACCTTCAAAGTAATGATTGATAGATGTGTATTTAGGGCCATTTTATTACCAGTTTTTTTTAAATTGTTTGTGGAAATTTTCTCAGTTCCTTTCTTGTCTTTGTTAATTTTGATATTTTCTTTCCATCCAGAGTCCCCTTTAATATATTTTACAGGGCTCTTTTAATGATCACAAACTCCTTTAGTGTTTGTTGTATGGGAAATTCTTTATCTCTTTTTCAATCCTGAATGGTGGACATGTTGGAAGGAGTATTCTTGGCTGCATACTTCTCCCATTCAACACTTTGAATGTCATTCCTGGCTTGTCAAGTTTTTGTAGTAGGATCTGCTGCTAGCTGTATGGGTCTTCCCTTGTAAATTAGGGACTTATTTTTTTCTTTCTTATTCTCATTTTTTTATCATTGTATTTTGCAAATTTTATTACAATATGTTTTGGTGTTGACATCCTTTTGTTGGTTTTAATGGAAGTTCTCTGTGCCTCCTGGATCTGGATATGTGTTTCCTTCCCCAGACCAGGGAAGTTTTCATCTATTATTTCCTGAAATAAATTTTCTTCTTCTTTTTCTATCTCCTCTTTTACTTGGACTTTTATAACATGAATGTCACTATGTTTAATGGAATTACTGAACTTCCTAAGGCTATTCTCATGTTACTTAATTCTTTTTTCTATCTTTTTTCAACTTCATTATTTTCTATTATTTTATTTTTTTGTCACTTATATGTTCCTCTGCTTATTCAGTCCTTGTGTTTATTGCATTCAATCTGTTTTGAATTTCAGTTATTGCATTTTTTCATAGCTTACTGACTGTTTTTTTAACTTTTTTTATATTTTCAGTAAAGGCTTCACTCAAGTCTTCCATTATTTTCTCAAGCTCATGAGTATCTTTGATTGTTGCTTTGAATTCTCAGTCAGGAGTGTTACTTATATCTGTTTCACTTAGATCTCTGGCTATGAACTTATATTGTTGATTCATTTGTAATGAATTCCTCTGTCTTGGCATTTTGTGTAAGCTTCTGTCTTCTTCTATGTGTAAGAAAAGCCTGTTATATGTTTTCGGCTCCTGAGAGGAATGTATTTATAAACTTGCTCTCATATAGTGCATAGGGCTTGGTGCTTCAGGGAATGTCACTTGTGTGTGCTGTTTGCACTCTGCTGCTGTGTTTTGGCTACTCTGTCATTTGGACCAGTTGTCTGCAGAGGCTCTCCTTGACTGCAGTGGGCAGTGTTTCTTCTTTGGTCAGAATGTGGTGAGTTTTAACTAGGTGTGCTGTGGTTCGCTAGTTAAATAAGACTTGATATTCCTTCTAGGAGAACTGAAATTATCTTGCTGGTCCAGAGATGTGGTGTGGACTGTGTTTCTGCTGGTGTTCTAGGGATGGGCCCACTAGGTTGGGACAGAGGCCAATCTAAACAAGAATGGCAGTACCACCAGATTTCAGGGGTATAGGACATTGTGTAATCATATTAGGCAGCCAGTACCAGCACTGTGCTGCTTACTGCAGCTGGTTCTTTGTTTATGCTGAGGGATGGGGGTGGGAATTGGCACCACCCAGCTCCTTACTCCTTGGAGAGGTGTCTCTGTGTCTGTTACGTTCAGGGTAGCACTCAAAGAAGAACAAATAACCTTCCTGCTGTGTATCTCAGGCATTCCTTGGATTGCTGTTTCCCAGCCATCTGCCCCTAGGTTGTTTGTCTGACTTATCGCCAGGAGTAAGTCAGTGCCCTCAAGGCTCTGTCTCAGCCAAGGCTGCTGACCTTTAAAACTCCAGTCTTCAGGCCTCACTGGTTGCAAAACCTCAAGAAAATCAGCTCCTCTTATATTCCCAGCCATTGGCTTTGAGAAAGTGTTCACCTTGTGTGTTCTCCTGTGTTCTCTTCTCTCTCTTCCCTTTCTCCTTAACCATGGATCCCTCCCCTCTGCAGAACCCATGATTCATTTTTCCCCAAACTGCATCTCTGGACTTCCTATCTTCCTTGATGTGGCCTCTTCTATCATTCTGGTTGTGGAGTTAGTTTTGTCAGTCTTCAGGTTGATTTCTTTGGTATTTAGAATGATTCAATAGTTATCTATTTGTGTTGGAGAGATGAGAGGAGCCTGGATTCCTCCTACTATGCTGCCAGTTTAGTTTCTTTCCTTTCTTTTTCATTTTTTGAATAGTTTGAGAATTGTAAGTATTAACTTTACTTGAAATGTCTGGTAGATTCACCTTGAAGCCATCTGGTCCTGGACTTTTGTTATTTGTGCTTTTTGTTTTTCCTGCTCATTGATTTCCATTAATAGTTATTGATCTTTTCAAATTTTGTATTTCTTTGGGGTGTGCCTGGGTGGCTGTCTGTAAACTGTCCTACTCTTGATTCTTGCTCAGGCCATGATCTTGGCAGTTTGTGAGTTCAAGCCGCATGTCAGGCTCCACACTGCTGACAGTGCAGAGACTGCTCGGAATTCTGTCTTTCTCTCCCTCCCTCACTTGTTCTCTCTCTCTCTCTAAGACATAAACGTTACAAATAATTTTATTTTTCCTCTTGATTCTATTTTTTAATTTTATATGTTTCTAGAAATGTATACATTTATTTTAGGTTTGCTAATTTGATAGCATATAATTTTACAAAAATATTATCTTATAATCCTTTTTATTTCTGTGGTGTCAGTTTTTATTTCTCCTCTTTCATTTCTGAGATTTATATAAATTTTCTCTTCCCTTCCCCCCTTTTTCTTTTCTTTCTTTTTTATAAGTCTGGATAAAGGTTAATCAATATTGTTTAACTTTTCAAAGAACCAATTCCTGGTTTCATTGATCTTTTCTATTTTTTTGTTTGTTTGCTTAGTTTTATTTCATTTATTTCTGCTGCAATCTTTATCGTGTCCTTTCTTCTACTAGCTTTGTGCATTGTTTGTTCTTTCTCTAGTTCTTTTAGGTATAAAATTACATTGTTTATCAGAGATTTTTCTCATTCCCTGAGGAAGACCTCTATTAGTATAAAATTCCCTCTTAGCACTAGGTGTCTTCTGTAAGTGATGAATCACTAAATTCTCCTCTTTAAAACAACATTGCACTATGTGCTAAGTAGAATTTAAATAAATACTTGAGCATTAAACAAACAAACAAACTTACTTTTCTCTTAGAACTACTTTTGTTGTGTCTCAAAGATTTTGAACTGTTATGTTTTCAATTTTTTAGTCTCCTTGTATTTTTTTATTTCCTCTTTGATTTCTTGGGCGACCCATTCTTGTTTAGTAACATGTTTTTTTTAACATTCTTGTACTTGTGTTCTTTCCTTATATATCTATATTTTGTAATTGCCTTCCAGTTTCATAATTTTGGGGTCAGAAAAGTTACTTTATATGATTTGTATCTTCTTAAATTCAGTAAGACTTGTTTTGTGGCCTAAGTTGTGATCCATCCTGGAAAATGTTCCATGTGCACTAGAAAAAAATGTGTATTCTGCTGTTTCTGGTTGGAATGTTCTATATCCACCTGTTAGGTCTACCTGGTCTAATGTGTCATTCAAAGCCACTGTTTCCTCATTGATTTTCTATCTGGATGTTCTATCCATTGATGTAAGTGAGGTGTTAAAGTCCCCTGATATTATTATTATTGTCAATTTCTCCCTTTATGTATGTAAATAATCGTTTTATGTGTTTAGTTGCTCCTGTTAGGTGGATAGATATTTTCAATTGTTATATCTGTTTGTTGGACTTAACATTTTATCAAGTAGTGCCTTTATTTGTCTCTTGGTACAGGCTTTGTTTTAAAGTATAATTGGTTTGGGGAACCTGGGTGGCTCAGTTGGTTGGGCATCTGACTTTGGCTCAGGTCATGATTTCACAGTTCGTGAGTTCGAGCCCTATATCAGGCTCTATGCTGACAGCTCAGAAACTGAAGCCTGCTTTGGATTCTGTGTCTCCCTGTTTCTCTGTCCTTCCCTGCTCATGCTCTCTCTCTCTCTGTCTTTCAAAAATAAATAAACCTTAAAAATGTTTAATTGGTTTAATGTAAGTATTGCTACCCTAGTTTATTGTTATTATTTTGCTTCGATTTGCATGGTATATGTTTTTCCATCCCTTCACTTCCAGTCTGTTTGTGTCCTTAGGTCTAAAGTGAGTATCTCCATGGCAGTATATAGTTGGGTCTTGTTTATTTTATCCACTCAGTCACCCCAAGTCTCTTTATGGAAGCATTAGTCCATTTACATTTAAAGTAAGTATTTATTGGTGTGTCCTTATGGAATTTTATTAATTGTTTCTCATTGTTTTTTGTAGTTCTTTCTTCCTTTCTCTCTTGCTCTCTTACCTTGTGGTTTGGTTGCTTTATTCAGTGTTATACTTGGATCACTTTCTCTTTTTTTTGTGTGTGTATCTACTATAAGTTTTTAATTTGTGGTCACCACTAGGTTTATACACAACATTTTATATGAATAGCAATTTATATTACTTTGAAGGCTGCTTAAGTTCAAATGCATTCTAAAAAGCACTATATTTTAACTCTATCTCTACTTTTTATGTATATCATGTGATATTTCACATCTTTTTAAAAAAAGTTTATCTATGTATTCAGAGAGGGAGGGAGAAAGAAACAGAGACAGAGACAGAGACAGAGACAGAGAATTCCAAGCAGGCTCTGCACTGTCAGTAGCTTAAACCCACAAATTGTGAGACCATGACCTGAGCCTAAATCGAGTCAGACACTTAACCGACTGAGCCCCCTAAACACCCTTATTTTACATCATTTTTATTTTGTGTAACTTTTTATTGATTATTGTAGATACAATTAGTTTTAATAATTTTATTACACTATACACATGCAAATACCTTTACTAAGTGTTTGCCTTTACCTGTGATTTTTTCCCATTCATAATTTTCGTCTACTTATAGCCTTTTCCTTCCACATGAACAATTCTCTTTAATATTTCTTGTAAAGATGATTTAGTTGTAACAATTTTTTTTAACTTTTGTCTGACAAACTCTCTTTTTTATTCTGAATGACAATCTTGCAATATGTGGTAGAGTATTTTGGGCTGTAGATTTTCCCTTTCAGCACTTAATGTGTCATGCCACTCCCTTCTGGCCAAAAAAAAAAAAAATCAGCTGATAGTCTTATGGAGTTTTCCTTGTACGTAACTCTTTTCTTTTGTTGCTTTAAATATTGTCTATCATTATTTTTGCCATCTTAATTATCATGTATTTTTTGTGGACCTCCTCAAGTTGATTTCATTGGGGGTCTCTGTGCTTCTTGAACCTGGATATTGTTTCCTTCTCCAGATTAGGGAATTTTTCAGGTATTATTTCTTCAAATAAATGTTTTTCCCTCTTCTGTCTCTCTTCTTTTCATGGATGCCTGTAATACAAATTTAATTATGCTTGATGATGTCACTGAGTTCCCCTACACTACTCACTTGCTCTCATTATTATTATTATTATTATGTTGCTGTTTGGCTTGGTTGTTTTCTTTATATGTTTTCCATGTCACTAACCCATTCTTCTCTATCCTTTAATCTGCTGTTATTTCTGTTTAGTATATATATATTTTTTATTTTGATAGTTGAATTCTTTACACTTAATTTTATTTATTTATTTATTTATTTATTTTAATATGAAATTTATTGTCAAATTGGTTTCCATGCAACACCCAGTGTTCATCCCAACTCAATACCCATTACCCACCTTCCCCTCACTCCCACCCCTCATCAACCCTCAGTTTGTTCTCAGTTTTTAAGACTCTCTATGGTTTGGCTCCCTCCCTCTCTAACCTTTTTTTCCCATCCCCTCCCCCACGGTCTACTGTTAAGTTTCTCAGGATCCACATAAGAGTGAAAACATATGATATCTGTCTTTCTTTGTATGACTTATTTCACTTAGCATCACACTCTCCAGTTCCATCCACGTTGCTACAAAAGGCCATATTTCGTTTTTTCTCATTGCCACGTAATATTCCATTGTGTATATAAACCACAATTTCTTGATCCATTCATCAGTTGATAGACATTTACACTCTTTCCATAATTTGGCTATTGTTGAAAGTGCTGCTATAAGCATTGGGGTACAAGTGCCCCTATGCATCAGCACTCCTGTATCTCTTGGGTAAATTCCTAGCAGTGCTATTGCTGGGTCATAGGGTAGATCTACTTTTAATTTTTTGAGGAACCTCCACACTGTTTTCCAGAGTGGCTGCATCAGTTTGCATTCCCACAAACAGTGCAAGAGGGTTCCCGTTTCTCCACATCCTTGTTAGCATTTATAATCTCCTGATTTGTTCATTTTAGCCACTTTCACTGCTGTGAGGTGTTATCTGAGTGTTGTTTTGATTTGTCTTTCCCTGATGAGGAGCGACGTTGAACATCATTTCATGTGTCTGTTGACCATCTGGATGTCTTCTTTAGAGAAGTATCTATTCATGTTTTCTGCCCATTTCTTCTCTGGATTATTTGTTTCTTAGATATGGAACCACAAAAGTATGGCCAACTAATCTTTGACAAAGCAGGAAAGAATATCCAATGGAAAAAAGACAGTATCTTTAACAAATGGTGCTGGGAGAACTGGACAGCAACTTGCAGAATGAAACTGGACCACTTTCTTACACCATTCACAAAAATAACCTCAAAATGGATAAAGGACCTGAATGTGAGACAGGAAACCATCAAAACCCTAGAGGAGAAAGCAGGAAAAAACCTCTGACCTCAGTTGCAGCAATTTCTTACTTGACAAATCACCAAAGGCAAGGGAATTAAAAGCAAAAATGAACTATTGGGACCTCATGAAGATAAAAAGCTGCTGTACTGCAAAGGAAACAATCAACAAAACTAAAAGGAAACCAATGGAATGGGCAAAGATATTTGCAAATGACATATCAGACAAAAGGGTAGTATCCAAAATCTATAAATAACTCACTGGATTGTTTTTTAATGGATTTTTATCTCTATTGAAGTTCTTACTGAGTTCATCCACTCTTTTCTCAAGTATGTTGAGTATTTTTATAACCATTACTTTGAATTATTTTTCAGGTATATTGCTTATCTTAGTTTCATTTACCTCTTATGCTGTCATTTTGTCTTCTCCTTTCATTTGTTACGTATTACTTTGTCTCTTCACATTGTCTAACTCTGTTTCTTTCTACATATTAGGAAGGCCAACTACAACACCTAGTCATAAAAGTAGTGGCTTTGTGTAGATATGTTCTAGTGGTGCCCTGTATTGCAACATTCTTTGTCATCAGAAGTAAGTACTTCATGAATGTCTCCTATGAGCTGTGGGTGCCCTATATTTGGAGCTGAGCCACATTTGTCTTTACTCCAGCTGTCTGCAATTACTTGCTTTGCCAGTTGTGGGCACACTGGACAGTGTTTGGTCACCGTGCTGTTGAGAGTCATGTCAGGATGATGGGGACTAGTAGGTGGACAGGGTTGTCATTTAGGCCAGGTGTCTGCAGTTAGCTTCTTTGCCACAGTTGCAAGTGCACAAAATGACAGAGTTTGTTTTCTATGTGGCCAATAGACACTTTCATTGGTGGACAGGCCTGGCCATCAGACTAGATGTCTGTAATTAGCCTTTCTGCCACAGTTGTAGGCACACCAAATGACAGGGCTTGCTCTCTATGCGGTTGTATAAGAAGCCTGGCTACTGGAATAGTGGGTATGCTAATGTGTTGGGTTATCTCTTTCCAGGACAGGACTCACTTTGGATTTGTGCAGGTCTCTGCTGGGGCTTCTCTCAAGGTGTGATGTGGCAGGAGCTACTTCAAAGAAACAGTTGTTGAGGTAGGTAGGTTGGATGGCATGGATCTGCATGGGAATTAAATGGTAGGGCATGTGGTGCTAACAATATGGGTGGGGGGTGTTAGGGCTGGCTTTTGAAAGTCTCTGCTTATCTCAGATGGAAAGGGGAAGATAAATGGTGCTAACTAGTTTGTTCCTGGAGAAATCTCTTGTAGATCCTTGCCCCTCCAGCACATGTTCTGATATTAGGAAATAAGTCTCCTTCATGTATACCCCAGGTGTTTTTAAAACTGCTGTTTTGATGCTGTGTTCCAGGCCAAGTTATGTACTTTGCTGGTTCTTTAAGGACAGGGACTCAGTTTCTTATTACCTTCTGGTTCTCCTGGAGGTAAGCTTACTGATTTTAAAAGCTTCCCAAATTAAGCACCACTAGTTTCAAGTCCAGATATTATGGGAACTCATTTTCCCAGTGCAGGCCTCCAGTGCCTTGAGTGCCTTGTGTGGTTTCTGATTCTGTTGGTTCTCTGTGCTTGTAGTATCCCTTATGTTTGTGATTATTGTCCCTTTAAGGGTTTGGTTCTCAACTTCATCTGTGTTTCTTCTACCTTTTTTGGTGTGGCGTCATTTCCACAATAAAATGTGGAAGGTTTGTTCTCCCAATCATCAGGCTACTTTCAGAGTTAGTTGCATAGATGTAACTCTTATCTTAATGTGTTCATGGAACAAGGTGAGCTCAGAATTCTCCCACAATGGCATAATCCCTGACCCTCTGACTTATAACCCCTGTTGTTTTATATCTTATGGGTGTTAATTTCTTATCAGATATACAATATGTAAATTTTTCCCATTTTATGGGTTACCTTTTTACTCTCTTGCTTAAGTCCTCAGATGCACAAGACTATAATTTTAATAAATTATATTTTATCTGTCTTTTGTTTTCTGTAATTTGGTTGTTATATAAAAAAATCATTGCTAATTCCAATGCTATGAAATTTCCCTATATTTCCTGCTTAAAGTTTTATTGTTTTAGCTCTAAAGTTTAGATCTCTCATCTGTTCTTAATTTTTGTATATGGCATAAGGCAATGGTCCATCCTCATTATTTTGCATTGAATATCCAGTGATCCCATTACCATTTGTTTTAAAGCCCCTCTTGTTCCACTAAGTGGTTTTGGCACCTTTGTTGAAAATCAATTCACCCCATATACATAAAGGTTTATTTCTGGGCTCTCTGTTCTATTTATGAGTCTTGTGGGGAAAATATAGAAGGCATTTAAAATAGCTTTTACCATCAAGGAACTTTTCATTGGAGAATTAAGAGATATTTTCATGTACAAAGTTAAATGTAGCATCAACAAAATGGTACAGAATAGGGGAGTCATAATGAACTAAATGAGGGAAGTTTGATAGGAATGATAAGGAGTTGTAAGAGAAGGACAAGATCACCTGAGATTTTACAAACATGTAGACATAGACAAGGCTAAAAGAAAAAAAAAGAGAGAAAGATGTTCAGGAAGATTGAGAATTAGAATAAAGGCAAGAAAATTAATATCATATTTTTATTACAGGAAATAAGGACCTTGTCTCTTTAGTCAAATAAGAGTAAATAGCATGCCCTATTTCAGTCAAGGCATATAGTGGGTTAAATAAGACTCATGTTTTTAGACCCTGCAAATGGATATTCTACATCTTTCTTATGTACAAGCTGCCTCATTATTGTTTGTATAGATATATCTTCTAAGTGTCTGTTAGCAATTACTAACCCTGTGCATAATAACCTCATAAGATGCCCATTTCTTACAGGTAAATATATTGCCAAACTTTTTACAGTTTTCCATCATAACCACTGGAGAGAGAGAATTTCTGGGAGCTTGGCACTTTGAATGGTCTATTTTTTTTTTGTATAGTTGACGTGCAATATTATATTAGTTTGAGATGTACAACATAGTGATTTGACAAGTTTAAATATTATGCTATGCTCACCACAAATGTAGCTATCACCTGTCCCCAGACAATGTTATTACAATGTATTGACTATATTCCTTATATTGTGCCTTTTGTCCCTGTCATTTATTCTCAATGGTCTGCTTTCGCAGAGTTGGTTTGTTGAATACGGGAAAAATGTGAATAGTTTCAAGTGTTCAAAATACATAAATCATACACATGGATAAATACAATTTCTTAATATCAAGTTTAGATAATATCATATCAATCAAAGATATTTTACTTCTATAATTTGCTTCATGCAAATGGAACAGAGCCATTTAAATTATTTTATTGGGGCGCCTGGGTGGCTTAGTTGGTTAAGCGTCCGACTTCAGCTCAGGTCATGATCTCATGGTTTGTGAGATTGAGCCCCGCGTCGGGCTTTGTGCTGACAGCTAAGAGCCTGGAGCCTGCTTCGGACTCTGTGTCTCCCTCTCTCTCTGCCCTCCCCCACTCATGCTCTGTCTGTCTCTCTCTCTCAAAAATAAATAAATGTTAAAAAAATTTTAATTATTTTATTGATGATAACTCTTGCCACAAAACTGTCTCATTGCAATTACTCTCATAATGTCTAATGATGGGACTTTAGTGGTAAGTAAACACAGTAGTTCTTACTGACCTATAAACATTGGGTGATTTCTAGGAACTCATGCTTATTTCGGGAGACATCTATGATGAACCTTTTATTAATTTTCTGTTACTATAATTTAGAAACAGTTGGCATACTGAATTATAGCATAAACAGAAATATCACATCTTAAACAGTAAAATCATTTGGAAATATTTAGCAGTGTCTCTTATTTCCAGTCTTAACTATTTCAATGAAGTATGTATGATTGATGATTTTGTGAGAACAAAATAAAGCCATGTACTCTTCACCTTAGAAAATCATTTCAGGGTCCATGAGATAGGTTAAAATACTTTTACTAAGGTGAAGTGGAACAATATTAGGCACATCTAATGAAACTGCTAAAAACAACAACAACAAAAACAAAAACATACTCCGATTTCTAGATTTTTTTCGTACCAAGTGAGAGCAAAAGATTACAATGCTTTTAAATAGTTTATTTTAAATAAATAACAATTGGATATAAGATACGGCAGTGAATCAGTTGACTGTATAAACATCCCATATAAAAGCATATATTTTTCTTTTTCAGTGATAATTATAAGGGCACAATCACTTAAAATAGGACACCAAAGTTTGAAAAAGTGAGTTTTGTGTTGACATTATCTATTTAAAATCCAATCACATCACCACAGAAATTCACCTACTAGTGAGTTTGTACACTTGAAGGAAGAAGCAGATGTAAAATGTTCTTGCTCTTATAATGTGGGCAACAGAGAGCCACAGATACTGGGGTGTCCAGTCTCAGCCACAGAATACTTCTTTTCTGCTTCTTGCCCACACACTCGTCTGAGTGGCAATGAGCCAGAAATAGAAGTTAATCATTGTAAAAGCCAAGTGTCCTGTTGACAAATATACATGATACCAGGTTATGAGAAGGTCCAACCCAAGATTTAGTAGAAACATATAGAAGCTTTTCTTCCCAAGAACATAACAAGAGTTAAAAGTAGAATATTAGAAGTAGGATCAAAAATGGGTGTGGGTATTATAGAAAAAAAATTATTACCACAGGAAGGGGAACTAAATCCTCATTAATCAGACAAAGAGGCACCCTTTTTCCTGCAAAGCCTCAATTTTACTTTCAGGAAAAGAGCATTTAAAGGGCGGTGGCCTGGCTCATCTTTCTCACATTTCAGACCCAAAATAGCAATCTCCAAGCTTTGCCTTACTGGAACCAACTAGAAGCAGAACAGCAAAGGCAGCCTAAACCCACCAGAAGAAGAGAAATAATAAAGTTCAGAGCAGAAATAAACAATATAGAATATAAAAAAAGTGTAGAGCAGATCAAACGAAACCAAGAGTTGGTTTTTTGAAAAAATAAACAAAATTGACAAACCTCTAGCCAGGCTTCTCAAAAAGAAAAGGGAGACGACCCAAATAGTAAAATCATTAATGAAAATGGAATTCTTACAACCAATCCCTCAGAGATACAAACAATTATCAGGGAATACTATGAAAAATTATATGCCAACAAATTGGACAACCTGGAAGAAACGGATAAATTCCTAAACACCCACACTCGTCCAAAACTCAATCAGGAGGAAATAGAAAGCTTGAACAGACCCATAACCAGTGAAGAAATTGAATCGGTTATCAAAAATCTCCCAACAAATAAGAGTCCATGACGAGATGGCTTCCCAGGGGAGTTCTACCAGACGTTTAAAGCAGAGATAATACCTATCCTTCTCAAGCTCTTCCAAGAAATAGAAAGGGAAGGAAAACTTCCAGACTCATTCTATGAAGCCAGTATTACTTTTATTCCTAAACCAGACAGAGACCCAGTAAAAAAAGAGAACTACAGGCCAATATCCCTGATGAATATGGATGCAAAAATTCTCAATAAGGTACTAGCAAATCGAATTCAACGGCATATAAAAAGAATTATTCACCATGATCAAGTGGGATTCATTCCTGGGATGCAGGGTTGGTTCAACATTCGCAAATCAATCAATGTGATACATCACATTAACAAAAAAAAGAAAAGAACCATATGATCCTGTCAATCGATGCAGAAAAGGCCTTTGACAAAATTCAGCACCCTTTCTTAATAAAAACCCTTGAGAAAGTCGGGATAGAAGGAACATACTTAAAGATCATAAAAGCCATTTATGAAAAGCCCACAGCTAACATCATCCTCAATGGGGAAAACTGAGAGCTTTTTCCCTGAGATCAGGAACACAACAGGGATGCCCACTCTCACCGCTGTTGTTTAACATAGTGTTGGAAGTTCTAGCATCAGCATTCAGACAACAAAAGGAAATCAAAGGCATCAAAATTGGCAAAGATGAAGTCAAGCTTTCGCT
This sequence comes from Prionailurus viverrinus, assembly GCF_022837055.1. NCBI lineage: Eukaryota > Metazoa > Chordata > Mammalia > Carnivora > Felidae > Prionailurus > Prionailurus viverrinus. The sequence goes on from NC_062579.1 coordinate 60,832,569, forward strand.
TTTTGCAGATGACATGATATTATACATGGAAAATCCGATAGACTCCACCAAAAGTCTGCTAGAACTGATACATGAATTCAGCAAAGTTGCAGGATACAAAATCAATGTACAGAAATCATTTGCATTCTTATACACTAACAATGAATCAACAGAAAGACAAAGAAACTGATCCCATTCACAATTGCACCAAGGAGCATAAAATACCTAGGGATAAATCTAACCAAGATGTAAAACATCGGTATGCTGAAAACTACAGAAAGCTTATAAAGGATATTGAAGAAGATATAAAGAAATGGAAAGACATTCCCTGCTCATGGATTGGAAAAATAAATATTGTCAAAATGTCAATACTACCCAAAGCTATCTACACATTCAATGCAATCCCAATCAAAATTACACCAGCATTCTTCTCGAAACTAGAACAAGCCATCCTAAAATTCATATGGAACCACAAAAGGCCCCGAATAGCCAAAGGAATTTTGAAGAAGTAGACCAAACCAGAAGGCATCACAATCCCAGACTTTAGCCTCTACTACAAAGCTGTCATCATCAAGACAGCATGGTATTGGCACCAAAACAGACACATAGACCAATGGAATAGAATAGAAACCCCAGAACTAGACCCACAAACGTATGGCCAACTCATCTTTGACAAAGCAGGAAAGAACATCCAATGGAAAAAAGACAGTCTATTTAACAAATGGTGATGGGAGAACTGGACAGCAACATACAGAAGGTTGAAACTAGACCACTTTCTCACACCATTCACAAAAATAAACTCAAAATGGATAAAGGACCTAAATGTGAGACAGGAAACCATCAAAACCTTAGAGGAGAAAGTAGGAAAAGACCTCTCTGACCCCAGCCGTAGCAATCTCTTACTCGACACATCCCCAAAGGCAAGGGAATTAAAAGCAAAAGTGAATTCCTGGGGCCTTATGAAGATGAAAAGCTTCTGTACAGCAAAGGAAACAACCAACAAAACTAAAAGGCAACCAACGGAATGGGAAAAGATATTCGCAAATGACATATCAGACAAAGGGCTAGTATCCAAATCTGTAAAGAGCTCACCGAACTCCACACCCGAAAAACAAATAACCCAGTGAAGAAATGGACAGAAACCATGAATAGACACTTCTCTAAAGAAGACATCTGGATGGCCAACAGGCACTTGAAAAGATGTTCAACGTCGCTCCTTATCAGGGAAATACAAATCAAAACCACCCTCAGATATCACCTCACGCCAGTCAGCGTGGCCAAAATGAACAAATCAGGAGACTGTCGATGCTGGAGAGGATGTGGAGAAACGGGAACCCTCTTGCACTGTTGGTGGGAATGCAAATTGGTGCAGCCGCTCTGGAAAGCAGTGTGGAGGTTCCTCAGAAAATTAAAAATAGACCTACCCTATGACCCAGTAATAGCACTGCTAGGAATTTCTCCAAGGGATACAGGAGTGCTGATGCATAGGGGCACTTGTACCCCAATGTTTATAGCAGCACTCTCAACAATAGCCAAATTGTGGAAAGAGCCTAAATGTCCATCAACTGATGAATGGATAAAGAAATTGTGGTTTATATACACAATGGAATACTACGTTGCAATGAGAAAAAATGACATATGGCCTTTTGTAGCAACGTGGATGGAACTGGAGAGTGTGATGCTAAGTGAAATAAGCCATACAGAGAAAGACAGATACCATATGGTTTCACTCTTATGTGGATCCTGAGAAACTTAACAGAAACCCATGGGGGAGGGGAAGGAAAAAAAAAGAGATTAGAGTGGGAGAGAGCCAACACCTAAGAGACTGTTAAAAACTGAGAACAAACTGAGGGTTGATGGGGGTGGGAGGGAGGGGAGGGTGGGTGATGGGTATTGAGGAGGGCACCTTTTGGGATGAGCACTGGGTGTTGTATGGAAACCAATTTGACAATAAATTTCATATATTAATAAATAAATAAATAAATAATCCACCCATTTTATGGTGTTTTTATTGTAGCAGGCCAAATGGAAAAGACTCCAAGTAAAATACATTAAAGAGGATTTTAGCAAGCCTTGGGGAGAACAGCAGTAGAGAACACAGCTCCAGTATCAGATTTCACTTATTTATATCGAGGTGAGGGATAATTAGGACAGACCTCACCCTTCTAATTCAGAAGCTTCAAGAAAATAGGGGCTATTGTATTGCAACACTGTTTATTGTTTCAACTTGTTTCTCTTCTCATTTTATTCTTTTCCATCATCTCTCTCAGGTCTCACGCTAATGAGACAACAGTTATTTCTTGCTTTTGGGGCATGGAGTGAGAGAGGTGAGAAAACTAAGCTTCCTTTTTGTGCTTTATCTGTTTTAGGTCCTCCTTGAAAAATGAGTTTTACCTTACAAGGCTTTCAGAAAAGACCAGTCTCATATAAATAGTTACATACAATGTCTGGATAGAGAAGGATCACAAAGGCTCTCTAGCCTTAAAATATAGGCTTATACTGTGTCAGAGATGAATTGCCACACTAGAGATTATTTATTTCACTGCTCCCTTACACAGGGTTGTGTTTTTTTTTTAAATTGAAATTTTGAAAAACAAACTGACTACTATATACTGTCACAATTTTTAGGTCAAATAAAATTAACACAAAAAAAGCAGGGAAGGGAAATGCTAAATATAAATCTTTAAGTGTCAACTCTATTAAAAAATACCATTGTATAGTCTTTAGATTTGCTCTCTTTTATTTTCTTATAAGACTAGTAAAAACTTAGCCAGAGATCAAAAATGGCCCGTTTATATATACAACCCTCATTTCTTTTTCTATCATATGATATGTATGTGTTTTTGTATATATATACATATAAAGATATGATATGTAACATATATGTACTTATATATGTCTATATATACATATGTAAAGGAAATATTTCTCAATGTCTATATATACATATATAAAAGGAAATATTTCTCATAATTTACAAATATGTGGTTTGTGTAAGTATAGCTGATCTACCCATCTTACTGATGAGTTATTTAATAGAATTACCTCGCCTGGGATTGAAGCAATATCTTATGATATAATTATGAGTGAAAGGCCAGTTTGAATAGAGTGATATATCTTAGAAATGGAGCAAGATGCATTTTATAAACTTTTTATATCCTGCTTGTTCTTATTGTGCTGAGCTTGATGGCGCTAAAGTTCTTGTATGATTTCGGGTATTTATATTCTGATTTTAAAATAAATCATGTTTATTATAAAAAATTTGCTATAAAATGGGAACTATGACTCATAATCTTACCACACCAGATAACCACTTAGCAATTTTGGCATACTTTTACCCTGTGTTTTTGAAATAAATCCATTTGACACAGTAATGTACACATTGTGTATGCTGTATTAGATGTTTCTATAAAATATTAACATATACTTATTTAATTAATAAGAACCTTTAGCATTATATCGATAACTGTACAGTTTTTTATAATAAAAATATAGTGTAATTTACTTCAGTAAATTACTATTGCTTGAAAGATAACTTGGTTATGACTTTTTGCTATTAAAAATGCTGCTGCATTGAATATCTTTGTGTTTAATGCTTGCTTATATTTGGTATGATTTTCTTAGGCTAGATTTCCCAAAGTGAAACAACTCAGTTGAAAGATATAAACTTTGTATAGTCCCTTGGGAAATGTTGCCAAATTGCCTTAACAGGGTTTTAACTTATTTTCACTTAATTTCATCCAGAGCTAGAGAAGATGAGCATTTCAACATTTCCTAAGCATCTATCTCATTTCTATAGAAAACTAGACTATTCACATATGCATATTTGTTAGACTATTAACATCTCTATGTTATGTATGTATATATGTATGTTTTTTTTAATTTTTTAAGATTTAGTTTTGAGAAAGAGAGAGAGAGAGAGAGAGAGCATGAGCAGGGGATGGTAAGAGAGAGAGGGAGACACAGAATCTGAAACAGTCTCCAGACTCTGAGCTGTCAGCACAGAGCCCAACGTGGGGCTTGAACTCACAAACTGTGAGATCATGACCTGAGCCAAAGTCGGATGCTTAACCGACTGAGCTACCCAGGCACCCCTATGTATATTTCTTCGTAAGAAACTAACTTGATCTTCACCTTTATATAAAGGAAACAATGGGAGCACCTGGGTGGCTCGGTCCATTAAGCGTCTGACTCTTGATTTCAGCTCAGGTCATGATATCATGGTTGTGAGATTGAGCCCTGCATCAGGCTCTGTGCTGACAGTTTGCAGCCTGCTTCGGATTCTCTGCCCCCTTCTTGCTCTCTCTCTCTCTGTCTCTCTTTGTCTCCAAATAAATAAGCATTAAATAATTTATAAACAGTACAATGTTGATGAATACTTCTTATTGTTAAATGCTTCCAAACTTACATGAAGAATAGCTTTCTAATACATATGGTGGGTAGTTGTATGAAATGGTAAGGTTCACCTACATTTATTTTTTTTTAATTTTTTAAAAATTTAAATCAAAATTAGTTACCACATAGTGTAATAATGATTTCAGGAATAGAATTTAGTGATTTATCACTTACATATAACGCTGAGTGCTCATCCCAACAAGTGTCCTCTGTAATATCCTTTGCCCATTTAGTCAATCCCCACACCAACACCCCTCAAACAACCCTCAGTTTGTTACCTGAATTTAATAGTCTCATTTGGCTTATCACCCTCTCTGTTTTTATATTATTTTCTTCCCTTCCTTATGTTCATCTGTTCTGTATCTTAAATTCCATATATGAATGAAGTCATATGATATCCTTTTTTGACTGAATTATTTCACTTAGGTTAATACACTCTAGCTCCATCCATGTTGTTGCAAATCACAAGATTTCATTCTTTTTGATCACCGAGTAATATTCCATTTTATATACATAGCACATCTTTATCCATTCATCAGTCAATGGACATTTTGGGTATTTCTGTACTTTGGCAATTGTCAATAGTGTTGCTATAAACATTGGGGTGCATTGCCCCTGTGAAACAGCATTCCTGTATCTTTTGGATCACTACCTAGTAGTTCAATTGCTGAGTCATAGGGTAGTTCTATTTTTAATTTTTTGAGGAACCTCCATACTTTTTTCCAGAGTGGTTTCACCAGTTTGCATGCCCACCAGCAATGCAAAAGGGTTCCTCTTTCTCTGCATCCGTGCCAACATCTGAGTTTTTAATTTTAACCATTCTGACAGGTGTGAGATTGTGCCTCATTGTGGTTTTGATTTGTATTTCCCTGATGATGAATGATATTGAACATCTTTTTGTGTGTCTGTTAGCCATCTGGATGTCTTCTTTGGAAAAGCATCTATTCATATTTTTGCCCATTTCTTCACTGGATTATTTGTCTTTTTGGATGTTGAATTTGACATCTTCTTTATAGATTTTGGATACTTATCCTTTATCTGATATGTCATTTGCAAATATCTTTTCCCATTCTGTGGGTAGCTTTTTAATTTCGCTGATTGTATCCTTCACTGTGCAGAAGTTTTGATCTTGATCAGGTCCCAATAGTTCATTTTTGCTTTTGTTTCCTTTGCCTCCAGAGACATGTCAAGTAAGAAGTTGCTGTGGCTGAGGTAAAAGAAGTTGTTGCCAATTCTGTTATCTAGCATTTTGTGTCTGTTTCTGTGCCAGTACCATACTGTCTTGATGATTAAAGTTTTGTAATACAGATGGAAGTCCAGAATTGTGATGCCTCCAGCTTTGTTTTTCTTTTTCAGGATTGCTTTGGATATTTGGGGATTTTTATGGTTCCACACAAATTTTAGGATTGTTTGTTTTAGCTCTGTGAAGAATGTTGGTGCTATTTTGATAGGGATTGTGTTGAATGTGTGGATTGCTTTGTGTGGTATTGACATTTTAACAATATTTGTTCTTCCAATCCATGATCATGGAATGTTTCTCCGTTTTTGTGTCTTCTTCAATTTCTTTCATAAGCTTTGCATAGTTTTAGTGTACACATTTTCACCTCTTTGATTAGGTTTTTACCTAGGTATTTTATGGTTTTTGATGCAATCGCAAATGGGATTGATTCCTTGATTTCTCTTTCTGCTGTTTCACTATTGGTGTACAAAAATGCAACCAATTTCCTGTACATTGATTCTGCACATTGATTTTATTTCTATCTGTTGATTTACATTGATTTTATATTATGATTTTGCTGAATTCATGCATGAGTTCTAACAGCTTTTTGTGGAATTTTTTGGATTTTCCACATAGAGCATCATCTTGTCTGCAAAGAGTGAAAGTTTGACTTCCTACTTTCCGATTTGGATTCCTTTCATTTTTTTGTGTTGTCTGATTGCTGAGGCTAGGACTTCAAACATTCTTTTGAATAACATGGTGAGAGTGGACATCCTTGTCATGTTCCTGACGTTAGGGGGAAGCTCTCAGTTTCTCCCCATTGAGGATGTTATTAGCTGTGGGTCTTTCATACATGGTTTTTATGATCTTGAAGTATGACCCTTCTAGGCCTACTCTCTTCAGGGTTTTTATCAAGAAAGGATGCTGTATTTTGTCAAGTGTTTTCTCTGCATCTATTGAGAGGATCATGTAGCTCTTACCTTTTCTTTTGTTAATGTGATGTATCATGTTGATTGATTTGCAGATATCAAATCATCCCTACATCCCAGGAATAAATCCCACTTGATTGTGGTGAACAATTATTTTAATGTATTGTCGGATCATGTTTGATAGTATCTTCTTGAGAACTTTTGCATCAATCTTCATCAGGGAAATTGGTCTGGAGTTTTCCTTTTTAGTGGGGTCTTTGGTTTTGGAATCAAGGTAATTCTGGCCTTGTAGGATGAGTTTGGAAGTTTCCCTTACATTTCTATTTTTTTGTAACAGGTTCAAAATAATAGGAGTTAACTCTTTTTTAAATGTTTGGTAGAATTCCCCTGGAAAGCTACCCAGCCCTGGACTCTTGTTTGGAGATTTTTAATTACTGATTCAATTTTGTTATTGGTTATGGGTTTGTTCAAATTTTCTATTTCCTCCTGATTCAGTTTTGGTAGTTTATATATTTCTATGAATTTTTCCATTTCTTCCATATTGCCCAATTTGCTCATAGTATTCTATTATGGTTTGTATTTTTGAAGTGTTGGTTGTGATCTCTCCTCTTTCATTCTTCATTTTATTTATTTGGATCCTTTCCTTTTTCTTTTAGGTCAGTCTGGCTAGGGTTTATCAATTCTGTTGATTGTTTGAATAAACCAGCTCCTGGTTTCATTGATATGTTCTACTGTTGTTTTTTTTTATTATCATTGATTTTTGCTCTCATCTTTATTATTTCCCTTCTTCTGCTGGTTGTGGGCTTTAATTGCTGTTCTCCAAATATTTAAGGTGTAAGGTTAGGTTGTGTATTTGAGACCTCTCTTTCTTTTTTAGGATGTCTTGGTTGCTATATACTTCCCTCTTATGACTGCTTTTTCTGCATCCCAGAGGTTTTGGACTGTCGTGTTTTCATTTTCATTGGTTTCCATGTACTTTTTAGTTTCCTCTTTAATTTATTGGTTAACCTATTTATTCTTCAGTAGTGTGTTCTTTAATCTCCAATTATTCATGTTTTTCCAATTTTTTTTCTTGTGAGTGATTTCGAGGTTCATAGCATTGTGATGTGATAATATGTAAGGCATGGATTCAAACTTTTTGTAGTCATTGAGGGATGATTTGTGTCCCAGCATGTGATCTATTCTGGAGAATGATCCATGTGCATTTTCACCCACATTTGAGTAGAAGTTCTCCCCCCTCTATTCACCTGTGCAATTGCTTCTGATGCTGAACAACAGACATATGTAGGTGTTCTAATTATTTGCATGGTCTGTCAGTAAAGGGAATAAGAGTAATTTTAAAATGTCAGAAGTGTACATCTGAATGAATGTTATTCTTCAAATAATTTAAATTGGGAGGTTAAATATGTAATCCAACTATGTTAGCAGTCCTCTAAGCATTGATAAAAATCCTATATTTGAAGGGATTTCATCTCTATGTCCAAACTCCATGTTCTAATATTCAAGTACCTTTGCAAGCTATTTTTAACTTATCTATCTAAACTTAATATCAGTTTATATATGTTAGGTTTTGATAATGCAATAATCAATCCCTAAATCTCAGTGGCTTAAAGTAACAAAAATATATTACAAAGTCTTATATGGTCTCAGCCATCTCCTTAGGATAGCTGTCCTCCCTGTGATTGCCCAGTTATACAGGATACTTCAATTTTGTGACACCATATTCTCTTCAGCGTTTAAATCAGCAGAGGAAGAGAGATTAGGATTGTATGAATGTAAATGCTTCTTCCTGCAAATAACTCATGCCACTTAGCTCATCTTTAATTGGTACACCTAAGAACGCAGGAAGATTCAATTTTTCCATATATCTAGAAAAAAAAGAGGACTGGGAGTACTGTAAACAGTAGTATTCTCTACCACGACTTATTTTCTGCTACTTTCCTGCACATATGCACACTTTTCAATAAAGACAGTATTTGCAGTGTAGTTGTTTATTTTGCAATATTGTTGTGTGCATTTTAGAGTGTTCTATTTTTTGTTTTGTTTTGTTTTTTTTATGAAATTTATTGACAAATTGGTTTCCATACAACACCCAGTGCTCATCCCAAAAGGTGCCCTCCTCAATACCCATCACCCACCCTCTCCTCCCTCCCACCCCCCATCAACCCTCAGTTTGTTCTCAGTTTTTAACAGTCTCTTATGCTTTGGCTCTCTCCCAATCTAACCTCTTTTTTTTTTTTTTCCTTCCCCTCCCCCATGGGTTCCTGTTCAGTTTCTCAGGATCCACATAAGAGTGAAACCATATGGTATCTGTCTTTCTCTGTATGGCTTATTTCACTTAGCATCACACTCTCCAGTTCCATCCACGTTGCTACAAAAGGCCATATTTCATTTTTTCTCATTGCCACGTAATATTCCATTGTGTATATAAACCACAATTTCTTTATCCATTCATCAGTTGATGGACATTTAGGCTCTTTCCATAATTTGGCTATTGTTGAGAGTGCTGCTATGAACATTGGGGTACAAGTGGCCCTATGCATCAGTGCTCCTGTATCCCTTGGATAAATTCCTAGCAGTGCTATTGCTGGGTCATAGGGTAGGTCTATTTTTAATTTTCTGAGGAACCTCCACACTGCTTTCCAGAGCGGCTGCACCAATTTGCATTCCCACCAACAGTGCAAGAGGGTTCCCGTTTCTCCACATCCTCTCCAGCATCTATAGTCTCCTGATTTGTTCATTTTGGCCACTCTGACTGGCGTGGGGTGATACCTGAGTGTGGTTTTGATTTGTATTTCCCTGATAAGGAGCGACGCTGAACATCTTTTCATGTGCCTGTTGGCCATCCGGATGTCTTCTTTAGAGAAGTGTCTATTCATGTTTTCTGTCCATTTATTCACTGGGTTATTTGTTTTTCGGGTGTGGAGTTTGGTGAGCTCTTTATAGATTTTGGATACTAGCCCTTTGTCCGATATGTCATTTGCGAATATCTTTTCCCATTCCGTTGGTTGCCTTTTAGTTTTGTTGGTTGTTTCCTTGGCTGTGCAGAAGCTTTTTATCTTCATAAGGTCCCAGTAATTCACTTTTGCTTTTAATTCCCTTGCCTTTGGGGATGTGTCGAGTAAGAGATTGCTACGGCTGAGGTCAGAGAGGTCTTTTCCTGCTTTCTCCTCTAAGGTTTTGATGGTTTCCTGTCTCACATTTAGGTCCTTTATCCATTTTGAGTTTATTTTTGTGAATGGTGTGAGAAAGTGGTCTAGTTTCAACCTTCTGCATGTTGCTGTCCAGTTCTCCCATCACCATTTGTTAAAGAGGCTGTCTTTTTTCCATTGGATGTTCTTTCCTGCTTTGTCAAAGATGAGTTGGCCATACGTTTGTGGGTCTAGTTCTGGGATTTCTATTCTATTCCATTGGTCTGTGTGTCTGTTTTGGTGCCAATACCATGCTGTCTTGATGATGACACCTTTGTAGTAGAGGCTAAAGTCTGGGATTGTGATGCCTCCTGCTTTGGTCTTCTTCTGCAAAATTACTTTGGCTATTCGGGGCCTTTTGTGGTTCCATATGAATTTTAGGATTGCTTGTTCTAGTTTCGAGAAGAATGCTGGTGCAATTTTGATTGGGATTGCATTGAATGTGTAGATAGCTTTGGGTAGTATTGACATTTTGACAATATTTATTTTTCCAATCCATGAGCAGGGAATGTCTTTCCATTTCTTTAAATCTTCTTCAATTTCCTTCATAAGCTTTCTATAGTTTTCAGCATACAGATCCTTTACATCTTTGGTTAGATTTATTCCTAGGTATTTTATGCTTCTTGGTGCAATTGTGAATGGGATCAGTTTCTTTATTTGTCTTTCTGTTGCTTCACTGTTAGTGTATAAGAATGCAACTGATTTCTGTACATTGATTTTGTATCCTGCAACTTTGCTGAATTCCTGTATCAGTTCTAGCAGACTTTTGGTGGAGCCTATCGGATTTTCCATGTATAATATCATGTCATCTGCAAAAAGCGAAAGCTTGACTTCATCTTTGCCAATTTTGATGCCTTTGATTTCCTTTTGTTGTCTGATTGCTGATGCTAGAACTTCAAGCACTATGTTAAACAGCAGCGGTGAGAGTGGGCATCCTTGTCGTGTTCCTGATCTCAGGGAAAAAGCTCTCAGTTTTTCCCCGTTGAGGATGATGTTAGCTGTGGGCTTTTCATAAATGGCTTTTATGATCTTTAAGTATGTTCCTTCTATCCCGACTTTCTCAAGGGTTTTTATTAAGAAAGGGTGCTGGATTTTGTCGAAGGCCTTTTCTGCATCGATTGACAGGATCATATGGTTCTTCTCTTTTTTTTTGTTAATGTGATGTATCACGTTGATTGATTTGTGAATGTTGAACCAGCCCTGCATCCCAGGAATGAATCCCATTTGATCATGGTGAATAATTCTTTTTATATGCTGTTGAATTCGATTTGCTAGTACCTTATTGAGAATTTTTGCATCCATATTCATCAGGGATATTGGCCTGTAGTTCTCTTTTTTACTGGGTCTCTGTCTGGTTTAGGAATCAAAGGAATACTGGCTTCATAGAATGAGTCTGGAAGTTTTTCTTCCCTTTCTATTTCTTGGAATAGCTTGAGAAGGATAGGTATTATCTCTGCTTTAAACGTCTGGTAGAACTCCCCTGGGAAGCCATCTGGTCCTGGACTCTTATTTGTTGGGAGATTTTTGATAACCGATTCAATTTCTTCACTGGTTATGGGTCTGTTCAAGCTTTCTATTTCCTCCTGATTGAGTTTTGGAAGAGTGTGGGTGTTCAGGAATTTGTCCATTTCTTCCAGGTTGTCCAATTTGTTGGCATGTAATTTTTCATAGTATTCCCTGATAGTTGTTTGTATCTCTGAGGGATTGGTTGTAAGAATTCCATTTTCATTCATGATTTTATCTATTTGGGTCATCTCCCTTTTCTTTTTGAGAAGCCTGGCTAGAGGTTTGTCAATTTTGTTTATTTTTTCAAAAAAACAACTCTTGGTTTCGTTGATCTGCTCTACAGTTTTTTTAGTTTCTATATTGTTTATTTCTGCTCTGATCTTTATTATTTCTCTTCTTCTGCTGGGCTTAGGCTGCCTTTGCTCTTCTGCTTCTAGTTCCTTTAGGTGTGCTGTTAGGTTTTGTATTTGGGATTTTTCTTGTTTCTTGAGATAGGCCTGGATTGCAATGTATTTTCCTCTCAGGACTGCCTTTGCTGCGTCCCAAAGCGTTTGGATTGTTGTATTTTCATTTTCGTTTGTTTCCACATATTTTTTTAATTTCTTCTCTAATTGCCTGGTTGACCCACTCATTCGTTAGTAGGGTGTTCTTTAACCTCCATGCTTTTGGAAGTTTTCCAGACTTTTTTCTGTGGTTGATTTCAAGCTTCATAGCATTGTGGTCTGAAAGTAAGCATGGTATAATTTCAATTCTTGTGAATTTATGAAGGGCTGTTTTGTGACCCAGTATATGATCTATCTTGGAGAATGTTCCATGTGCACTCGAGAAGAAAGTATATTCTGTTGCTTTGGGATGCAGGTTTCTAAATATATCTGTCAAGTCCATCTGATCCAATGTCTCATTCAGGGCCCTTGTTTCTTTATTGACCGTGTGTCTAGATGATCTATCCATTTCTGTAAGTGGGGTGTTAAAGTCCCCTGCAATTACCACATTCTTATCAATAAGGTTGCTTATGTTTATGAGTAATTGTTTTATATATTTGGGGGCTCCGGTATTCGGCGCATAGACATTTAAAATTGTTAGCTCTTCCTGATGGATAGACCCTGTAACTATTATATAATGTCCTTCTTCATCTCTTGTTACAGCCTTTAATTTAAAGTCTAGTTTGTCTGATATAAGTATGGCTACTCCAGCTTTCTTTTGGCTTCCAGTCGCATGATAAATTGTTCTCCATCCCCTCACTCTCAATCTAAAGGTGTCCTCAGGTCTAAAATGAGTCTCTTGTAGACAGCAAATAGATGGGTCTTGTTTTTTTATCCATTCTGATACCCTGTCTTTTGGTTGGCGCATTTAATCCATTTACATTCAGTGTTATTATAGAAAGATACGGGTTTAGAGTCATTGTGGTGTCTGTATGTTTTTTGCTTATAGTGATGTCTCTGGGACTTTGTCTCACAGGGTCCCCCTTAGGATCTCTTGTAGGGCTGGTTTAGTGGTGACAAATTCCTTCAGTTTTTGTTTGTTTGGGAAGACCTTTATCTCTCCTTCTATTCTAAATGACAGACTTGCTGGATAAAGGATTCTTGGCTGCATATTTTTTCTGTCTAGCACCCTGCAAATCTCGCGCCAATTCTTTCTGGCCTGCCAAGTTTCAAAAGAGAGAGCAGTCACGAGTCTTATAGGTCTCCCTTTATATGTGAGGGCACGTTTACCCCTTGCTGCTTTCAGAATTTTCTCTTTATACTTGTATTTTGCCAGTTTCACTATGATATGTTGTGCAGAAGGTCGATTCAAGTTACGTCTGAAGGGAGTTCTCTGTGCCTCTTGGATTTCAATGCCTTTTTCCTTCCCCAGTTCAGGGAAGTTCTCAGCTATGATTTCTTCAAGTACCCCTTCAGCACCTTTCCCTCTCTCTTCCTCCTCTGGGATACCAATTATGCGTATATTATTTCTTTTTAGTGTATCACTTAATTCTCTAATTTTCCCCTCATACTCCTGGATTTTTTTATCTCTCTTTTTCTCAGCTTCCTCTTTTTCCATAACTTTATCTTCTAGTTCACCTATTCTCTCCTCTGCCTCTTCAAGCCGAGCTGTGGTGGTTTCCATTTTGTTATGCATTTCGTTTAAAGCGTTTTTCAGCTCCTCGTGACTGTTCCTTAGTCCCTTGATCTCTGTAGCAAGAGATTCTCTGCTGTCCTGTATACTGTTTTCAAGCCCAGCGATAAATTTTATGACTATTATTCTAAATTAACTTTCTGTTATATTATTTAAGTCCTTTTTGATCAGCTCATTAGCTGTTGTTATTTCCTGGAGATTCTTCTGAGGGGAATTCTTCCGCTTGCTCATTTTGGATAGTCCCTGGCGTGGTGAGGACCTGCAGGGCACTTCCCCTGTGCTGTGGTGTATAACTGGAGTTGGTGGGCGGGGCCGCAGTCAGACCTGATGTCTGCCCCAGCCCACAGCTGGGGCCACAGTCAGACTGGTGTGTGCCTTCTCTTCCCCTCTCCTAGGGGCGGGATTCACTGTGGGGTGGTGTGGCTCGTCTGGGCTACTTGCACCCTGCCAGGCTTGTGATACTGGGGATCTGGCGTATTAGCTGGGGTGGGTAGGCAAGGTGCTCGGGGGCAGGAGGGGCAGGCTTAGATCGCTTCTCCTTAGGTGATCCACTTCAGGAGGGGCCCTGTGGCAGCAGGAGGGAGTCAGATCTGCTGCAGGAGGTTTGGCTCCGCAGAAGCGCAGAGTTGGGTGTTTGCGTGGAGCAAGCAAGTTCCCTGGCAGGAACCGGTTCCCTTTGGGATTTCGGCTGGGGGATGGGCGGGGGAGATGGCGCTGGCGAGCGCCTTTGTTCCCCACCAAACTGAGTTCTGTTGTCATGGGGCTCAGCAGCTCTCCCTCTGGTTGTCCTCCAGCCTTCCTGCTTTCCGAGCAGAGCTGTTAACTTATGACCTCCCAGAGGCTAAGACGCGCTTGTTGTGGGAACACAGTCCGTCAGGCCCCTCCGCTTTTGCAAGCCAGACTCGGGGGCTCTGCTTGGCCGGCGAGTTGCCCCTCCGCCCCGGCTCCCTCCCGCCAGTCCGTGGAGCTCGCACCGCCTCGCCGCCCTTCCTACCCTCTTCCGTGGGCCTCTCGTCTGCGTTTGGCTCTGGCGACTCTGTTCTGCTAATCCTCTGGAGGTTTTCTGGGTTATTTAGGCAGGTGTAGATGGAATCTAAGTGATCAGCAGGACGTGCGGTGAGCCCAGCGTCCTCCTAAGCCGCCATCTTGCCGCAACCAAACCCTAGAGTGTTCTATTTTTGAGAGAACTTATTTGTAAACATCACAGAAGTATTGCCTCATTTGAAAGCCTTTAGTTTGGATCATTCTTAATCTCAAATATATTCCATGGTTTTCTTTCTGCATGCTTTTGCTCATATTTAAAATCATTTTTTCTTCCTGTCCATCTATAAAAATCCTATCACCCTTTCATACTCGAACTTAAATGTTATTTTTTAACAAAGTTTTACTTATTATATGTAGCTATAAATTCTCTCTCTTTCTTCTGAATTAAAGACTTGCAACACTTAATACATCATGCTTAGTATTATTCTTATTTTAATCAATTTTATAGAGTGGAAGGAATAAGAATTTTGAAGCTAGAAGGGCCTGGGTCTGAATCCTGGCTCTGCTATTTAATATCTATGTGACTATGTACATTATGTGGCTCTTCTGAACTTTTTCCCTTATTAATAAAAAAGGAGAATATTACTAGTCTGTTTAGACTGCCATTACAAAATACCACAGACTGGGTAGCTTATAAACAGTAGAATTTTATTTTTTACAATTCTGGAAGCTTGAAGTCCAAGATCAAGTAAATGGCAAATTCAGTGTTTAGTGAGGGTCCACTTTCTGGTTTATAGATGACACCTTCTTGCTGTGCTGTCACATGGTGGAAGGGGCTAGGGGATTTTCTGTATTATCTTTCATAGAGCACTAATAGCATTCATGAAGGTTCCAGTCTCATGACCTAATAATTGTTTAAAGGCTCCACATATTAATACTATCATTTTTGAAGATTAGAATATCAAAATATGAATTTTGAGGGAACACAAGCATTCAGGCCATATTAATTATATACTTCAAATAATTGTTGTGAGGATTAAATACTGTATGACATATAGAGACCCAAGAAAACTGCTTGGTGCAGAGTAAACACTTGGTAAATGTTCTTTACTTTCACTTTTTAGTCCTATTCCAGAGACTGTGACCCCATAAGTGAAGTTTTTGAATAGGCAGTCAAAGAATATTTTTTTCCTCAGTTACATCTTGTTATTTATCTTGCTCATTTTTAAATCTTTAAATTCATCCATTTGCAACTATTGTTACACATTACAATCATCTGGCATTACTTCTAAAAATTTACATCAATATTTTGGCTCCACCTCAGACTAATAAATCACCATTTATGGGAGTGGGACTCAGTATTTTTAAAACTTCCCAAGTACTTTCAGTTCATAACCAAAGTTAAGTACTCCTCTATAGCATCTAAAACACAGTGTTTCCTACATATCAAACATTCAGTAAATATCTGTTGAATGAAATTAGTTGTATCCACACAAATAAGCTAATGATAGCATTGTATTTTAAAATTCCATTTGTTAGTCTAAAATCATATTAGCCAACTTATTCAAGACTGTGGTCACCTTCTTTTTGTTTTGATAATCCTTAATTTTTTAATGTTTGTTTAAAGTTTATTTTTATTTATTGTGACAGAGATAAAGAGCAAGTGGGGAAGGGGCAAAGAGAGAGAGAGAGGGAGACAGAATCCTAAGCAGGCTCCACATTGTCAACACGGAGCCTGATGCGAGGTTTGATGTCACAAACTGTGAAATCATGACCTGAGTCAAAATCAAGAGTCGCACACTTAACTGACTGAGCCACCAGGCGCCCCAAAGTTTTGATATTTTAATTCCAAATCAAGTCCGTACTCAAAACATTACAATTTTCTACCATGGACAATCTTGAAAATAATGTGGCTCACACAGAGAAGGCATTTTTCAAAAAGAAGGAAATTCCAAAACATTTTCAACAATGGCGATATTATTAGGTTTCTGTGAATAGCTTCCCAAATAAACTAGTTTGGGTGCATGGGCTAGTTTTAATTTATAAGTTTATATGTGAAATTATGAGTAATGAAGAATTTTCTATGCTAATCATGTATTTAATTCTTTTAAAGCCTCAGAAGTTTTTGGTATCTTCTCCATGGAACATACCAATATTATTATAGATGTTTTTTGAAGTTATTTTCTCCTTCCAAGGCTTCTCCAATGTATATCCTTGACTTAAATTTGAAAAAGCATGAGTTAAAAGAAATCTCAAGTATAAAAATGAAATTGAGGCCGTGAGTATGAAATAATTTAATTTTTACACTCACGTCATAATTTTATTTGACAGACACTCTTCAATGAGGTCACCTTATATACAGTTAGGTTATTGCATTAGAATTTCCATGAATTACTTTCAGCCAATTAAAAGAATTAAGATGTGTTACAGAGAATCAGTATTCTAATTATATGTTGCTATTTAGACCTTTAAAAATCATAGAAATAAATTCATAAGACACAATTAACATTTTAACATATGACAATGTTATATATAGAAGTGGTTTAATGCAATGAGTATGGTACTTGAGCATTTGTTTTAATGCTGTAGTGAATTCAAAGTTATGTACATGTTTTTATTATATGAAACTTGACCTGATACCAAACACATTGAGTATAATTTCCGTTTTTATAAATGTTTATTTACCTTAGAAGAAGCTTCTTTTGTGATCTTAACTCTTCAAGTTAAATTAATGTTAAGAATGTATTTTATATTTCATCTGAACCACCTGGAAATAACATAAAACTGAAATACTAGCTGGAGAGACAAGTAAATACAGGAATGAAGCAGAGGATAAATCGATATTCACTATTCAGGCTATGGCAAACATACATTTTTTTTTCCATGCAGTGGTTTATCCCATATTTCATCAATTTTTCTTTCTCTGAAATGGAAAACTATTGGAGAAATAGGCTAACGAAGCATTTAAGTCATCAATAATACCAAGAATCTATGTATGATAATTGTTTCAAAGTAACCTAAGGATTTGGGGGGGGGGGGGCACCTGGGTGGCTCAGTAGGTTAAGCATCTGACTTTGGCTCAGGTCATGATCTCGCAGTTTGTGAGTTCCAGCCCTGCATCAAGCTCTGTGATGACAGCTCAGAGCCTGGACCCTGCTTGGAATTATTTGTCTCCCTCTCTTCATCTCTCCTGCTCACTTTCTGTCTCTCAAAAATAAACATTGAAAAAATAGCCTAAAGATTTTAACCATTACTCATATTTCTATAAGTTTCCATTATTTCTTCATATTCGCAATGAATCCTAAAACCTAAATTCAAAGTCACATTCTCCGCCCAATTGCATTCAGCTACTTGTTATGACACACTAATTAGAGTGGCTTGTAATTATGGGAATGCCAACTTTAGGTTAAAATTCTTCTAGTGCTTTGACCTCAATTTCAGTTATTGCTAAAAACTAATAAATTCCTTTCTTGGTAGCGTAGCTAGAGATTAATGATATATATCTAATAGTGTGGCTGTCTCACCACTTGAACTGGAATTCTTTTGTGCTATCATCATGGTGTATAGTTGCCCTCAGATTTATAGGTTTTGGCAAAAATTACTAGCTGGTTACAAAACCACTTACTTTTCTTCTGGACACACAGTTACACTAAGTGTCTCAGATTCTTTTGTTATTATAATGTATTTTTGCGGTTGGATTTTTAATTAATGAAATAAGGGTAGAAGTTGTGCCATTTTCTGTAAGGTTTATAAGTAGTGGGTATACCTTCCTCACAATTTTCTCTTCTTTCAACCAAATGTATATGACAATTAGGCTCTATTGGAAGCTGCATTCCAAAGATAGGGGGAAAAAGTTTATAAATCACCACCTTTAGGATAGTATCCTGCCAAAAATAAACACCCAGTTTGAATTGTTAAATTATTGAAAAATAAATCTGTATTGAATCTTAACTATTTGCTATTTAATTTTTCATCTACTTTTTATATTAGTTTAGCTTACCATACAAAATATATGGGACCAGACACTCCTTTTTTTTATGCCAAGTGGTGACAATCTCTTAGTAGAGTCTCACATTAACTATTTTCAGAAGACATAGATGAATATACCTAAGTGCCAATTTTCAAATTTTCAATAGGTGATACCTGATTCTAGTGGTAAAAAGAAAACATATGACACAAAAGTGCTTCATAAACAGAATTAGGTAGTCATAGAACTAGTGAACAAGAAATCCAAGTATAGCAAGCATGGAAAGGCATCAAATCTAGATCAGAGGGTAGGTTAATAATTTATTATTGATCTACAATAAAGGAGACATGTCTAGTGATAGAAATCTGATGTCCATCAGATGCAGGGTCTCTCTCCATTATGTCATACAATGTAACAAGTCTACTAAGACAGTATATCTTAAAAATTATCATCACAAGAAAGAATATTTATTTATACATTTTTGAAACTGTAGGAGGTGATAGATTTTAACTAAACTTGTAGTAATAATTTGACAATATATGTAAATCAAGTCATTATGTTGTACATCTTAAACTTATGTAGTGCTGTTTGTCAACTATATCTCTATAAAACTGAAAAAATTTAAAAATGTTAAATTCTTACTCTTTGTTTACTCATTTGTTTAAAATTTTGGGAAATCACCCCCAGCTATGCAATATATTCTTTCTTTAGAGTAGAAACTCACTGATTATATTACATCATTATTTTGATCCTGAGGAAATAAGCCAGTCACCTTGATTAGAGGAAACACACTATCTCCTAATAAAACAATCACACACACACACACACACACACACACACACACACAATCACGTTTTCCAGTAAAGTGAATGGTGACAACCTTCTGTGCATGGTTAATTTTATTCATTGTATGTTTTACTCTTGTCTCTAAGGGAATAATCGTATATCCCAGTTCCTGAGGCACTTCTGAACTCCGTATCCACCTCAGGAACTTTAACAGAGAAGACATAGATCCTAGAAAATTAATACTTTCAGGATATATCCCAGTATGGTTTTCTTAAATATAGTAATAAAGTTAGACTTACAAATTATCAGTTTGATTTAAAAATAGAGTTCAAATATTCAAAACATTGCCATGTAAAACAAAAATAAAATAAAATCACAAAAATCTGAACTCCATGCCTAAATTCCTTTCTAATTTTTCTCCAACTAGCTCACAGTCACCTCTCAGCATATAAGTGCTTAAACAAAAAATTTGTTCATATATATATATATACACACACACACACACACACACACACATATATATAAAGCCTCATCATGTTCTTTTTAAAATTTTTATTGTCTTTTAAAAAATCATTTAATTATTTTCAAGATAACCATTCTCTGCCTTTTTTTTGTATTTCTTCATGAGAAAGACATGTCTTTTTTTTCTCTCTTTTTTCTCTGAGTTGCTTCTTCTCTGGAGCTGTTTCCATCTAGAAGAATTTCTTCATTTGCTTTCAAAACACTATTTTCTTGATGCCCTTTTCTTTAGCATATGCCCATCTTCTTACTTTACCTACTCTACTTATTTCCAATTACCTACCCACCAGCTATCTTTATAAGCCAAAATCAACAGTTATGTCATTTGAAGGGTCTAAACTATCTTGCCACCAAGCTAAAATAGCATAAAAGAGGTAGATAATTTAATAAGGTAAGTCTTTGTTAAATATAAAGAGATTTTTTTCATAATTTCAAATGATATGAACTTCTAGAAAAAGATTTGAGATAATCTACCTGGATGAATTCTAAATAAGGAAGTACTTCAAATGAACTTAGCCATAAAGTATAAAAGTGGAACAAAATTACTGAGCTACAGAATAAAACTAGAGTTAAAAGCAAAAATGTTAATGAATATATTTAAGCTTGCTTCAGACATATATTCTCCCACCCTCTTCAATAATAATCAAATATAAATGTCAAAATATTTCCCAAATTAACATGAACTAATCCAATAATTTACCTGATTGGCTCCTAGGAACAGTAACAATAGATTTACAAATACACATGCAACTTAAATTTCTTAAGTAGTTTATTTTTGAAACAAGTCCTAGAGTGTGAAGTTTTTGTTTCCGAAATAATGATAATGAGAATTATCTATTAAATAGGATACACAGTTGGCTTCATCCGCCTCATAAACTTACACTCACTAATCAGGACTTGTTTGATCCTACGTGCATGATATACATACACAGTTGCACCTATTTTCTAATGTATTTCCATTTAGAATATCAAGTGGGATTCATTCCTGGGATGCAGGGCTGGTTCAACATTCACATCAATCAACGTGATGCATCACATTAATAAAAGAAAAGATAAGAACCATACGATCCTGTCAATTGATGCAGAAAAAGCATTTGACAAAATCCAGCACCCTTTCTTAATAAAAACCCTCAAGAAAGTCGGCATAGAAGGAACATACTTAAAGATCATAAAAGCCATTTATGAAAAGCCCACAGCTAACATCATCCTCAATGGGGAAAAACTAAGAGCTTGTTCCTGAGATCAGGAACATGACAGGGATGTCCAGTCTTACCACTGTTGTTTAACATAGTGTTGGAAGTTCTAGCATCAGCAATCAGACAACAAAAGGAAATCAAAGGCATGAAAATTTGCAAAGATGAAGTCAAGCTTTCACTTTTTGCAGATGACATGGAACAACAGAGAGACTCCATAAAAGTGTAATAGAACTGATCCATGAATTCAGCAAAGTCGCAGGATACAAAATCAATGTACAGAAATCATTTGCATTCTTATCCACTAATAATGAAGCAACAGAAAGACAAATAAAGAAACTGATCCCATTCACAATTGCACCAAGAATCATAAAATTCCTAGGAATAAACCTAACCAAAGATGTAAAAGATCTGTATGCTGAAAACTATAGACAACTTATGAAGGAAATTGAGGAAGATATAAAGAAATGGAAAAACATTCCATGCTCATGGATTGGAAGAATAAATATTGTTAAAATGTCAATACTTCTGAAAGCTATCTATACATTCCATGCAATCCCAATCAAAACTGCACCAGCATTCTTCTCGAGGCTAGAACAAACAATCGTAAAATTCATATGGGACCACCAAAGGCCCCGAATAGCCAAAGGAATTTTGAAGAAGACCAAAGCAGGAGGCATCACAATCCCAGACTTCAGCCTCTACTACAAAGCTGTAATCATCAAGACAGTATGGTATTGGCACAAAAACAGACACATAGACCAATGGAATAGAATAGAAACCCCAGAACTAGACCCACAAACTTATGGCCAACTCATCTTTGACAAAGCAGGAAAGAACATCCACTGGAAAAAAGACAATCTGTTTGACAAATGGTGCTGGGAGAACTGGCCAGCAACATGCAGAAGGTTGAATCTAGACCACTTTCTCACACCATTCACAAAAATAAACTCAAAATAGATAAAGGATGTGAATGTGAGACAGGAACCCATCAAAACCCTGGAGGAGAAAGCAGGGAAAAACCTCTTTGACCTCAGCCATAGCAATTTCTTACTTGAAACATTCCCAAAGGCAAGGGAAATAAAAGCAAAAATGAACTATTGGGACCTCATGAATATAAAAAGCTTCTGCACAGCAAAGGAAATAATCAACAAAAGTAAAAGGCACCCGACGGAATGGGAAAAGATATTTGCAAATGACATATCAGACAAACGGCTAGTATCCAAAATCTATAAAGAGCTCACCAAAAACCACACCCGAAAAACAAATAACCCAGTGAAGAAATGGGCAGAAAACATGAATAGACACTTCTCTAAAGAAGACATCCGGATGGCCAACAGGCACATGAAAAGATGCTCAATATGGCTCCTCATCAGGGAAATACAAATTAAAACCACACTCAGATATCACCTCACGCCAGTCAGTGTGGCCAAAATGAACAAACCAGGAGACTATACATGCTGGAGATGATGTGGAGAAACGGGAACCCTCTTGCACTGTTGGTGGGAATGCAAACTGCTGCAGCCACTTTGGAAAACAGTGTGGAGGTTCCTCAAAAAATTAAAAATAGACCTACCCTATGACCCAGCAGTAGCACTGCTAGGAATTTACCCAAGGGATACAGGAGTACTGATGCATAGGGGCACTTGTACCCCAATGTTTAGAGCAGCACTCTCAACAGTAGCCAAATTATCATCTCTCAACTGATGAATGGATAAAGAAATTGTGGTTTATATATACAATGGAGTACTACATGGCAATGAGAAAGAATGAAATATAGCCCTTTGTAGTAAGGTGGATGGAACTGGAGAGTGTGATGCTAAGTGAAATAAGCCATACAGAGAAATTCAGATACCATATGTTTTCACTCTTATGTGGATCCTGAGAAACTTAACAGAAACCCATGGGGGAGGGGAAGGAAAAAAAAAAGAGGTTAGATTGGGAGAGAGCCAAAGCATAAGAGACTCTCAAAAACTGAGAACAAACTGAGGGTTGATGGGTGGTGGGAGGGAAGGGAGGGTGGGTGATGGGTATTGAAGAGGGCATTTTTTGGGATGAGCACCAGTGTTGTATGGAAACCAATTTGACAATACATATCATAAAAAATACAGTATCTTTGCTTTTTTGTTCAATTATCTTTAGCTTTTTTTTTTAATATGAAATTTATTGTCAAATTGGTTTCCATACAACACCCAGTGCTCATCCCAACAGGTGCCCTACTCAATACCCATCACCCACCCTCCCCTCCCTCCCACCCCCCATCAACCCTCAGAATATTCTCAGTTTTTAAGAGTCTCTTATGGTTTGGCTCCCTCCGTCTCTAACTTTTTTTTCCCCTTCCCCTCCCCCATGGTCTTCTGTTAAGTTTCTCAGGATCCACATAACAGTGAAAACATATGGTATCTGTCTTTCTCTGTATGACTTATTTCACTTAGCATAACAGTCTCCAGTTCCATCCACGTTGCTACAAAAGACCATATTTCATTTTTTTCTCATTGGCACGTCTAAAGCAGTGGTTTGAAGCTAGACACATGTATCAAGACTTCCATCCGTGGGGAGTTTACTGATCATTGTGAAACATTATCATGCTGCTCTCCTAAAAGAGATTTTAAAAATAGATGGATAGGTGTGCTCTGATTGAGTAGCTGTTAATTTTGTCTTGTTCACTATCTGTTGAAAGAATTAAGGAGGACAGCAGTGAACTAATGATTAGCAAGGGACAAATGTCCTTCTAAAGGCATCCAAGTCAAATGAAAAGATTAAAAATACAATTCCTATACAAGATGACATTCAAGTAAACAATTTTAAAACATGTAATTGGCCAAAACACAGATCTTCAGGCTAAAGACCAACAAACTAGGAACTTCTACCCAGTGATCCCTGCGATTCAACTGTGGGATAAAAATAAAGAGAGAAAGAATGAGTTTAAGAAACGGGACACTTTCAACACAAACTAAAACATGGATCTTAAGAAAGAAATGAAGCAAAAGAATGGCTCCCATGCAGTAGCTGAAACAGCCACTCATGTAGGCAGAGGACAGACAGACTGAGAAACACTGAAGGCACAGAAGAGCCCAGGAAACCAACCGAGTGTGTGATATAAAGCATATTGAAGAGGGATGCCAGCAGACCACTCAACCACGCTGAGCTTGTGTGTCGCCCCAGACCTTGCTTAAGCCAACAGAGAGGCTATCATCCCATCCTACTAAGAATACTATCCCTTACACTAATCAGGTTCTACTAAATACTCCTCATTTTGCTCACTTTGATTTTTATATTATTATATACTACCTCATTTAATTCTTACAGTGGTCTTACAATAATACCTTGAGTGAAGTCTCATTACTATTTTCATTTTGTAGATGAAGAAAACAGGGAGTTAGGTTCGGACTAAAGACTCCTCAGTGGTGAATGCTAAGACTGACATGAACCTGGTCCCAGAGCCCAAGCTTTATACTCAATGCCATGCCCTCCCCAGACTGCCTCTGCTGGCTGTCTGAGTCCCTACTGCTACAGTGATTATACCACATGCACCATGGACGTATCTCTTGGTTACATCACTGTGAAACCCCAAACACTGAGTTTATGACATGGGAGAAAGACTGATCATGAATTAAGTTAAATTCAATGTGATTTAAATTCAGGTGAGACCAGTGGACTTGGGAATCACTCCACCCGAGCACTAAGTTTGGCTTTGACGATAATAATTTTGTAAACTTAAATATACATTACTCAAGCTCTGTGCTTCACACGTTAAATGGGGGTAAAAAGTAATAAATCTCATAGATTTGTTGAGAAAAATAACTGAATATTCATACAAAGTGTCTAGAGCTTTTTCCGGCACATAAGGACCATAGATATAAGCATTTGCTAGGCTGAGAAAAACTGAATTGATATATAGATTCATTCAAGATGATTCATCATAATCAAGAAATTACATTTTCTACACCACTGTTTACAAATTAACAGAATTGAAAAGTTGGAAAATAATTCATGGATATCTTTCAGTTTTAACAATGTCAAACTCTACAGATAATTTGTGCCTTAACTTTTATTGTCTAGTCCATACTTTAAATCTGGAGAAACCTGTGAGTAAAAATTATTGCTATAATGAAATATTGTGTACATATGTGTGTGTATACACAAACAATATGGAATGAATTTCACTTCAATCTCTCATTTGTTTATGACTTTGTTTCTGTATTTCTTTTTTTTTTATGAAATTTATTGACAAATTGGTTTCCATACAACACCCAGTGCTCATCCCAAAAGGTGCCCTCCTCAATACCCATCACCCACCCTCTCCTCCCTCCCACCCCCCATCAACCCTCAGTTTGTTCTCAGTTTTTAACAGTCTCTTATGCTTTGGCTCTCTCCCAATCTAACCTCTTTTTTTTTTTTCCTTCCCCTCCCCCATGGGTTCCTGTTCAGTTTCTCAGGATCCACATAAGAGTGAAACCATATGGTATCTGTCTTTCTCTGTATGGCTTATTTCACTTAGCATCACACTCTCCAGTTCCATCCACGTTGCTACAAAAGGCCATATTTCATTTTTTCTCATTGCCACGTAATATTCCATTGTGTATATAAACCACAATTTCTTTATCCATTCATCAGTTGATGGACATTTAGGCTCTTTCCATAATTTGGCTATTGTTGAGAGTGCTGCTATGAACATTGGGGTACAAGTGGCCCTATGCATCAGTGCTCCTGAATCCCTTGGATAAATTCCTAGCAGTGCTATTGCTGGGTCATAGGGTAGGTCTATTTTTAATTTTCTGAGGAACCTCCACACTGCTTTCCAGAGCGGCTGCACCAATTTGCATTCCCACCAACAGTGCAAGAGGGTTCCCGTTTCTCCACATCCTCTCCAGCATCTATAGTCTCCTGATTTGTTCATTTTGGCCACTCTGACTGGCGTGGGGTGATACCTGAGTGTGGTTTTGATTTGTATTTCCCTGATAAGGAGCGACGCTGAACATCTTTTCATGTGCCTGTTGGCCATCCGGATGTCTTCTTTAGAGAAGTGTCTATTCATGTTTTCTGTCCATTTATTCACTGGGTTATTTGTTTTTTGGGTGTGGAGTTTGGTGAGCTCTTTATAGATTTTGGATACTAGCCCTTTGTCCGATATGTCATTTGCGAATATCTTTTCCCATTCCGTTGGTTGCCTTTTAGTTTTGTTGGTTGTTTCCTTTGCTGTGCAGAAGCTTTTTATCTTCATAAGGTCCCAGTAATTCACTTTTGCTTTTAATTCCCTTGCCTTTGGGGATGTGTCGAGTAAGAGATTGCTACGGCTGAGGTCAGAGAGGTCTTTTCCTGCTTTCTCCTCTAAGGTTTTGATGGTTTCCTGTCTCACATTTAGGTCCTTTATCCATTTTGAGTTTATTTTTGTGAATGGTGTGAGAAAGTGGTCTAGTTTCAACCTTCTGCATGTTGCTGTCCAGTTCTCCCAGCACCATTTGTTAAAGAGGCTGTCTTTCTTCCATTGGATGTTCTTTCCTGCTTTGTCAAAGATGAGTTGGCCATACGTTTGTGGGTCTAGTTCTGGGGTTTCTATTCTATTCCATTGGTCTATGTGTCTGTTTTGGTGCCAATACCATGCTGTCTTGATGATGACAGCTTTGTAGTAGAGGCTGAAGTCTGGGATTGTGATGCCTCCTGCTTTGGTCTTCTTCTTCAAAATTCCTTTGGCTATTCGGGGCTTTTGTGGTTCCATATGAATTTTAGGATTGCTTGTTCTAGTTTCGAGAAGAATGCTGGTGCAATTTTGATTGGGATTGCATTGAATGTGTAGATAGCTTTGGGTAGTATTGACATTTTGACAATATTTATTTTTCCAATCCATGAGCAGGGAATGTCTTTCCATTTCTTTAAATCTTCTTCAATTTCCTTCATAAGCTTTCTATAGTCAGCATACAGATCCTTTACATCTTTGGTTAGATTTATTCCTAGGTATTTTATGCTTCTTGGTGCAATTGTGAATGGGATCAGTTTCTTTATTTGTCTTTCTGTTGCTTCATTGTTAGTGTATAAGAATGCAACTGATTTCTGTACATTGATTTTGTATCCTGCAACTTTGCTGAATTCCTGTATCAGTTCTAGCAGACTTTTGGTGGAGCCTATCGGATTTTCCATGTATAATATCATGTCATCTGCAAAAAGCGAAAGCTTGACTTCATCTTTGCCAATTTTGATGCCTTTGATTTCCTTTTGTTGTCTGATTGCTGATGCTAGAACTTCCAGCACTATGTTAAACAGCAGCGGTGAGAGTGGGCATCCTTGTCGTGTTCCTGATCTCAGGGAAAAAGCTCTCAGTTTTTCCCCGTTGAGGATGATGTTAGCTGTGGGCTTTTCATAAATGGCTTTTATGATCTTTAAGTATGTTCCTTCTATCCCGACTTTCTCAAGGGTTTTTATTAAGAAAGGGTGCTGGATTTTGTCGAAGGCCTTTTCTGCATCGATTGACAGGATCATATGGTTCTTCTCTTTTTTTTTGTTAATGTGATGTATCACATTGATTGATTTGCGAATGTTGAACCAGCCCTGCATCCCATGAATGAATCCCACTTGATCATGGTGAATAATTCTTTTTACATGCTGTTGAATTCGATTTGCTAGTATCTTATTGAGAATTTTTGCATCCATATTCATCAGGGATATTGGCCTGTAGTTCTCTTTTTTTACTGGGTCTCTGTCTGGTTTAGGAATAAAAGTAATACTGGCTTCATAGAATGAGTCTGGCAGTTTTCCATCCCTTTCTATTTCTTGGAATAGCTTGAGAAGGATAGGTATTATCTCTGCTTTAAACGTCTGGTAGAACTCCCCTGGGAAACCGTCTGGTCCTGGACTCTTATTTGTTGGGAGATTTTTGATAACCGATTCAATTTCTTTGCTGGTTATGGGTCTGTTCAAGCTTTCTATTTCCTCCTGATTGAGTTTTGGAAGAGTGTGGGTGTTCAGGAATTTTTCCATTTCTTCCAGGTTGTCCAATTTGTTGGCATATAATTTTTCATAGTATTCCCTGATAATTGTTTGTATCTCTGAGGGATTGGTTGTAAGAATTCCATTTTCATTCATGATTTTATCTATTTGGGTCATCTCCCTTTTCTTTTTGAGAAGCCTGGCTAGAGGTTTGTCAATTTTGTTTATTTTTTCAAAAAACCAACTCTTGGTTTCATTGACCTGCTCTACAGTTTTTTTAGTTTCTATATTGTTTATTTCTGCTCTGATCTTTATTATTTCTCTTCTTCTGCTGGGTTTAGGCTGCCTTTGCTGTTCTGCTTCTAGTTCCTTTAGGTGTGCTGTTAGGTTTTGTATTTGGGATTTTTCTTGTTTCTTGAGATAGGCCTGGATTGCAATGTATTTTCCTCTCAGGACTGCCTTTGCTGCGTCCCAAAGCGTTTGGATTGTTGTATTTTCATTTTCGTTTGTTTCCATATATTTTTTAATTTCTTCTCTAATTGTCTGGTTGACCCACTCATTCGTTAGTAGGGTGTTCTTTAACCTCCATGCTTTTGGAGGTTTTCCAGACTTTTTTCTGTGATTGATTTCAAGCTTCATAGCATTGTGGTCTGAAAGGAAGCATGGTATAATTTCAATTCTTGTAAACTTATGAAGGGCTGTTTTGTGACCCAGTATATGATCTATCTTGGAGAATGTTCCATGTGCACTCGAGAAGAAAGTATATTCTGTTGCTTTGGGATGCAGAGTTCTAAATAGATCTGTCAAGTCCATCTGATCCAATGTCTCATTCAGGGCCCTTGTTTCTTTATTGACCGTGTGTCTAGATGATCTATCCATTTCTGTAAGTGGTGTATTAAAGTCCCCTGCAATTACCACATTCTTATCAATAAGGTTGCTTGTGTTTATGAGTAATTGTTTTATATATTTGGGGGCCCCGGTATTCGGTGCATAGACATTTATAATTGTTAGCTCTTCCTGATGGATAGACCCTGTAACTATTATATAATGTCCTTCTTCATCTATTGTTACAGCCTTTAATTTAAAGTCTAGTTTGTCTGATATAAGTATGGCTACTCCAGCTTTCTTTTGGCTTCCAGTCGCATGATAAATAGTTTTCCATCCCCTCACTCTCAATCTAAAGGTGTCCTCAGGTCTAAAATGAGTCTCTTGTAGACAGCAAATAGATGGGTCTTGTTTTTTTATCCATTCTGATACCCTATGTCTTTTGGTTGGCGCATTTAATCCATTTACATTCAGTGTTATTATAGAAAGATACGGGTTTAGAGTCATTGTGATGTCTGTATGTTTTATGCTTGTAGTGATGTCTCTGGGACTTTGTCTCACAGGGTCCCCCTTAGGATCTCTTGTAGGGCTGGTTTAGTGGTGACAAATTCCTTCAGTTTTTGTTTGTTTGGGAAGACCTTTATCTCTCCTTCTATTCTAAATGACAGACTTGCTGGATAGAGGATTCTTGGCTGCATATTTTTTCTGTCTAGCACCCTGAAAATCTCGTGCCAATTCTTTCTGGCCTGCCAAGTTTCAAAAGAGAGATCAGTCACGAGTCTTATAGGTCTCCCTTTATATGTGAGGGCACGTTTACCCCTTGCTGCTTTCAGAATTTTCTCTTTATCCTTGTATTTTGCCAGTTTCACTATGATATGTCGTGCAGAAGATCGATTCAAGTTACGTCTGAAGGGAGTTCTCTGTGCCTCTTGGATTTCAATGCCTTTTTCCTTCCCCAGTTCAGGGAAGTTCTCAGCTATTATTTCTTTAAGTACCCCTTCAGCCCCTTTCCCTCTCTCTTCCTCCTCTGGGATACCATATGCGTATATTATTTCTTTTTAGTGTATCACTTAGTTCTCTAATTTTCCCCTCATACTCCTGGATTTTTTTATCTCTCTTTTTCTCAGCTTCCTCTTTTTCCATAACTTTATCTTCTAGTTCACCTATTCTCTCCTCTGCCTCTTCAAGCCGAGCTGTGGTGGTTTCCATTTTATTATGCATTTCGTTTAAAGCGTTTTTCAGCTCCTCGTGACTGTTCCTTAGTCCCTTGATCTCTGTAGCAAGAGATTCTCTGCTGTCCTGTATGCTGTTTTCAAGCCCAGCGATTAATTTTATGACTATTATTCTAAATTCACTTTCTGTTATGTTATTTAAGTCCTTTTTGATCAGCTCATTAGCTGTTGTTAGTTCCTGGAGATTCTTCTGAGGGGAATTCTTCCGCTTGGTCATTTTGGATAGTCCCTGGCATGGTGAGGACCTGCAGGGCACTTCCCCTGTGCTGTGGTGTATAAGTGGAGTTGGTGGGCGGGCCGCAATCGGACCTGATGTCTGCCCCCAGCCCACCGCTGGGGCCACAGTCAGACTGGTGTGTGCCTTCTCTTCCCCTCTCCTAGGGGTGGGATTCACTGTGGGGTGGTGTGGCTCGTCTGGGCTACTTGCACCCTGCCAGGCTTGTGATGCTGCGGATCTGGCGTATTAGCTGGGGTGGGTAGGCAAGGTGCTCGGGGGCAGGAGGGGCAGGCTTAGATCGCTTCTCCTTAGGTGATCCACTTCAGGAGGGGCCCTGTGGCAGCGGGAGGGAGTCAGATGTGCTGCCGGAGGTTTGGTTCCGAAGAAGCGCAGAGTTGGGTGTTTGCGTGGAGCGAGCAAGTTCCCTGGCAGGAACCGGTTCTCTTTGGGATTTCCGCTGGGGGATGGGCGGGGGAGATGGCGCTGGCGAGCGCCTTTGTTCCCCACCAAACTGAGCTCTGTTGTCCGGGGGCTCAGCAGCTCTCCCTCCCTTTGTCCTCCAGCCTTCCTGCTTTCGGAGCAGAGCTGTTAACTTATGACCTCCCAGAGGCTAAGTCGCGCTTGTTGTGGGAACACAGTCCGTCAGGCCCCTCCGCTTTTGCAAGCCAGACTCGGGGGCTCTGCTTGGCCGGCGAGCCGCCCCTCTGCCCCGGCTCCCTCCCGCCAGTCGATGGAACGCGCACCGCCTCGCCGCCCTTCCTACCCTCTTCCGTGGGCCTCTCGTCTGCGCTTGGCTCCGGCGACTCCGTTCTGATAATCCTCTGGCGGTTTTCTGGGTTATTTAGGCAGGTGTAGATGGAATCTATGTGATCAGTAGGACGTGAGGTGAGCCCAGCGTCCTCCTAAGCCGCCATCTTGCCGCAACTCCTCCAATTATCTTTAGCTTTTAACTTTCTAAAACTGTATTCTTCCCAATTTCATTTGCTGGTCCTGCATTGTTGATTTGTGAGAAAAGAATAAACAAGAAAATAGTTTTAGAAGACAGTTTTCATAAAATGCCCAACTAAATAGCACTTTTAAAATTCAAGTTTTCTAAATTGTAGACATTTTAATTGTCTGTTAATATTCATTAAGTATAAATTAGATAACATTAATTAATCAAATTCAAATGCAAGAAAATTCCATCTTCTCACATTCTTTTTTTTAATGTTTTTATTTATTTTTAAGAGACAGAGAGACAGAGACAGAGGACAAGTGGGGGAAGGCCAGAGAGAGGGAGACACAGAATCAGAAGCAGGCTCCAGGCTCTGAGCTGTCAGCACAGAGCCCAACGCAGAGCTCAAACTTGTGAACTGAGAGATCATGGCCAGAGCCAAAGTTGGACACTTAACAGATTGAGCGATTCAGGTGCCCCTGTCTTCTCACATTCTAATGGATGCAGCCTAATGGCCCACTAACACCACCAGCTCACATATTATGTCAGGAAAATATCCTAAGTACTCTCAGTCTGAAACAAAAATGTTGTACCGCCTAGCTGTTCATCATGGCCTTTGATTCAACTGGCATGCTTAACCCAAATCTGTAAATCAGAAAAGGGGAAACAAGCAGCACTTTAGGATATATACTTCTGCATTTTTCAACTTCAGAGCATTGTAATTTAGTAAATATGTGGGTAAGAATGAGTTCTAGCTCTGACACTTAAGAACCTAATACTCTCAGCCTCAGTTTCTACATGTGTAAAATAGGAATGATAATAGTACCTGCTTCATAATGTCTTTATAATGATTAAAAGAAATAATATATGTAAAAAGCTTATATGAACACCTATCATGTAGTATGAGTTCAAGAAATAGTATTAAGCAGCATATACTTTTCATGTTCCTTTTCACAAACTCCTAAATACCGGACCTGGAGCTAAAACTTGAGGTAAAACTTTTTCACAGTGGTTGGGATCATATAGGTACATATCATTATACCTCTTAAAAATTTCATGGTAAAACAGAAGGTCTCTGAGGCCCATAAAGTTCTCATTTCAAAGCTAAAACACGATCTCATAAGTGTGTTTCTTGTACAAACTGCAATGCACTCATATAAAGAGATATTCTTCACTTGGAAGATTACAGAAGAGTAGAATGACCATAGGCTTGCCTCATCCAATGAACAAAACTATATAACAATCAAATCGTCCTAAATACTCCAGAAATAGAACTGAGTAATGACAGAACAAACTCCACAAGGTAAGAAGCCATAAAGTAAGTAGCCATGGTTGTGTAGAAAGGCAATAGAGAGAGGAGTACACAGGGGAACATACCAGAACACTTCCCTAAATCCATTGGCTTGGAAAATGAGAGGGCCTTAATTTCTTGAGTCTTTGCAACCAGTGGGGCTTAAAGCCTAGAGTTTCAAAAGTCATTAGGTTGGTTGGTACAGAACCTCAAGGGCACTATCTGCTCCTAGAAAAAAGGAGGTAAACCACCCAAAGACAGACAGTGAGGAAACAGCAATATGAAGAGCAGATAAACCTGCTAGGGAACACAGTGGGGAGATGATATCTTCTTCTCAGAGAACATCCCTGAGAGGCAGCATTCTAAGAGATACCTCTCCGGGAACAGAGAAGCTGACTGGCACCATTTCCATCCCCACCTCTCAGCATGAGCACAGAGACACCTAGAGGAAGCAGTAATGTAGCAACAGTGGCTGCCTAACTTACATACACCAAACTTTACCTCCATGTGCTATGGTTGGACTTACCTTCTCACCTTCTCAATTATGATTGCCTCAGTCCAAGCATGAAGGGCCCGGTCCCCAGAAGACCAGCACAAACCCATGCTCTCACCACATCACCTAACCAGAGAGATCTGTAAGGACTCAATTCTGGTGGAGGTGGTGTCAGGTCTCATTTCCCAAGCAGACCAGAGCACACCTCATTAAAACTCTCCAATTTCAGGCCAGGGACCAAACACTGTCCACAGCAAGCAAGGAGAGCCTCTGCATACAAGCCTGAAGATTATAGGAGCCAGAACACAACATCAGAGCATACACAGCACACACGTGAGAATCTCATGGAAGCCCCAGGCCCTGGGAGTTGCATGACTTCTTCTTAATAAGTCTTTACTTTCAGAAGCAAGAGAAATAACTGGGTTTCTAACACAGAGAAAAAGGCATAAATGTAGACAAAATCCATCGGGAATGAATTTATGCAAAATGCAAGAAAAAGATAAGGCCACAGCCAGAGATCTGACCAAAACAAATGTAAGTAACATGTCTGATAGAGAATTTAAAGCAACAATCCCTTTTTTTGTAAAAACAGAAAGAGAGAGAGAGACAGAGATAGAGACAGAGATTAGAAACAGGCTTGGTGCAATGTATAGCAGGCTGGAAGAATCAGAGGAATGAATTACTGACATAGAAGATAAAGTACTGGAAAAAAATGAAGCTGAACAAAACCGAGAAAGAATTATGCAACATGAGAATAGACATAGGGAACTCAGTGACTCCATCAAATGGAATAACATTTGTACTATGAGTAGCAGAAAAAGAGATAGCAGAAAAATAGAAAGAAAAAGAGATAGAAAAGGGGGCAGAAAATTTATTTGTGGAAATAATATTTGAAAACGTTATCTAAACTGAGGAAGGAAATAGACATCCAGATCCAGGAGACACAGAGAACTCCCATCAAAATCAACAAAAGGAGGTCAATACCAATGTATATTGCAATTAAATTTCCACAATGTAATGATAAAAAAAACTTAAAAGCAGAAAGACAAAAGAAGTCCTTAATGAAAAAAGGAAAATAAATAAGGATACACGGAAATTTCCCCACACAAAGTTGGCAAGCCAGAAGGGAATGGCATGTTATATTCAAAGTGCTGAATGTGAAAAATCTTCAGTCTACAATACTGTATTCAGCAAAGCTGGCGTTCAGAATAGATGGAGTGATAAAGAGTTTCCCAGACAAATGAAAACTAAAGGAGTTTGTGACCACTAAACCAGCCTTGCAAGAAACATTAACGGAGACTTTTTGCATTCATAGAAGAGGACAATAGTGACAAGGACAAGAAAGAATGAGAGAAAATCTCTAAGAACAATAACACAACAAGTGACAAAAAAGCACAAATACATACTATCAATAATTACCGTGAATGTAAATGGACTAAATGCTCTAATCAAAAGACATTGGGAATCAGAATGGATAAAAAAAATACAAGACCTATCTATATGCTTCCTACAGAAGACTCATTTTAGACCTAAAGACACGTGCAGATTGAAAGTGAGGAGACAGAGTAATATATATCAGGTAAATGGATGTCAAAAGAAAGCCAGAGCAGCAATACTTATATTGGGCAAACTGCACTTTAAAACAAGCACTATAGCAAGAGATGAAGAAGGGCACTATATAAAAAGAAAATGAATAATACAATCAGAAGGTTAAAAAAAACTGTAAATATTTCTGCACCCAACATAGGACAAGAAATATACATGCATAAAAGACTTAACAAATATAAATGAACTCAACAATAATAATAAAATAATAGTAAGGGAATTTAACACCACATTTACATCAATGGACAGATCATCTAAACAGAAAATCAACAAGGAAAAAAGGCTCTGAAAGACACACTAGATCAGATAGACTTAACAGATCTATTTAGAACATTCCATCCTAAAACAACAGAATACTCAATCTTTTAAATCCTCATGGGATATTATCAAGAATAGATCAAACATTAGGTCACAAATCATGCTTCAACAAATGCAAGATGATAGAGATTATAGCATCCATGTTTTCTAAACACAGAAATATGAAACTTGAAGTGTACCACAAGAAAAAATATGGAAATATCTAAAACATAGGGAAGTTAAAGAATATCCTACTGAAGAATGAAGGGATAAACCAACAAATTAAAAAGAGGATTTAAAAAATATGTAAACAAACAAAAATTAAAACATAATGGTCCAAAACCTTTAGGATGCAGCAAAGGTGGTCATAAGGGGGAAGTATATAAAATACAGGCCAACCTCAAGAATCAAGAAAAATCTCCAATATGCAACCCAAAATTATGCCTGAGGAGCTAGAAAAAAAACAACAAAAAGACTCTAAAGCCTGCAGAAGGGAAATAATAAAAATTAAAGTAGAAATTAATGATATAGAAACAGAAAAAAACAACAACAGTAGAACAGATCAATGAAACCAGGATCTGATTCTTTGAAAAAAAATAATAAACTTCATGAACACCAAGCCAGACATATCAAAAAGAAATGAAAAAAGACTCAAATAAATATAATTATGAATAAGAAAGGAGAGGTCACAACCAACACCATAGAAATATAAACAATTATAAGATAATATTATGAAAAATTATATGCCAACAAATTGTCCAATATGGAAGAAATGGATAAATTTCTAGAACAATAAACTACCCAAACTGAAACAGGACGAAAAAGAAAAATTAAACAGATCAATATCCATCAAAGAAATTGAATCAGTAATAAAAAATTTCCCAAAACACAAAAGTATAGGGCAAGAATTCCCAGGGGAATTCTACCCAGTACTTAAAGAAGAGTAATATCTATGCTTCTCAAATTGTTACAAAAAATAGAAATGGAAGAAAAGGTTCAATACTAATGGTATTACACCAGCATTATATATATTTTTTGACAAAAGAATAGGTGTTTATTATTTTATTTTATTTTATTTTATTGTTTTTTTAAATATGAAATTTATTTTCAAATTGGTTTCTTTACAACACCCAGTGCTCATCCCAACAGGTGCCC
Organism: Prionailurus viverrinus; assembly: GCF_022837055.1. NCBI lineage: Eukaryota > Metazoa > Chordata > Mammalia > Carnivora > Felidae > Prionailurus > Prionailurus viverrinus. Next base: position 60,868,325 of record NC_062579.1, read on the forward strand.
TCCTCAATGCCCATCACCCACTTTCTCCTTCCTCCCACCCCCCATCAACCCTCAGTTTATTCTTAGTTTTTAAGAGTCTCTTATGGTTTGGTTCCCTCCCTCTCTAATCTTTTTTTTCCTTTCCCCTCCCCCATGGGTTTCTGTTAAGTTTCTCAGGATCCACATAACAGTGAAAACATATGGTATCTGTCTTTCTCTGTATGACTTATTTCACTTAGCATAACACTCTCCAGCTCCATTCCATTGTGTATATAAACCACGATTTTTTTTTTATCCATTCATCAGTTGATGGACATTTAGGCTCTTTCTATAGTTTGGCTATTGTTTAAAGTGCTGCTATACACATTGGGGTACAAGTGCCCCTATGCATCAGCACTCCTGTATCCCTTGGGTAAATTCCTAGCAGTGCTATTGCTGGGTCATAGGGTAGCTCTATTTTTATTTTTTTTTTTAGGAACCTCCACACTGTTTTCCAGAGCAGCTTCACCAATTTGCATTCCCACCAACAGTACAAGAGGGTTCCTGTTTCTCAATATCCTCACCAGCATCTATTGTCTCCTGATTTGTTCATTTTAGCCACTCTGACCAGCGTGTGTTATGCTAAGTGAAATAAGTCAGTTAGAGAAAGACAGATACCATATATGTTCACTCATATGTGGACCTTGAGAAACTTAACAGAAGACAATGGGGAAGGGGAAGGGAGAAAAAAGTTACACAGAGAGGGAGAGAGGCAAATTATAAGAGACCCTTAAATACAGTGAACAAACTAAGCATTTACGTGTGGGGGGGGAGGGTTGGAGAGGGGAAAGTGGGTGATGGGCATTGAGGAGGGCACTTGCTGGGATGAGCACAGGATATTGTATGGAAACCAATTTGACAATAAATTATATATAAAAAAGGCATCCAAACTGGTAAACAAGAAGTCAAATATTCACTATTTGCAGATGACATGGCACTCTACATAATAAACCCAAAAGACATCATGAAAAATTACTAGAACTGATACACGAATTCAGTAAAGTTGCAGGATACACAATCAATATACAGAAATTGGTTGTATTTCTATACAGCAGTAAAAGAAGCAGCATAAAGAGAAATCAAGGAATCAATCTCTTGTACAATTTCACCAAAAACCATTAAAAACCTAAGAATAAACCTAACCAAACAGGTAAAAGGTCTGCCTTTGAAAAGTATAAGACACTTAGGAATGAAATTGATGATGACACAAAAAATGGAAAAACATTGCATGCTTCTGAATTGGAAAAAAATATTGTTAAAATGCCTATACTACAAAAATTAATCTACACATTTAATGCAATTCCTATCAAAATACCACCAACATTTTTCATGGAGCAAGAACAAGATCCTAAAATTTGTATGGAACTACAAGAGACCTCGAATAGTGAAAGAATATTGTAAAAGAAAAGCAAATTTGGAGGCATGCCTTTACCAGACTTCCAGTTATATTACAAAGCTACCATGACCAAGACAATATGGTACTGGCACAAAAACAGACACACAGATAAATAGAACAGAATAGAAAATCCAGAAAGGAACCCACAACTGTGTGACCAACTAATCTTCAGCAAAGCAGTAAAGAATATCCAAAGGGAAAAAAAGTGTTTTAAACAAATGGTGTTTGGAAAACTGGGCAGCAACTTGCAAAAGAAAAAAATCTGGACTACTCAATTATACCATTCACAAAGACAAATTCAAAATAAATGAATGACCTAAATATGAAACAGAAAACCATCAAAATCCTAGAGGAGAACACAGTCAATAACCACTTTGACATTGGCCATAGCAACTTGTCTTTAATTATGTCTCCTGAGACAAGGGAAACAAAAATAAAAACATAAACTATTGGGACTAAATCAAGATTAAAAGCTTCTGCATAGTGGAGGAAACAACCAACAAAACTAAAATGCAATCTCCCAAATGGGAGAAGATATTTGCAAATAGGATATCTGATAAAAGGTTTGCATCCAAATCTATAGAGAACTTATAAATCTCAACACCCCAAATCAAATAACCCTGTTAAAAAAGGGGGAAGAAGACATGAATAAACATTTTTCCAAAGAAGACATATGGATGGCTAACAAGCACATGAAAAGATGCTCAACATCACTCATCATCAGGGAAATACAAAACTACAATGATATATCACCTCATACTTGTCAGAATTGCTAAAAGGAACAACACAGGAACAAAAAGGATATGGAGAAAGGGGACCCTCTTGCCCTGTTGGTGGTAATGCATACTGGTGCAGCCACTCTGGAAAGCTGAGTGTGGAGGTTTCTCAAAAAGTTAAAAATAGAACTACACTATGATCCAGCATTTTCACTAATAGATTTTTACCTAAGGGTTACAATTTTTTTTATTAAAAGGGATGCATAGGGGCGCCTGGGTGGCGCAGTCGGTTAAGCGTCCGACTTCAGCCAGGTCACGGTCTCGCGGTCCGTGAGTTCGAGCCCCGCGTCGGGCTCTGGGCTGATGGCTCAGAGCCTGGAGCCTGTTTCCAATTCTGTGTCTCCCTCTCTCTCTGCCCCTCCCCCGTTCATGCTCTGTCTCTCTCTGTCCCAAAAATAAATAAACGTTGAAAAAAAAAAAAATTAAAAAAAAAAAAGGGATGCATACACCCTGATGTTTATAGTAGCATTATGTATAATAGCCAAATTATGGAAACAGCCTATTTTTCCATATAATGATGAATGGATAAGGAAGATGTTGTATATAACTATACAATGAAGTATTACTCAGCCATTAAAAATGAGTGAAATTTTGTCATTTGCAGTGCCATGAATGGAACTAGGGGGTATTATGCTGAGTAAAATAAGTCATTCAAAGAAAGAGAAATACCATATGATTTCACAGATATGTGAAATATAAGAAACAAAGCAAACAAACATAGTGATAAAAAAGAGAGAGGCAAACAAAGAGATTCTTAACTATAGAGAGAAAGTTATGTGTACCATGGGGGAAGGTGGGTGGGGAATGTGTTAAGTAGGTGATGGGGTTTAAAGTACACTTGTCATGAGCACTGAGTGTTGTATGTAAGTATTGAATCACTAAATGTATACCAGAATCTAATATTACACTGTATGTTAGCTAACAGGAATTTAAATAAAAACTTTTAAAAATTACTCTTCACCTGATAATGATGAATACAAAACAAATCAGAATTTTAACACAAAATACATAAAGTACGAATTGTAGATTCTGGTAAATCATTTTCTTTTATTTTTTAATAAATAATTTTCATACAGAAGTAATGACTTATTTATGGAAAATGGGTTGCTAATTTTCAACTACTGATTTTTAAATACATATGTATATAGATACATATATATGCATATGTATGTATGTAGATACATATATATGCATATGTATGTATATATGTATATTTTATATTTATACACATATATAGGTAATATCTATGTATATATACACATAGATATGTATGTATGTGTGCCTATGTATGTATGTATATGTGCATATGTATATATATATGTATACGTGTATGTGTATACACATATATATAGGCAGTTTCCATAATTGGGCTACTGTTGAAAATGCTGCTATAAAGATTAACGTGGATGTGTACCATAGAATTAGTGGTCTTGTATTCTTTGGGTTAATACCTAGTAATGCAATTTTTGGATCATAGGGCAATTATATTTTTCACTTTTGAGAAACCTCCATACTGTTTTCCAGAGTGGGTACACCAGTTTGAATTCCCACCAACATTGCAAAAGTGTTCACGTTTCTCCACATTCTTGCTAACACCTGTTGTTTCTTGTGCTGTTGATTTCAGCCATTCAGAGAGCTTTGAGGTTATACCTCATTGCAGTTTTGTTTTGGATTTCCCTGATAATCAGTGATGATGAACATTTTTTCATGTGTCTGTTGGCCATCTGTATGTATTCCTTGGAAATATATCAATTCATACTTTTTACCCATTTTTAACTGGATTATGATTTTAAAATATTTAAAAATTTTAAATTCCTTATATATTTTAGATACTAGCCCTTTATCAGATATGTCATTTGCAAATATCTTCTTCCATTACATAGGTTGCCTTTGAGTTTTCTTGATTGGTTACTTCACTGTGCACAAGCTTTTAATTTTGATAAAGTTCCAATAGCTTATTTTTGCTTTTGTTTCCCTTGCCTTAGAAGACATATTTAGAAATAAGTTACTATGGCCAGGGTCAAGAAGGTTACTGCCTGTGTTCTTCTCTAGTATTTTAATGATTTCCTGTCTCACATTTAGGTCTTTAATTCATATTCATATCATATTCGTATCATTTCATTCATATATTCATACACAAACAAGTTTGTGTAAGGTGTAAGAAAGTGGTCCAGATTCATTCTTTTGCACGTGGCTGTTCAGTTTTCCCAACACCATTCGTTGAAAAGTCTTTTTCCCATTGGATATTTTTCCTGTTTTTTCAAAGGTTAAGTGATCATGTAGTTGTGAGTTCATTTCTGGGTGGTTCTAGTCTGCTTTTTTGATCTGTATAGCTATATTCTTGCCAGTACCCTATTGTCTTGATCACTCCAGCTTTGTAATATAGCTTGAAGTTGAGAATTGTGATGCCTCTAGCTTTACTTTGTTATTTCAAAGTTTCTTTAGCTATCTGGGATCTACTGTGATCCCATACAAGTTTTAAGATTGTTGTAGCTCTGTGAAAAATGATAATAGCATTTCAATAGGAATTGTATTGATAGTGTGGATTGCTTTGGGTAATATAGACATTTTAACAATATGTCTATATTTCCCATTCATGAGCACAGAATATCTTTCCGTTACTTAGTGTCACCTTCAATTTATTTAATCAGTGGTTTATAGTTTTCAGATCACAGGTCTTTCACCTATTTGGTTATGTTTATTCTTAGGTATCGTATGGTTTTTGATGAAATTGTAAATAGGGTTGATTCCTTAATTTCTCATTCTGCTGCTTCATTATTGGTGTAGAGAAATGCAATAGATTTCTCTATGTTGATTTTGTATCTTGCAACTTTAATGAATTTTGTGTCAGTTCTAGCAATTTTTGGTAGAGTCTTTCAGGTTTTCTATATAGAGTATCATACCATGTGCAAATAAAGAAGTGTGACTTCTCTGGCCAATTGGAATTCCTTTTATTTATTATCACTTTGCTGTTGTTGTCTGATTGCTGTGCCTAGGATATCTAGTACTAGGTTAAACAACAGTGATGAGAGTGGACATCCTTGCCTTGTTTCTGACCATAAAGGAAAAGCTCTCAGTTTTTTCACCATTGAGGATGAAATTATCTGTGGGTTTTCCAGATGGCCTTTATTATATAGAGGTATGTTCCCACTAACACTATTTTGTTGAGTGTTTTAATTTTTTTTAACGTTTATTTATTTTTGAGACAGAGACAGAGCATGAATGGAGGAGGGTCATAGAGAGAGACACAGAATCTGAAACAGGCTCCAGGCTCTGAGCTGTCAGCACAGAGCCTGACGCGGGGCTCGAACTCACGGACCACGAGATCATGACCTGAGCCGAAGTTGGACGCTTAACGGACCAAGCCACCCAGGCGCCCCTTGAGTGTTCTTATCATGAATGGAGTTTGTCCTTTGTTAAATGCAGTTTTGCATCTATTGAAATGACCATATGGTTCTTGTCTTTTCTTTTGTTAATGCGGTGTGTCATAATGATTCATTTGTGAATATTGAACCACGCTTGCAGTGCAGAAGTAAATGTCACTAAATCATGGTGATTGGGCTTTTAATGTACTGTTGGATTCAGTTTGTTAGAATTTATTTTCAAAATTTTACATCCATATCCATCAGGGATATTGGACTGTAGTTCTCTTCTTTTAAAGGAGTCTTTGCCTGGTTTGGTATCAGGGTAAATCTCGCCTAAGAGAATGAATTTGGAAGTTTTCCTTCCACTTCTATTTTTTGGAATAGTTTGAGAAAAAACGTATTAACTCAACAGTTTGTTAGATGTCACCTTTGAAGCCATTTGCCCATAGACTTTTGTTTATTGGAAGAGTTTTTATTACCAATTCCCTTGCTTGTTATTGGCCTGTTTACATTCTCTATTTGTTCCCCTTTTTAAGGGTATTTTAAGTTTTTGGTATTTTAAGTTTTTAGGTGTTTATACATTTCTTCCAGGTTGTCCAATTTTTGGCATATACTTTTTCATAATATTATCATATATTGCTTGAATTTCTGTGGTGTTGGTTGTGATATGTCCACTCTCATTTGTGATTTTATTTATTTGAGTCAATTCTATTTTGTTTTTGATAGGTTTGTCTAAGGGTTTATCAATTCTATTAATGATTTCAATGAACCATCTCCTCGGTTCATTGATCTGTTTTATTGTGGATTTGTTATTGTTGTTGTTTTCAGTTTCTATATCATTTCTTTCTGCTCTAATATTTATTATTTCCCTTCTTCTTCTGGCTTTAGGCTTCATTTGTTGCTCTTTTCTAGCTCCTTTATGTGTAAGTTTACATTGTTTATTTGAGATTTTTCTTCCTTCTTATGGTAGATCTGTATTGGTATATACTTCTCACTTAGGACTGATTTTGCTGCATCCTAAAGGTTCTGTACCATCATGTTTCTATTTTCATTTTTCCATATATATTTTTTTAATTTTTTTCTTTGATTTCCTTGTTGACCCATTCATTCTTTAGTAGCATGTTATTTAACCTCCACATATTTGTGGTCTTTCCAAATGTATTCTTGTCGCTGACTTAAATATTCTTATTGTTGTGGTAAAAAATATGCATGCTATTATCTCAATTATTTTGTATTTTTTGAGGCGTGATTTGTGACCCACTATGTGATCTATTCTGGAGAATATTCCATGTGTACTCAAAAAGAATGTGTATTCTTCTGCTTTGGTATGGAGTGTTCTTTATATACCTATTAAGTCCATCTGGTCCAGTGTGTCATTCAAAGCTATTATTTCTTTGTTAATTTTCTGCTTAATTTGTTCATTGCTGTGAGTGGGGTGTTAAATTCCTTTATCATTGTATTATTATCATCACTGAATTTCTTTATGTTATGAATTGTTTTATATATTTGGGTGCTTCAAGTAGAGGACATAAATGTTTACAACAAATATCACTTCTTCTTGGAAGGTCCCCTTTATTATGATATAGTGCACTTCTTCAACTGTTGTGACTTTTTGGTTTAAAATTTAACTTCTGATATATGTATTGTTACTCCAACTTTTTTAAGTGTCATTTGCATGACACATGTTTCTCCATCCCCTTAATTTCAATCTATAGGTGTCATTAGGTCTAAAATGAGTCTCTTGTAGGCAGCATACAGATGAGTTTTGTTTTTATCCCCCTTCTGAGACCCTATCTCTTTTGATTGGAGTGTTTAATCCACTTACATTCAGAGTAATTATTGATAGATATGTATTTAGTGTAATATCATCCCTTGTTATTTAATTGTTTCTGAATATGTTCTCTGTTTCTTTCTTGTCTTTGTCACTTTTAGTAGTTCCTCTCCACTCAAAGAGTTCCCTTTAATATTTCTTGCAGAACTCCTTTAGTGGTCACACTTTAGTTTTAGTTTTTGTTTTTATTTTTGTTTTTTGTTTTGTCTGGGAAACTTTTTTTTTTAGTTTATTTATTTATTTTGAAAGAGAGAGAGAACTAGCAGAGGAGGAGTATAGAGAGAGAGGGAGAAAATCTGAAGCAAGCTTTAAACCGACAGCAGAGAGTCTGATGCAGGGCTCAAACTCATGAACCATGAGACCATGACCTGAGCCAGAGATGGACATTTAACCAACAGCCACCAGTCTCCCCTGTCTGGGAAACTATTTATTTTTCCTCTTCTGAATGATAGCAATGCTGGAGAGAGTGTTCTTGGCTGAAGATTTTTCCCATCAGCATGTTGAATATATCATGCCACTCCCTTCTGGCTTGCCAAGTTTCTGTTAGATATGCTGCTAACCTTATTGGTCTTCTATTGTAAGTTAAGAACTTCTTATGTTTTGCTGATTTTAATATATTTTTTTCCTTATCACTATACTTTGCAATTTAATTACAATATGTTTTGTTGGCCTGCTTTCTGATTTTGTTGATATGCCTTGTGGATATGGATATTTGTTTCCTTCCCCAGATTAGGAATGTTTTCAGCTATTATTTCCTTGAATAAATTTTGTCTCCTTTTCTCTCTTTATTTCTTCTAGAACTCCTATAATACAAATGCTATTATATTTGTTGATGGAGTCACTGAGTTCCCAAGACTATTCTCGTGTTCCATATTTTTATTTCTTGTATTCAACTTCATTATTTTTCAATATTTTATCTTCTATACCACTGGTTCTTCCCTCTGTTTCTTCCATACTTGTTTTCAATGAATCAATTCTGGTTGGAATATCAGTGATTGCATTTTTCTTTTATGATTTAAAAATTTTTTTTTTTTATCTCTGCAGTGTGTGCATCCCTAAAGTCTTCCATTCCTATCTCAAGTCCAGTGAGTATCCTTATGATTGTTGCTTTATATTTTCCATCTGGCATATTATATATGTTTCACTTAGATCTTTATCTATGACCTTACCTTGTTCCATTTGGGATTAATTCTTCTGTCTTGGCATTTTGTCTCTGTCTTCCATATGTTTTAGAAGCCCATTATGTTTCCTACTCCTGAGAACAATGCTTTTATGAAGAATAGGTCATATAGTGTCCAAGGTCTGGTGCTTCAGGAAGTGACTCTGGTGTGTGTTGTTGTGATTTAGCTACTCCATTCCAGTCATCCAGAGGCTCTCCTTGCCTACAGTGGGCAATGTGTGGTCCTTGGCCACAATGTGCAAGGTTTAACTAGGTGTGCTCTGGCCTACTTGTTAAATGACATCTGATACCATTTCCACTAGAACTGAAGCCCTGTTGAACTCTGGTAGTGAGATATGTTGTGGACATGGGTTTCTGCTCATCTTCAGAAGAAGAGTCATGCCACACTGGGAATGATGCATATTTGACTGAGAAGGGCAGTACCACCAGATCATAGGTGTGTAGAACTTGGTGTAAGCAGGTTAGGCAGCCAGTGCCTGCTCTGTGCTATTTTCCACAAGTAGTTATGTGTTAATCCTGAAGGTCAGTGGAAAGAAATATTACCAGCTATCTCCTTTGCCCCAGAGAGGAGTCTCCATGCGCACTGCCTCTCAAGAGAGCACTATGCAAGGAACAAACCGTCTTCCCACTGTGTGTCCCAGGAATTTTACAGGTTGATATTTCCCCACTGTGTGCCTCTAGATTATTTCCCTGCCTTCTCTCCAGGAATAGTGCAGTGCCCTCTGATCTCTATCTCAGCCTAGACTAGTTACTTTTTAAAACTCTAGGTTTTATGGATTTGGTGTGGGCAGGTACCTGTGTTGCTCTTCTGTGGGAGGGTCTTGTCATGCTGGGATTCAGTCAGACTTGACTGACAAAGGCAATCATGCCAGAGCACAAAAGTGTGGGACTTGGTGTAAGCATTAGTAAGGAATCCAGTGTTGTGGATTAACTACTTTCTACAGGTAGAAATTGATCATGCAATTTCCTTTATGCTGAAGGGTGGGAGAAAGAAATGGTGCCAGCCAGTCCCTTTGTCTCCAGAGAGGTGTTTCTATGAATTCTATCTCTTAGGGATGTGTTCTAAGAAGAGCAAATAATCTCACCAATGTGTGCCTCAGGAGTTCTTCAGGTTGATGTTTCCAAGCTGTTTTCCTCAGGGTTGTTTGCCTGCCTTCTATCCAGGAGTAGGCCAACACCCTCAGGGCTGCATCTATCCAAACCCACTGACCTTTAAAACTGCAGTCTATAAACCCTACTAATTGCAGGCATTCAGGAAAATCAATCCTTCTTTTCCCATCCAATGGCTTTGGGGAAATGTTCTCCTTGTGCATTGACCTTTGTGCCCTTCTCTCTTTTAGCTTTCTCTGTGACCATGACTCCCTTCCCTCCACAACACTCATGATCTGTTTCTCCCCCAAACAACATCTCTTCACTTTCTACCTTCTTCAATGTGGCTTCTTCTCTCCCATTAGTTGTGGAGTTTTCTCTGTCAGCCTTCAGGTTGATTTCTCATGTATTTAGAATGATTTGTTAATTATCTAGTTGTGTCTGAGGGATCAGAGAAGCATAGGACCTTCCTACTTCACTGTCATTTTAGATCTTCTTCCCAACTACTGATTTTTATATCGGGTTTTAAATAATTAACACCAAGAAATAAGTGTTTGGAAGTAATATATATATATATATATATATATATATATATTCTCAGAAAATGTCATGATACCATCCCATCTCATTATTACCTCCTCATTTCTTCCCTCACCAACACCATTTGTACCATATTTAGGGAGACACTAAACCTTGGTGATTAAGAGCCCATGCTATGTAGCCTGACTGCCAGAATTCACATTCTTATTCTGCCATTTAAAAGATGTTTGACTTTCAGTAAATTAATTAGGTTATTTCAAACATAATTACCTCATTTATTAAAATAAATGACACTAGTAGTGTCTACATTAAATTATAATGGGGTTGTTGCAAGGGTTCAGAAATGCATCCAAAGAAGGTAGAACAGACCTCAGAACAGAGTAAAAACCAAATAACAGGTATCTATATTAATATTTCTTCAGAACCATTCACTATAATATCAGAAACCATAGACAATTTATTTTCTGATTTTGCCTCAGTCTCAATCAACTCTGAAAGAATAGTCATATTACTACTATTTTAGCACTTAGTCACATAGTATATATTCTAATATCAGTCAGTACTGGCATAGTAAAGATTAAATGACATTACTTTTTACTTGTGTCTCTGGTGTAATATTATACACCAGTATCCAATCAAAGCCATATCAGTGTTATGCCCAGAATTCACGATCCCCAAAGACCACCAGGGAGCCGAGTCCGATGCAAAAGCAAAGAGCCTTTATTCGAGCTAGCTCGAGCTCAATCCTCTACCTGCACCAATGCAGTGGTGAGATGCCAGAGAGAGCCAGCAAGTTTTAAAAGCACAAAGGTTTTATAGAGGTCTAGGGGCAGTTGGTGAGGTAATGGCTGTGGCCTTAGCCAATTGGCTGGGGAAGGGTCGTGGCCTCAGCTGATTGGCTGGGGAAGGGTCGTGGCCTCAGCCTATTGGCTGGGGAAGGGTCGGAGACCTGTTACGCAGGTCGTTGGGCGTGTTTTGATCGGGAAGTTTGAACAGGTGAGCGGGAGGTTACTCAAGGGGAGGAGGCGTGGTCTGAGGTTTCTGCGATTTTCCCAGAAAGGGGCCATGTCGGGGACATAGTCACTCAAGGTGGAGGACACAGAACAAGATGGAGTCGGCCGACGTAGGTCCGCTCTTTCATTCAGTAGTTTCAACTTTAAGGTTTTCCCCAAAATTTATTAAAGCTAATATGTAAAATGTATCTTACAATCTAAAAAATAATTATTCTTTGGCCATTCTCTCATAAGCCAAAATAGAATAATCACCTTCAAATTTTAAATGAACACTGAGGAATATCAATGTCTTCATGCCAGAGATTTTGGCAAACAGCAGTGTAAAATATATTTACAAGTATATTGTGGTTGGGGAAAAGGTTTATTTGAGGAAAAGATAGCTGAAAACTTCCTTGATCTGAGGAAGAAACAGACATCCAGGCCCAAAAGACAAAGAGAACTGCCATCAAAATCAACAAAAGCAGGCCAACCAGACATGTAGTTAAATTTACAAAATACAGTGATAGAGAAAAAAATCTGAAAATCAACAAAACAAAGAGGTGCCTAACTCACAAAAGAAGACCCATAAGGCTAGCTGCAGATCTTTCAGCAGAAACATGGCAAGCCAGAAGGTAGTGGCAAGATATATTCAAAGTGCTAGATGGGAACAATCTGCAACCAAAAACACTCTATCCAGCAAGGTTATCATTCAGAAGAGGAGAGATCAAGATTTTCCCAGACAAACAAAAACTAAAGTAGTTCATGATCACTAAAGGAGCCATGCAAGAAATATTAAATGCGACTCTTTTCTTGAAAAGAAAGATGAAAACTGACAAAGATTAGAAAGGAACACAGAAAATCTCCAGAAACAATGACAACACAAGTAATAAAATGGCAATAAATACATACCTACCAATAAATACTCTGAATGCAAGTGTACTAAATACTCCAAAGAAAGACAAGGAATATCAGAATGGATAGAAACATTAGACCCATTTATATCCTGTCTACAGGAAACTCAATTTAGACCTAAAACTGCAGATTGAAGTGAGGGGATGAAGAACCATATATTATGCAAATTAATGTGAAAAGAAATTAATAATAAATATAAAGAAACTCTTTGATAATAAAGCAATAAAAGTGAGAGACTTTAACACTCCACTTACATCAATGGACAGGTCATTGAAACAGAAAATCAACAGGGAAACAATGGCTTTGAATGACATACTGGGCCAAAGTAGCAATACTTATATCAGACATATTAGATTTTAAACCAAAGAATGTATCAAGAGATGAAGAAGGCAATATATCATAATAAAGGGGAACCTCCAACAAAAATGAACTAAAAATTGTAAGCATTAATGTCTCCAACTTGGAAGAACCCAAATATATATATAAAAATTAATGATAAATATAAAGAAACTCTTTGATAATAAAGCAATAAAAGTGACAGACTTTAGCACTCCACTTACATCAATGGAAAAATCATGTAAACAGAAAATCAACAAGGAAACAATGACTTTGAATGGCACACTGGACCAGATGGACTTAATGGACTTAACAGATATATTCAGAACATTCCATCCAAAAGGAGCAGGATACCCATTCAAGTGCACTTGGTACATTAACCAGAATAGATCACATGATAGGTCACAAATCAGGCCCCAAAAAGTACAAAAAGTTTGATGTCACAGCATGCATATTTTCTGAAAACAATATTATGGAACTTGAAGTCAATGACAAGAAAAAGTTTGGAAAGACCATGATTACATGGAGGTAAAAGCAGCTGCTATTAAAGAAAGAATGGGTCAACCAGGAAATCAAAGGTGAAATTTAAAAAAAAAAAAACAAAAACAAAACAAAAACATGGAGACAAGGGAAAATGAAAACACAATGACCCAAAACTTTTGGGATGCAAGAAAAGCAGTCAGAGGAGTGATATATATACCAGTATAGGTTTACCTCAAGAAGCAAGAAAAATCTCAGGGTGGCTATGGGGTTCAGTCAGTTAGGTGTCTGACTTAGGCTCAGGTCAACATCTCATGGTTTGTGGGTTCAAGCCCCACATTGGGCTCTGTGCTGACAGCTAAGAGTCTAAAGCCTCCTTTGGATTCTGTGCCCCCTCTCTCTCTGCCCCTCTCCTGCTTATTCTCTCTCTCTCTTTCTCTCAAAAATAAATAAATATTAAAAAAGAATGAACCAAGAAAAATCTAAAATAAACAACATAAACTTATTCCTAAAGGACTTAGAGAAAGAACAACCAACAAAGCTTACATCCAGCAGAATAAGGTAAATAATAAAGACTAGAGCAAAATTAATGATATAGAAGTTAAAAAAATAGGACATATCAATTAAACCATGATCTGGTTCTTTCACAAAATTAATACAATTGATAAAACCCTAGCCAGACATATCAAAAAGAAAAGAGAAAAGTTCCAACTTAATAAAATCACAAATAAGAGGGGAGAAATAACAACCAACACCACAGGAAATTATATATATAATATATATATAAATTATATATAATATATATACTATATATATTATATATATAATATATTTATAATATATTATATATATTATATATAACGAAATTTTATATGCCAACATATTGGACAACCTGGAATAAATGGATAAATTCCTACAAGTATATAAAGTACAAAAGCTGAAACAGGAAGACATAGAAAACTTGCATAGACTGATAACCAGCAAATAAATTGAATCAATATACAAAAACCTCCCCACAAGCAAAAGTCCATGACGTGATGGATACACAGTGGAATTATACCAAACATTTAAAGAAGAGTTAATATTTATTTTTTCTGAAACTGTTCCAAAAATTAGAAATGGAAGCAAGACTTCCAAATACATCATATGAGCCCAGCATTGCCCTGATTCCAAAACCAAAGCCTCCACTGAAAAAGAGTACCACATGCCAATATACCTAATAAACATGGAAGCAAAATTCTCAACAATATGCCAGGAAATTGAATCCAACAGGACGTTAAAAGAATCAATCACCGTGACCAAGTGGGATTTTTTTTCCTGGGTTGCAACAGTGGTTCAGTATTTGCAAATGAATGAGTGTGATACAACACATTAATAAAATAAAGTATAAGAATCATATGATCTTTTCAATAGATGCAGAATAAACATTTGGAGAAGTATAACATCCATTCATGATAAAAATCCTTAACAAAATATGTTTACAGAGAACATACCTCAACATAATAAAGGCCATGTATGAAAAATCCACAGCTAATATAACTCTCATGGGGGAAACCTGAGAGGTTTTCACCTGTAGAGTCAGGAGCAAGATGGAAATGTCCACTGTCACCAGTGGACATAGACTGAAAGTCCTAGCGTCAGCAATGAAACAAAATAATTAAAAGCATCTAAATCATCAAGGAAAGTCAAACGTTCACTATTTGCAAATGACATAATATTCTATAGAGAAAACCTGAAAGACTCTGCTAAAAATAATTGCTAGAACTGATACAGGAATTTAGTTAAGGTGCAGGATACAAAATCAACATACAGAAATCCACTGCATTTCTATACACCAATAATGAAGGAACAAAAAGAGAAATCAAGAATCAATCCCATTTACAATTGCACCAAAAGTCATAAGATACCTAGGAATAAACATAATCAAGGAGGTGAAAGACCTATAATCTGAAAACTATAAAACACTGATGAAAGAAATTGAAGGTGACACAAAGAAATGGAAAAACTTTCCATGCTCATGATTGGAAGAACAAATGTTAAAATGTCTATATTACCCAAAGTAATCCACACTCAGTGCAATGCCTATAAAAATAACACCAGCACTTTTCACAGAGCTAGAACAAACAATCCTAAAATTTGAATGGAATTACAAAAGACCCCAAATACCAAAGGGAATCTTGAAAAAGAAAAGGAAAGCTGAAGGAATCACAATTCTGGACTACAAGTTATATTACAAAGCTGTAGTGACCAAGACAGTATGGTACTAGTACAAAAATAGACACATAGATCAATGAAACAGAATGGAAAATCCAGAAATGAACTCACAAGTATACGACCAATTAATCTTTGACCAAGCGTGAGAAAATATCCAACAGAAAAAATAGTCTCTTCAATAAATGGTATTAGGAACACTGGATAACAGCATACAAAAGAATGAAACTGGACCACTTTCTTACTCTAGACACAAAAACAAATTCAAAATGGATGAAAGACCTAAATGTGAGTCAGGAAACCTTCAAAATCATAGAGAACACAGGCAGTAATCTCTCTGACATCAGCTGTAGCAACTTCTTACTAGATATGTCTACTGAAACAAGAGAAGAAAAACAAAAAGAAACTATTGGGACGTCATCAAGATAAATACTTTTGCCTAGCGAAGGAAACTATCAACAAATCTAAAAGGAAATTGAAGCAAAAACAGATGCTATTTGCAAATGACGTATCTGATAAATGGTTTGTACCCAAAATATATAAAGAATTATAAAATTCAATACATAAAAATAAAATAATCCTGTTAAAAATGGGCAGAAGACATGAATAGATATTTTCCAAATACAAACAGATAGGTAATAGACATGTGAAAAAATGCTGAACATCACTCATCATCAAGGAAATATAATTCAAAACTACAATGGTATATCATCTCACACCTATCAGAATGACTAAAATTAACAATTTAGAAAACAGGTATTGGTAAGGATGCAGAGAAAGGTTGCAGTCTTGGTGGGAATGCAAACTGGTGCAGCTACTCTGTAAAATAATATGGAGGTTCCTTTAAATGTTAAAAATAAAATTACCTTATGACCCAGCAACTTCACTGCTAGGTGTTTTCCTGGAAAAGGAGATGTGTGGTGTATATCTGTATATCTATATCTATATCTACCAATATCTATATTGATATTTGCTTATCGTTATGAGACTTGATCTTATATGTACAATATAGATATAATGAAATATTACTCAGCCATCAAAATAATGAAATATTGTTATTTGCAAGGATGCAGATAGAGCTGGAGAGTATTATGGTAAGTGAAATAATTCAGTCAATGAAAGACAAACACCATATGATTTCTCTCCTATGTGGAATTTAAGAAACAAAACAGATTAACATAGCAGAAAAAAAATGCAAGGCAACCCAAGAAATAGACTATTAACTATTGAGAACAAAGTGATGGTTACTGGAGGAGAGATGGGAGGGTGAAGGGTTAAATAAGTAATGGATTTTAGGAAGAGTACTTGTGATGAGCACTGTTTCTTATATGTAAGTGATGAATCAATGAATTTTAAACATAAAAACAACATTACACTGTATGTTAACTAACTGGAATTTAAATAAAAATTTGGAGAAAAAAAGAAACATATGAGTAGAAGCAAAAAAAAAAAATTAAATTAAATTAAATTAAATTAAATTAAATTAAAATAAAATAAAATAAAATAAAATAAAATAAAATAAAATAAATGATGCTTGGTATACAAAAAAAAAATTGAGATCAAAGTCTACCTCAATTCTATAGAAAAGAAACTTATGTGCAGAAGGACTGTATGACCTGCTTAGTGTCAAACAGCTAAAATCCACTTGACATTTCTTTTTCTAGGAACTCTGAGATAAAGGAGTCAGTTATCATTTTTATGGTATGGTTTTACCATAAGCTCTTTGTAAATTCAAATAAATAAAGTATTCGAGGCTTTCCCATGGGAAATTTTGGAACTCTGGTGGGGAGATGTGGGAAGATATTAATAATAGCTACTCTTATGAATGGACCAGATAAAAAGCAGAGGGTATAAATTGTAGGTATTACACACGATTTCAGAAAGACTGTCCTAAACTCTGCTTTCCAAAATATACCACAAACTTAGTGGGCATAAATATACAAGTTGAATGGCAAAGTTTTCTTCAAATTGTCATAAAATCCACATACTTTAAAATCCACCATTTTAAACTGTATAATTCAGTAGGTTTTAATGTATTCATGTTGTGCGCGCCTGTGTGGTTCAGTCTGTTACACATCTGACTTCAGCTCAGGTCATGATCTCAAGGTTAGTGAGTTTGGGTCCTGCATTAGGTGAAAACGAGCCCTGCTTTGTGTGAGCACAAGCCCCACTTGGGTGAGCCTCTCTCTCTCTCTCCCTCTCTCTCTTTCTCTCTCTCTCTTTGCTGCTGGGTCACTTACACCTCTCTCTCTCTCTCTCTCTCTCTCTCTCTCAAAAAATGTATTCATGTTGTAAATTGAGCACACATTACCAATACCTAATTCAAAACATTTCCTTCACCCTCAATAAAACCCAGTACTATTTAGCAGTCAATCTCCACCTCACCCTAATCCATACACATGACAATTACATATAATAATGATCTATTTATGGATTTGCCTATGCTCAGCAATTCATCTGCATAGAATAATTTATTTTGTGCTTTTTGTGTCTGGCTCCTTTCACTCAGACTACTGTCTTAAAAGTTCATCAATGTTATAACAAGTATCATTACTTCTTTCTCTTAGTGCTAAATAATGTCCCATTGTACAAACAGATCACATTGCGTTTATTCCTTCATCAGTTGATGGCGTAATGTTTTGTCTATCCTTTTTGGTTATATGATCAATGCATCTTTGAGTATTTGTGAACAATCTTCTGTGTGGATATATGTTTTCATCTAAGAGTGGAATTGCTTGAACATATAAAAACATTGTTTAACATACTGAGAAATTTCCAAACATTTCCGTAGGGACTGCAGCTTTTTACATTTTTCAAAAAAAGGTGTGAGAGTTCTAATTTCTCCATTTCCTTCCCAATACTTGTTACTGTCTTCATGTTTTTATTTTTGTTCTTTTTATATCCATTCCAGTGGACTTGAAATGTATCTCATAGGTTTTTTTAGTTAATTAATTTTTGGTATTGAAATATAACTGACATAGCATTGTACTAGTTTAAGGTGTGCAATGTGTTGCTTTGATACATTTAAATTGCAATATGATTATCACTATATATTTAACTGGCACTTTTATCACAACAGATAATTATTTCTTTTTGTGGTGAGGACAAATAAGATCAAGTCTCACAGCAATAAGCAAAGGTAAAATAGAGAGAGAGAAACCAAGAAACAGATTCTTAGAAATTTCTATTAATTTAAAACAATTTTTTCAATGTTTATTTATTTTTGACACAGAGAGAGACGGAGCATGAGTGGGGGAGGGGAAGAGAGGGAAGGAGACACTGAATCCGCAGCAGACTTCAGGCTCTGAGCTGTCCGCACAGAACCCAATGCAGGGCTCTAACCCACAAACCATGAGATCATGACCTGAGCTGAAGCCAGACACTTAACCAACTGAGCCATCCTAGTGCCCCTCTATTAATTTTTAATTGAGGTATATTTGGCATAGTATTATATTAGTTTCAGGTGTACATACATTACAAAGTGCTCACCATAAGTGTAGTTACAATTTTTCACCACGCAAAGTTATATAATACTATTGATTATATTCTCTATCCTGCACTTTTGATTCTCATTGTCTATTTTATAATTAGAAGTTTGTATGTCTTAATCCCCTTAATCTATTTTACCTATACCCCCAACCCCTACCGTACTGGCATCCACTAGAGTGTTCTCTATATTTATGAGTCCATTTCACTTTTGTTGTTTGTTTGCTCATTTGTTTTCTTTTTTTAGATTTCGTATATATATAAGAAAAATCATATGGTATTTATCTTTCTCTGTCTCACTTATTTTTCTTGGCATAATAACCTCTAAGTCCATCCATATTGTTGCAAATGGAAATATTTCATTATTTTTAATTTTATTTATTAATTTTAATTTTATTTTAGAGAGAGTGTGTGTGAGGGGAAAGAGGGACAGAGGGAGAGAGAGAATCTTTAGCAGGCTCGATGCTCACCCCAGAGCCTGAAATAGGGCTTGATTCCACGACTCTGGGATCATGACCTGAGCCAAAATCAAGAGTCAGGTGCTCAACCTACTGAGTCACCCAGGAGACCCTTACTCTTTTTTAAAGCTGAGTGATAGTCCATGATATATATACATATATCATATATATATACATATATACCACATCTTCCTTTCCTATTGATCTAATGATGGACACACAGGTTGCTTTCATATTTTGGCTACTGTAAATAATACTGCAACAAAATTAGGGGTATATATATATTTTTGAAGTAGTGTTTTGTTTTACTTGGGTAAATACCATTTAGTGGAATTACTAGATTGTGTGGTACTTCTATATTTAATTTTTTTATTAATTTTTTTATTTTACATTTATATTTGAGAAACAGAGTGAGACAAAGCATGAGTGGGGGAGGGGCAGAAAGAGAAGGAGACACAGAATCTGAAGCAGGCTCCAGGCTCTGAGCAAGCAGTCAACACAGAGCCTGATGCGGGGCTTGAACCCACAGACTATGAGATCATGACTTGAGCTGAAGTCGGATGTTCAACCGACTGAGCCACCCAGGTGCCCCTATATTTAATTTTTTAAAGAACCTCCATATGGTTTTCCATACTGGATGTACCTATTTGCATTACCCCCCAAAATGCACAAGAGTTACTTTTTCTTCACATCTTCATCAACACTTGTTATTTTTTTTAAGTTTATTTATTTGAGAGACATATGGGTGGAAAGGGCCAGAGAGACAAAGGGAGAGAGAATCCCAAGCAGGCTTCACACTGACCCCGATGAGGTGCTTGATCTCACAAATTGTGCGATGAGTAATATTGAGCATTTTTTTCATGTGCCAGTTGGATATCTGTATGTCTTCTTTGAAAAAACAAATAGTATCTGTTTATGTACTCTGTCCCATTTTAATTTTTTTAAACATTTATTCATTTTTGAGAGACAGAGAAAGAGTGGGGGAGGGCAGAGAGGGAGACACAGAATCCAAAGCAGGCTCCAGGCTCTAAGCTGTCAGCACAGAGCCCAACCTGGAGCTCGAGCTCACAAACTGCAAGATCATGACCTGAGCCAAAGCGGGACGCTTACCTGACTGAGCCACCCAGGCACCTATTCTGTCCTATTTTTAATTGGATTATTTGGGTTTTTTAGGTGTTGACTTATAGGAGTTCTTTATGTACTTTGGATATTATTCTCTTATCAAATGTACTATCCTCAAATATACCATATTGAAATATTCTATTCCATAGGTTGCATTTTTTATTGTTGATGGTTTTATTCACTGTGACTTTATAGTTTAATGTAGTTCCAATAGTTTATTTTTGATTTCCTTTCACTTGCCTGAGAAACATAAAAAAAAAATATTGCCAAGAGTGATGTCCAAGAGATTTCTGCCTATGTTTTTCTTTAGGATTTTTTTTTATTTTCTCTTTTCTTTTTTCTTTTAAGTTTTTATTTAAATTCTAATTAGTTAACATATAGTGTAATATTGGTCTCAGGAGTAGAATTTAGTGATTCATCATTTACATATAACACCCAGTGCTCATCACCACAAGTGCCCTCCTTAATATCCATCACCCATTTAGGCCATTCCCCTCCCAACTCCCCTTTAGAAATTTTATGGTTTTTGGTATTATATTTACATTATTAATCCAATTTGAGTTTATTTTTGTGTATAGTGGTAGAAACTGATCCAGTTTAATACTTTTGTATGTAGATGTCCTGTTTTCCCAAGACCATTTATTAAAAAGACAGTTTTTTTTCCCATTCTATATTCGTTCCTTCTTTGTCATAGACAAATTAACCATTTAAGTAAGTGTGAGTTTATTTATGGACTCTCTGTAAGTCCATTCATCTATGTGTCTATTTTTCTGCCAGTACCATACTATTTTGATTACTATAGATTTAGAGTATACTTTAAACCTGGGATTGTCATACCTCCAGCTGTGTACACTTTTCTCAAGGTTTCTGTGGCTATTTAGAGTCTTTTGTGGGCCCATATAAATTTTATGATTTGTCCTAGTTATTTGAATAATACTATTGATATTTTAGTAGGGACTGCCTCATATTTATAGGATGCTTTGGGTAGTATGGATATTTTAACAATACTTATTCTTCCAATCCATGAGCATGATATACCTTTCCATTTATTTGTGTCATATTTGCATTTTTTCATCAGTGTCTTCTACTTTTCAGTGTATAGGTCTTTCCCCTCTTTGAACCTATTCCCAAGTATTTTATTATTTTTGATGCAATTATGAATGGGATTGTTTTCTTAATTTTTATTTCTTGTATTTCATTTGTAGTATACAGAAATCCAAAATGTTTATATATATTCATTTTGAATCCTTCAACTTTGTTGAACTAACTTATTAGTTCTAATAGGCTTTTTGGAGGTCTTTAGAGATTTCTAAATATAGTATCATGTCATATGCAGATAGTAACAGTTTTACTTCTTGACCAATTTGAATGACTTTGATGTCTATTTCTCATCTGATTGCTATAGGTAAAACTTCCAGTGCTATTTTGAAAATAATTGGTGAGTGTGGACATTTTTTTGTATTGTTCCTAAAATTATGAGAAAGCTTTCAGCTTTTCACCACTGAGTGTGATGTTAGCTATGGGTTTGTCAAATATGGCCTTTATTTTGTGAAGGTATATTCCCTCTAAACCCACTTTGTGACAGTTTTTATCATGGACAGATGTTGAATTTTGTCAAAATTTTTTTTTCTGCATCTATTGAAATGATCATATTATTTTTACCTTTCATTTTGTTAATGTGGTACATCATGCTGATTGATTGCATATATTGAACCTTCTTTGCCTTAATAGAATAAACACAACTTGCTTGCAGTGAGTGACCTTTTTAGTGTATTTTTGAATTTGGTTTGCTAATATTTTCTTGAGGGAT